>NC_134186.1:23859224-24185295 GCF_964188355.1 Buteo buteo
CTGGTGTTAGATATGCAGTTGTATTCTGGTTCACCTGTTCCTGACTGCAGATTTTCTAGACCCTTGTACATCTTCAGTACATCACATTCTGAATCTCTGTGGCCTTGAACCTGAGCCAGCACTCTAACCCTTATGTCAGGCTTAATCATCAATCATTTATTTTCATCTTTACCAGCTCTTCTTTCAGACTTTCTTACTCTAAGCAAGCGGACAAGTGTTCAGCTATATATAAACCATGATGCTAAAGCTCAGGCTTAATCCTTGGACTTTTACCCAAATCATATGTGTAACACTGACTTTTAAAGAAAAAAAATTACCTAGTGCTTGAAGAAGGCCACTACAAGGTACTTAAGGTAGAAAAAGTCCTATGAAAGAGGATTATAGACACAAAACAAGATACAAAAATATTTAATACTTTTCCAGTTACTTCATCTCTTTAATGACACAAACAAAACATGCATGATAGGATAGTGCTGGACTTGAAATGGGCTTGAACTATTGAATTCTAACTCTGGGAAGAGAATGGGCATTTTTGCCAAACTTCTTTTGGGTAAACTTTCATAACTTATCCAACTTTAGTGATGTTTTTCAGTTATCTGTTGGGTTGTTAATTTGTTCCATATTCTTCTGTTATCCTTGATCTGTTGAAACAGATAAATGATTTCCATGAGTATTAGTTAAGATCTTAAACATTGGTTTAAAACACTTTATCCCTTGGACTGTGCCTGAGTTACTGTTTTCTTTGCGTAGAAGGTTGTGAATAATTAGGGTCATTTGAATGTTCAAAGAAAGATTTACATGGCATAAAAGTCATATGCAAAACTTTGACATAGTATAAAATAAATTTGTCAAGAAACATGGATTAACCAGTTGTTTGGGTCCGTCCCCGCCCCCCCCCCCCCCCCCCCTTGGCTATATTTTTTCTGCTTAGAGGAATAACACTACTGCTCTTTCAATGCTGAAGTTCTAAACTATCTCTTCCTTGCTTTCTGAGGCAGCTGAAAATTTATTTTTATTACCATTTTTTGCCTTTGGGTTTTCTGAGCCTGGGCTCTATGGAAGATGACAACTAAAAGGCAGTTCACATCCTAGAAGTTCAGAAGACAGATTCATGGTCAAGAGTGTATCAATCCCTTCCTTTGACAAAAGGATTCAGCTTCTCTTCAGCATAACAGATATGACGCTTCCCAAACTTTGAGCGCAATCTGTGTTTAAATATAAATTTAAGAACAAGTCCTTGGATAATTGATTGAGTTGAAATTATTTGAAAGTAGATCCTCTAGACATTTCAGTGAGTCACCTTCTACACTCTTGAGGGACTGAGGAGTTTTGGGGAGTTATTGGAGAGGGGGTACAGTTTTTTTACTAAAACTCTAGAGTTTAAAAATGTACCCGTTAGTCTGACAGCCATTTGTTCCCTGAAACGAAAGCTTCTGTTTCATTCTGCTTGGTGCCTAGGCAGACTGTGGCCTCTAGGTGCTAACAGCAGAATCCCTAAATGTATCTGGGTACTTTTCAAACACATTAAAGGAAAAATATTTAGGGTTAGGTGGTTTCCTTTTGCATAAAGAAAACTATTCTGTGGATCCAATCATTAAGCAGCTACTAAGCTCCTGAAGATTTCAGTGTTGAACATCACTTATTCAAGACTGTGTTTGGGTTTTGGTGTTTGCGGTTTTTTTCTCTTCTTCAAAACCAATAAAATATATGTGTTGTTTAAACATGCACATCCATTATTTAAAAATTTCTTCTTCTTAATTCCAAATGTACATGCTGTGGGTTAGGACAGAAAAGTCTTACTTCAGTAGCAAACTTGTACCCTTTCCAACATGCTGTTAAAATGATTACTGTGGCACTTCATCCTGTGAGAAGAGAAGCTTATGTTGTCCTTGGACAAGATGGTGACTTTATTGCCTTATTCCCTGAAGGAACAAAGAGAAGCTAGCTCAAGGAAAGATGGCTGCAATTTGTGATAGCAGGAGGAAGCTGAGGGGAGAGGGTTAATGCACAGGAGATGTGTGTAGGAATGCAAATTGAGAGCAAAGAACATCAGTGACTGTAAGCAAGGTCAAGGAATGACAGAATTGCAGAGAAACATAGAAGCAGAGATGTTGGTCAGATGGGAGTGAAGGAAGATTGGGATGTAGGAAAGAAAGTAATGAAGAGAAATGGAGAATTGTGGGAAGCTTGCAAAATTATAAATGATGGAAAACTCATGGAATCCTGGGAGAGAATACTTTAACAGAAGAATGGGATTTGGTAAGATACCTGGATTTGTGTTGAACTGTTCTTTTGCAACTAAAGGCATCTGAGAATTCAAAATGGGGAGGGATGTCTGTGTTTGAAAAAAGGAAATAATTTTTTTTTCAATCTGCTTCTGTGTGTTGTCCAGCAAAGAATCCAACTTTATTATTTTTCTAAGTATGTCTTTCTCTGGATTATGAAGTGTTGAGACTCTTGGGACTCTAAGAAAGGAATGCTTTTCATCTCCAGTGTTCTAAGATATTATCTGAGCAAAAAACTGTCCCCAAATACACAAATCTGTGTATATTTGCATTTCTCTTGCTTGCCCTCAGATGATTCACTATACTTCTCTGTTTTTACCCCTTGCAAATCCGTAACAAAGTTGGTAGTGTTTATATCTCACAGCTGTTTATTCTGTTTCTCTCTCAGCTCTAAATAGGGTAGCCAATCTAGAAAACACCTTCTCCCCCACCTTTTTTTCCCCTCCACCTCCCTTGGCGGGGAACTGTTGCTAGCTTTTTTTTCCTTGATCCCTAGACATCCTCCCACTTTGCCACTTTTTCTGTCAGCAAAGAAACAAGCAGTCTCTTTTATCTTGTTTGCCTTTTATCTGTTCTCAGCTCTCTAAGTTATGACCTAGAAGAAAAAACAGGCATCACCTAAATTCACATTCAGGTGAAAGATCAGACATTACCTGTGCTAGCAGTCCATTTTGATACAAGCTCACGTGACTGCATGAGGGTACAGCCTTCAGTACTCTTGCTGGGAGGGCTGTCATTAATGAAATCAAATAGTCGTCATAGGAACTCCTTTGCTGGAAGTGTGATGGTTCCTTCATTTGCTAATGAGCATTTGAAAAATGAACAGAAAAATCTTTAGTGATTAAAAACCACTACCTGGGGTACTTCTTGTATATAACCATAAACTCCTGAATGTGACCCTGACAAACAGAAGAGTTTTCTGTGATAGTACAACTGTATAAAAGGCTGCAGTTAATTAGAACTATTTTAATGTAGTAATGGACCTGCATTAGAAGGACTCAATCATGTAATGTGCTGCAGTCATCTGTAAGCTTCAGTGAAAAGCTGGGGTTTCTTGCTTTTTGCCAGATCCATTATTTAGCTCCTATGCTGGAATCCCAGAAGTTTGGAACTTGAAAGTTTCTGCTTCTGCTTGGGATTAAAACATTAAAATTCCTCTTTTTGCTCTCATCCAAATTTTCTCCAACTACCTCAACAAATTGTTCCCCAAGGCTTAATTAGCACTGACAGAACAACTGCTTTTGCTGTGTAATGATCCAGAGCAGTTACACGCCCCCCAACCCAAACCAAAACCTTTCTGCCATCCCACGCAGTCATGCATGTTACCCTCCTATTCTGCAGTGCACCTGTACACATATATCAAGCACACAAGTCTAACATTGTCTTGTATATGTAATAATTAATCACTAAAGGTACTAGTTTATTTTAGTGTATTTTTTTTAAACCTTCACTGATTCTAGGACTTCTACAATGATCTGACTTGAAGGATTTTAAATTTCTCCCATGCCCTTTAATTTTAGCAAATACTTTTGTTTCACTAACCTGCTATTAACAGTGGCTTAATCACTAGGTCTATGGTTGCGATATGCAAAAAGCTAAGAGTGGAAATAGTGAAACAGCATCAAAACAGGAAATCAAGTTACTTAGAGCAAAAGCATTTCATTAAATAAAACAAGAAAAATGTTTGGGGGACTCTTGTGAACAAAAATTAGGAATGCTGCATTGTTTTGTGAACTCAAAGATGCACAGAATCATCCAACAGAAGTTACGTTGTCTTTCATCAATTTTAATACAGCTTCTAGCTGTAAAACTCTGCTAGCATACAGATGAAGGTGTCTGGGCGTATTGGTATGCCAAATCATAAGCTGTCTATTCCCATTCTGCATCATTTGGTTAAACTTAAGGTTCCAGAACAACCTGCAGAAAGTGAACAATGTATGAAATTTGTTGCTCTCTGGATACTTCGATCAAGTTCTTCCTTGACTGTTTGCAATCGGTTAATAAATGTCCTAGTAGCTGTGGTTGGAAAATATTGCTGAAAACAACACTTGGTCAATTATTGATTGTTTTGGACCAGTTCTATCTGGTAAGTGACTATCAGGAAAGAATAAACACAGAGTCCTGCATTTTTTGGTTTTGTTTTTAAACTTTAACCTTTTTAGAAACTTCATGAAAAATGACAATAATGTAGGATGTTTCTGCTTTTAATAGCAAAATAGTTTTCTAACTCCCAATTATGGGGTTAAAGGCTTGTGTTATTAACATTGCCTCAGATAAGAATTTCAACCCAAATGACTGCTGGCAAATTTTACCTTCCCTAGTTAGAAATTATCCAATACAAATAAAAGACTACTGTAGTCACCAGACCTCTACAGATTTGTGGCAAAATTTGTATCATAGGGCAAGACATCTGCTGCAAATACACATCTGGTAAAGAATCTAAACCCATGAATTTCTCATTCTTAAAGTCCCTGTTATCAGTATATGGACCACTTGCCTGTTTTTGTGAAGGACTCTTAAAGAGAAACTTGGTGCAGACTATCTTTGATTCTTTCCTTCATTCTACTTGTACTGGTTGTCTTGGGTTTTACTGGTAACTAAAGAAAATTATTAAATCAGGCTCTTAAAATACATATTTACTTTTAATTGATTTTAATCTAAACTCTATTGACTTCAACTAATTTCGGGTCAGGTTAAAACATGTAAAGTATTTATTTGTATTTTAAACTAACCTTAAATCAGAGTCTGTATTTTAGGTCATAGTTTCATAATTAACAATAAATTTGAACGGTGATAGTCTCCTGTGAAACATTTATTTGAAATCTTTATATTAACTTTTATTGTTAATTTATACTATGAATGTATTTAAGTCCTTCTGTTCTTTTCTCTGCCTGACTTGTGAAATAAAAATCTGGTCTTGTCAAAAATAAGATCAGATTTTTGTGGAGGAGCAAATAACACACTGATTTCAGAACAGTCTGGCTAGGTTGCTGTGTCATCACACGTGTTCTGACAGTCATTTTCTAAATTCAGTTGACTTCAGTGAGAAGATGTTTGAGCAATAATGAACACTTAAGTTTTTGGAAGTTGAGGGAAAAATGCTGAGACATTTGAGGCCTTAAGAAAGCAATAGTAGACAGTGTATAGATCTGTAAATGGACCATGTATGATAATGTTTTTGAAAGACTGTTTGACACAGAAAAGCTGCCTGTTAAATCAGAGCCATCACTTAACAGATTTTTTTTTCCTTCTTTTTTTAACACTGTAGGTGTTACTATCAGCTAACTGTGTGCTGATGGCAAGTGTTTATCTGAACTAATGAATATGAAGAATGATAATTTTAATTTAGTCTAAAGGCACCTAATGACAAAAATATCAGCAAACCAATGCAGCTTGTATGGTTTTTGACACTGTAAAAAATCAAACAAACAAAACCCCACAAAAACTGCCAACAACCCCCCCAGTCCACCCTACCCACACTTAACAAAATAAACAAAAAGCCCCCGGTAACTAATATTGCTTATTGCTAACTTTAGGCTCTCTTTTTGGTGTTGTCCGTGTATGGTCTTCTTTCCTTTTCTTCAGTTCAGGAAACAATGTACAAGCTGCTCTCTGCCAGTGACCTCAGTACTACTTGAAATTTTTTTTTTTCTTTAGTTGATTTCGTTAAGTTGGCAGTGAGGGTAAGTCACCAAAAGTAAATTAATCCTTTGAGTGTGTGTTGCCTTTAAGAAAGGAAAGGATTTTTAACACAAAGACCACATATGTGCAATTATGATGTCATCTTGGGTTTGTTAATTTGACTAGTCTGTACTTAAATAAGTGACTGGGAGCATATATCCATTATATCAACAGATCATGCATTCTATTTTATTATTTCAGTGCTAACATAACAAAGACCAAAGGTCAAAAAATTCAGTCTGCATAAGTCAATAGTTTTTCTGGGCACTTCCACATTTTACAGTGTTACCTAAAGCACTTGTCTCACATGACAGTGCTGAAAGCTCGCCGGTCCCTTTAGGCTGTCACATTGGTGTATAGGCATAGAGGCCTGAGCAGTTCCAGTGTCCAGGGTCTTCTCAGCCATAGTTCATCCATTCATCCCTTCCAGCAACTGTGGGCTTTGAACTTCAGGCCTGACATCCTGTTTTCTCCATTAATAGTGTTTTGTTATTACTATAGATGGAGAAATCTCAGTCACTAGTGGAAAAGGGACTTTGCTTAGATGGTTCAAGCAGTTTTGATGGGACAATATTACAGTTGGTCCAAGTCTGGTGTACTTGGAAGGGAACCATAAGGCCAAACTACAGACCCTTGTATGCCATTGTAATGCTGAATTGAAACAGAGTGTGAATCTGCTGTTCTGTTAAAGCATCTTGCTGCTTAGCTGCTGTTTCAACAATAATGAGTAAAATTTGCTCACAGATGAGGTCTGTACATGTCAAGTACAGTTCCTTACCAGATCACTGTGCAGAATTTGGTCTCTTTTTCAGTAGTCCAGCTTTGTGGTTCTTATTAAAGCTGATAAATTTTTTTCCCTTTGTCTTGAAAGCTCCCTGAAAGATTAAATTGTGTACTATGCCTGAAAGAAAGAGTAAGGCAATATACTCCCAAATCACAGAATAATGCTCTACCTTTCACATTTTGCTGTGTTCTTCGTGGCCATGTTGCTTCTTTGTACTGGAAGTGTTTATTGTGTTTGGGGAGAAAAAAAATAGGATCTATTGGTAAAGGCATCATGATTTATGTCTGTGGGTAGCATTTGGGCAAGCATGAGTCTTTATTTTTAAGTTAGCTTTGAACCAAATGTTGCCTGCTTCAGATTTAAAAATGGTAAAATCATAGCTTTCCTTCAGTGAATCTGCTGATCATGGTTGGTAATGTCAGGATCGACTTGTGTCTGCTTCTCTGCTGTTTAGCTTTCTTTGAAAATATAGTTAGACTGTTTTTTTTTAAACTGGAGCTCCACATATTTGCTAGTTTTACAGTGAAAGTTGTTAGTGGTAGGGTGGGTAGAAGGGTGGTCAGCAAAATGAAGGGACAATCTGCTTTCAGAAGGTAGCGCAGACTCAAAAGCTAAGAATATCAGCACAATAGCTTGCTTCTACCTTAACCATTCTAGCATGCTATATGTGCAAATTGCTAGCCCCTAAAGAGTTAAAAGTGTTTGTTTCACAGGAAATTGGAAGAAATTTATGTGCGCAAGTGAAACTGAAAGGTCGAATGTGTGACTCATATCTATTGACAGATGGAATGAGCATAACATAAGAAGACAGTGACTAGAAAACAAGCAGGTTGTGTGAAAGTATTTTTAGAGACTAATTTCTACCCAGCTGTGTCTTCTATGAATGGAATAAGTTTGTCAAAGTTACCTAGAAGTTGCCTAATAGCTACCTAGTGAAAATTAATTACATTGATACGGTTTAAATGGATACTTCATCCTTTGGGATGAAAACAGTTAACGTTTTTTAAGAGCTCTACCTGAGATTTAAAAAATTGTAGGAAAACAAGAATTACGAGAACATGTAAGTTCCTATTAGTGCTCCTAAACTTTTACATACCCACTTACTTTACCTCAGTTCCCCTGTTGACTCCCACTTCTGTGCTCTCTTCCCCTCTCAACCTATCTCTTCTTCAGCTTAAAATATCAGAACATACCCAACTTGCTTGTTATATAATAATGACTCATACTTTCATTGGCTTAAACTTTACCCAATCTTTTTTTCGTGTCTTTTCATGTTCTTTAAACTGAGATTTAGCCTCTTCAGTTTTGGGTATTACATTGTGGGTTTTTTAGTAAGTTCCACTGATGAAACTTGCAAAAGATGATGCTGAAACTAAGTTTATAAAATTTATTTAGGAATATGAGGATAAAGAGTTGGCAATGTTTTGTGTTACATTCATTTTGCTGGACAAGCAAAGTGTAATGTGTAGAAACCCATAATGCTAGATGGTATTCAATAACCATAAAATCTTCAGCAAAATTTGACCCAAAATATATACAAGAGCCACACAGTAAAGTACATGTGAGTGCTTACTTGCCTGTTGCCTGGAAGAGCAACTGGGGCATATAATGCAATATAACATATATATTATTTGCCTTGTGTATTTTGTAGACTATGGGGTTAAGTTCTGAGGCAATAAACTCAGAACTTAACAATTGCAATTTCTTCTGTTGTTGCCCTGATATGCTTTTGTGGTCAGGTGATCACAATCAAATATGATATATATCTGAAAAACTACATATTCCATTAATGAGTGAAACCCTCATGGCATAAGAGAATGTGCTATTTTCTGGGCCTCTGTTCCCATGGTGAAAGGTGAAAGGATGGGGGGCAGAACTCATATCTCCATGAACCCCACAGAACACTTGGGGATAGGATAGGGGCTTTTTGCCTGGCCTGTGGAGCTCACTTTCCCTCACCCCAGCCTGTTGGGCTTATTTTTGTCTTTTTTTTTTTTTTTTCTTTTCTTTAAAGGCATCTCCACTTCCTAGGCTATTAAATGCTTTCCCTTGCATCCTGACTATGAGTTGGGCTCCAGCTCCCAGACCTCCTGCTCCATAGCCAGGTGGAAGAGTGAAAATACCACGCTCTGCAAGCTGATTAATTTTGTTAAAGAGTGGGAAATGAAAAAGAGGAGAGAACTCCATTCATTTACCCCAAACTGGGGTATTTCAGTAATGTAAAAACCTGGATTTCTTTTTTTTTTTTTTTTTAAATGAGATCTATGGGATCTCTATAGACGTAAGCTACTGCTAGCGTACTGTGTGCTGTTTACAAGGTTCTCACATGAGCTAGCAGTGTAAGTGTAGCCTACTGGAATGAGGAAAACATCTGATGTTCTCTTTTACAGGAAATGAAATCCACAGTAAGTTAAATTTACAAATTCACTGGCATGCTAAATCACTGAGTAACAGTGTAAGTAGGGGTATGGATAAATCTTTCTGTTAGTATGGCATGTTGCTGCAATTAATACTTTCACTGCACAATTCTGTTGTAAGACAGGATCTATAAAGATGAAGAGCATAACTTGTTCATCAGAGTGCAGCAGGGAGCAACAGTAAACATGTGTGTCACAAGAGCAGGATATCTTTTTTGAAGTAAGCATATGCATATAGTGTATTCCATTGTCTATAATCCTTTCTCATCCAGCATACAAGCTATTAGTGTACTCCTCCTCCTGGAGCTCATCCAAATACTAGCAGCATCGTTTCCTGCTTAGAATGGAAAACTCAAGGGGAGGGGGGGAAAAAAAAAGTCTTTTGTAAATAATCCTATAATATTCCTACAGGAATTATGTATTAGTGAAAATCTTTAGTATGAAAATAAAGTATTGAATGATAAAAATTAAGTGATGGAGTTCATGGGGCAAATTTTATAATTCTGACTCTGGTGGAAATACAATCACAAGTATATGAATGAAAATGTCTCTTTTCAAGTACTGCTCATCGTCTCTGTTTTAAATTATTGTTCTCAGACTTAAAAAAAAAAGAAAATTTTTCCACCTCTTTGCTTGCATTCTTAAAAAATAATGTTTTCTCAGCTTTTCTTGAGAAATCTGTAGGAGAATACTGTTTCATATTACAAATATAAACTGAGACTTAAAATCCCATGTACAATTAGAACTTACTTTAAATAAAAGCAGAAGCTGGCAGGTTACTATAAATGTAAAGATTACAGTAGTGGGTGCCTAAGAGCTTTTTTAAGATGAAGGGAATATTCCAACTGCTGCCAGTAAATGGTAGAATACATACCCTAACCTCATACCTCGAGAGTTGGTGAGTGGTCCAATGTGGACAACAGAGTTGGTCCAATATTTGATGTAAATCAGTGCTCTTCCTCTGCTGTGGTGAGATTTATGCTGATTTGTGCCATTGATGGGAGGCAGATTAATAGTGCTAGCATACTTTATTTCCCTCCACAGTTGTGTAATCATTAATGGCGTATACATAAAGACCCCCTGCCTGTAGTATTGTTCTCTGTAATCCACCAAGGCTTTCAGAGTTCTTTCTGGTTTGGAATCTTGTCTGCATGAAGTATTGTGAAAATTAAAATCCTCCATTTGTTTTAATTTCATTGAGCAGTAAGTGACTCTGCAAAACAATTGAAGTAGATTTTGGCATTGGGGCAAAATGCCAGTGCCTCACAGTCAATGGAAAAGTTGCAAGTCATTAATAAGTAGTTTTTACACATCACTAAGAACATACAAGATATTTCTTAAATGAACAAGAAGAAAATACAATTATGACTGCAGATCTCTAAGTTTAGAAGCTATGGCTGGGAGAAAATCTTGGCTATTTCATCAGCACTAAATTCACTCCAAGCCCACTTCTTGTTTGCTTTAGATTCTCACTCTTTTCACTTCTGCATAATTTGGAAAACTGTTCTTGATACTACTATCCATATGTCATTAAAATCTGTGTCAGAGGACATCCTGACCTAAACTGAAGCCACTGTTAATAAGGTGATTAAAACTGAACTTCATCACTGCACAGGATCTAATCTGCAGCATTTATGTTCTGATTCTGCTTTTACTGAAACCAGCAGCCATGCTTACTGGATGCTTTGGTATTGTGTCTTATTCTGAAAACCAAATCTTCTGTGGATATGATTGTGCAATTCATGCATGTACCTTTGAGTTGAAAAGTAAATAAATATGTTATTTGGAGAGGGATAAAATAATTCTGTAAAAAACCTTATATAGCACCAAATCTAATGAAACACCCCAACTTGATCCCTGCCTATGTTGTGGTATGTTAGTTGAAATGGAAAAGGAAGAAACTGAGGTGAACAAAGTTAACCTCTATCTGAACACAAATCTAATAACCAAAAAAAAATTGACACAGGTTAATACATCCGTATGCATTGTTGCTGACAAGGCTAGACATCTTTCAATAGTCATCTCTGAGATCTTGTAGAATTCTTCTTTTACCTTCTCACCTTCTCCCAAATTTGATGCATTGAGTTGTAAAGTAAGAATTTTCACTCTTCTAGCTAAAAGTTTTATAGTATTCTTGCATACATGCCAGGAAACATACACAGCATTGCAGGTTTTTGGAAACAACAGTAGAAACCCTGTAATTAAATTTTAATAGATGCTTTCACTTTGTACAATGACTTGTCTTCAGTATTCCATTATAGGTATTGAAAACTTTACACTCAGAGTAGTATTACACAGGTAACATGAGCTCACACATTCCTTTGGGAATTTTTAGACTGCTGCATCTCTTAAGAATGGAAAAAAAAAAAAAAGGGTTGTCTTGAAAGGCTGTGATGGAATTTGTATCCAGTTAATGGGGTAGCCAGGCATGCTTGTGTACATCAGCACATAGCTGTATGTAAAGGTACCCTGCTACTTAGATAAAGGTCACTGGTGCATAGGTCATATGCCTGCAAGTGAAAATGTATTGATTTCCTTTCCCCCTTATTTATCAAAGAGGATGGTACAATGCATGGATGGACATCCTTACGCTGAAGATTTTTCTGTGTCTAATTAGTTTATTTGTGCTTTTCTGAGGGTTTACCAGCCGTTGGTGTAGGAGTAGCACTGCATGTTAATAGTATTTCTCTTTTAACCTCTGTTGCTGCCTTCAGTGATTTTAATCTGAGTGTTTGCTTAGCTGTGCACACAGCAGTATTTTTGGAGATTGTATTGGGCAGTAGGGTGGGGGAGACAAGCCTTCAGGTACCTACACACCCAACACTAAACTGTGACAGATTTGAATTTACATAGTGTTGAAGAAGACTGTATCCTCTCAAGTTTGTTCAGGAACACTCTTATTACTTTAATGTGTTTGTTAGAATAACAACTTCTAGCCCTCTATGCTTTGCAGGTCCACTGAATTAAATCTGTTTGTCACAAAAACCTCCCCAGATATGTTGGCTTAAGTCAGTTTAGAGTTTGATCATGTTTTTATTTGGTGGGCTGGAATTTACACACCATATATCACAGGACAAAACTCAGGATGTTCAGAGAAGAATATTTTGAATAAGTATCAGGAGGTGAGGAACAGAAAGGGGGAGCAGCGAGGAAGGCAGGCATCTAGTAGCCCTTGGTAGACCAAGCTTCATTTACAGTGGTAGGGCTCTTAAAGAAAGATATTTTCTTTCTAGGTCCATTTCCATTCCTTATCTATGGCTTTTATTTTTACAGCAATAATTTCACTGTCCTTCCTGCAGCAGGAATGATGATTTGAACAAGGCCAAGTGGAAGAACTGTAAGGCCTTACTTAGGAGTACTGCAATAAGAGTTGAGAGAAGCAGGCTTCCTTGGAGGAGTGATTCAAAATGCTAGTTTTTCCATTGGAAATACTTGGTAGTTATGTTTTAATTCTCCTAGTTCTTCTAGGCCTTTTTGTTGTTTTTATGGAGTTTGTTCCACCCTTAAGGGCGCAGGGCCAGGGAGGGAGGGGGGGAGATGACATATAAACAGTCACAAAGAAAGCTTTTAGTGCTTATAGCATCATTCAGCATACACTTTGAATATGTTGATCTCTTCACCTTAATAGCAGCTAGCATTGGCATATGACTAGCATAGACTTTGTAACTTTGGAAAAAATAGCAAAACTGTTACTAGTATCAAGGGAAGCTGAATTTATTCCAAAGCTGTGCTCCTGTAATTGATGATACCTTAATAGGTAAATCATGTAGTGGATTTTCCTTGGCTAACTGCCATGTGCCTACCAAGCCGCTCTATCACACCCCCTTCTCAGCAGGATAGGGAGGAGAAAATATGATGAAAGTCTCATGGGTCGAGATAAGGACAGGGAGATTGCTCAGCAGTTACCATCACAGGCAAAACAGACTTGACTGGGGGAAGTTAATTTATTACCAATAAAATCAGAGTAGGATGAGAAATAAAACCAAATCTTAAAACACCTTCCCCCCATCCTTCCCTTCTTCCTGGGCTCAGCTTCACTCCAGACTTCTCTGCCTCCTACCCCTGAGCAGCACAGGGGTGTGGTCGGTTCGTTATGTGCTGTCTCTGCTGCTCCTTCCTCCTCACACTCTTCCTCTGCTCCAGCATGGGGTCTCTCCCATGGGAGACAGTCCTTCATGAATTTCTCTAGCATGGGTCCTTCCCATGGGCTGCAGTTCTTTGCAAACTGTTCCAGCATAGGTCCTTTCCACAGCATGTAGTCCTTCAGGCACAGCCTGCTCCAGCGTGGGTCCCCCACAGGGTCACAAGTCCTACCAGAAAACCTGCTCGGTGGGCTCCTCTCTCCACGGGGCCGCAGGTCCTGCCAGGAACCTGCTCCAGCGCGGGCTTCCCACGGGGTCGCAGCCTCCTTCGGGCATCCCCCTGCTCCGGCGTGGGGTCCTCCCCGGGCTGCAGGTGGAGATCTGCTCCCCCATGGACCTCCCTGGGCTGCAGGGGGACAGCCTGCCTCACCATGGTCTTCCCCAGGGGCTGCAGGGGAATCTCTGCTCCGGCGCCTGGAGCACCTCCTCCCCTCCTTCTGCACTGACCTGGGGGTCTGCACAGTTCTTTCTCTCACATATTCTCACTCCTCTCTCCAGCTGCGGGTGTGCAGTTGGGTTTTTTTTCTCCCCCTTCTTAACTCTGTTCTCCCAGCGGCACTACCACCATCACTGATGGTCTTGGCCTTGGCCAGCGGCGGGTCTGTCTTGGAGCCGGCTGGCATTGGCTCTGTCAGACATGGGGGAAGCTTCCAGCAGCTTCTCACAGAAGCCACCCCTGTAGCTCCCCTGCTACCAAACCCTTGCCATGCAGACCCAATACAGTCATCATTTTAATTAGCCAGGTATTTCCAAATATCCAACAGAAGGGGGAAAAAACCCCTAATAGGCCATAGCACTGTGAATGTAATATTCAGAACCAGTAATAATTACTGTCGTCATGTAGACAAAAATACTTATCCTGATCCATCCTAGTAGTAGTTACTTCACGCTTCAACACCTTTTAGGCAGAAAAAGATGTGTGAAGAAGCTTAAGGGGTTTCCTTCTTGTCACAGTTTAGAACATGTCTGAGAGAAGCAAGAAACAATAGCAGAAAATGACTGAATATAAACATTGTTGTGCTTCATGATCCTGCTGAAAGGTTCAGGTCTAGCTGATAGTAGGCTGATCATGTTACTATGTGACCTGACCACAGAAATATGTAACTACTAGTCTGCTAGCTTATAGTTGTGCAGTGCTCTGCACTGTACCAGTCTCAATTGGTGCTTCTGGTAGCTCATGAATTAGTAGCTGAATAAAAAAATGGGAGTTATTTCACATACTCATAAAAGAGAGGGAGGGATCAAATGGTTTTTCTATGGATGGAAATAGCAGAGCCAGGCAATTGATCTTAAGATTTTCATAATTGGTTTATTCTGCTGGGCCATTCTCAGCTAAAGATGCATTGAAATTATAATCAGACAGAAAACAACATTACATGCTTTCTATGAAGATAGGTAATAACTTGGAAATCAGCAGAATGAGGTCAATAGAGTAGCTAGCAGCTTGCAGAGGCAAACCCATTTTCCTGTACTTTTGCACACCTGCTTTTTCAGACTTACTCCATTCCTTCCACCTCCTGCTTTGGGAATACTCCCTTTCCCACCTTCCCTCAGAGGCTAAGCATCTCTGCTCTTCTGCGCTCTAGAGTAGCGCTAGCCTGAAAGATGAACCATTCCTGATGGTACCCAGGGATGTGGAGGAGAACAATTTTCCCATCAACAGCAATTCTTGGTGTGTTCTTTCATATCAGTCATTGCGTTGGTTTCCCGTCTTCGCTGAGCTGACACCTCCAAGTTTAGCTTCAGCACACAGTACAAGGTATCTCATGTACAATTCATAGCTGACCTGCCAGACTTTCTTATGTTTAGTAGTTGCAGTGTCCACAGCTCCTCTGAAAAAGCTCTCAGACTTCATCTGTTGAGCTGCAGCACCTATTTCAGTGACGCTGCCTTGAAAAACAATTGTCATAAGGCAATTTAAGGCTTTTAATGGGTGCTAGCAAGAAATAGCAATGGCTTTTGAGAATGGCATGGAGAAAGGCTGAGAAGAAAACTTGTGGAGTTCTATTACTGTATTCCATGTTGTGAAGAAACTTGACATACAGGCACACACATGCTATATTCACTGAACAGAGCTGAAATAACTCGCAGATTATTAATCTGTGAACTAGAGCCTTCCTTTGCTTTTAATAAAAGACACTGAAAGAAATTAATTCTGTCTAAAATCACTGTGTGTATGTGAATGAAAGCAGGCATCAGTGGTTTCTTATAACATCAGAAGTGCCTTAGTTACAGCAATAAGCATGCTGCTTGCCTATTAAGCCTGTATGTCTGCTATTGTTTTTTTCCTTTCTATTTATTTAAAGTGAACATATTCATTTAACTGAAAATGCCAAGTGACTAATATGTAACTACATAGGGAAATAAAAAAATTGATCATTCTGTTAGATGAATGATTTATTTGTACATAAATTCTAACGTTCAAGTACAGCTAAGAAATAAACATAACTTATTGCTGATAATTATGAGTGTTTCGGAGATCTAGAGCTTGTCAGAAAATTAGCTGTCTTCTAGGTATTAATGAAAAACAAATAATATAAGAGTGCATTTGTTAATAGACCATACCCAGAGTCTGAAACTAAATGGTTTGGAAAAGTACTACATTGTTTATAGTAACAAAGGAAAAGACACACCAGAGGAAACATCCCTGTGGCTTAATCAATGATCAGCACATGAACATAAGTCAAAGATTATTTAAAATTGTTCTAAATGAGGAATAACTGACGTCAAGAGCTTGCTTGACTTCTTACCAGCTTCACACTCTGCTTGCCTGCAGTGACAGAAGTAGTAATAGAACACTTATATGCAGTCTTTCGCAAACTGGTTTAGTTATTTTTTTATTTATTTGCATTTTACTTTATTTATTTACATGACAACCACAGATACCCTTCAAGGGCAGAACTGTGATACACTAGTCAATCTATATATTGTTAGCATCCACAGATAATAAAGCCAGGAACAAGTAATTGTGTATTGTTAATGTGGAGTTGCACGTTGCAAGCCACAAATGATGTTTGTGGTCAGTAACAGTGTTTGTTGTGTTAGTAGGATGGCATAGGTACAGGGCCAAATTCATTGTGACCCCATGGCCAAAAATGTTGCACAGAATTCCTTCTGCCTCTCAGTCTTTCAGGGAAGGAAGTGTTGAGGTAGGGTGGAAAAGGGATTCTCGGAACATCAGAGCAAAGGTGCATCAGGTATTCACATAGGTGCTGTGTGGTTGCTGTAAGGTGCCCCAAATCTTAGCTGCCTGTTGACTGCTCTAAATCACGTTGGGTAAGGATATTCCTGAGAATCGCAGAGCCAGATTAATTTCTGGATGTGGTGTTGTACTCTCACCTTCCATGGACACATTAATTTCAGCTCTGGGTCAGTAAGCAGTTCATATCATGAAATTTTCCTGGCTGTTTCTAATCATGTGACTAAACATCCCTGATGTTCAAGAGTGCCTTTTCACTTTTCTTCAGAGATCCTAAAAGCAAGTCTGAAGTCCATCTTTTAGAAACCTTATGCACAACAGGGAAAGAATTTATCTTGAGGGAAAAATAAATGTGACATGCCTGTGACTGTTTAAAAGTATTGTTTATGTAAGACTTACGTAGTTTTCCAGTGAATCTATTAAATGGAAATGGAATGCGTTTAGAGAAACTAAGCTGAGAAAAGGAAGAGTGGATTGTATCACCTGTGAAAAGAGTGGAAGTGTAATCAGTTTTGTTCCAACACCTGGTCTGTTTTCATGTCTGATTTTTCCCTTTAGTAGTGTGGAAGCCCAGGGTAGAGCAGGGAGCCCACAGCACTGCACAGACAAAAAGCTGGGCTGTAAGGGCAAAACAAATATTTCCTCAGACTACGTGGACAGGTTTTTTCCATTCTGCCTGTTGTTCAGTGATTGAAAGAGTAGACTAAAAAGAGAATCTTCCACCTGTGCTAGAAGCTTGTTGTATGTGACCTTGGAAATTACCTAATCCTGATGTCCTTCAGTTTTCCACCCTTCTGCAATTTCTTCCATTTTCAGCCCATTTATTTTCCTTTTTGCTTCAAATAAAGCAGAATTCCAATGGGCAACAGCCTTGTTCACTGTACAGACACAATACATACCCTGAAAGCTGCCTATTCTTTGTCAGGAACTTGACAGCGATCTGAAAAATAGTTTAGGATCATGCTTAGGTGTTTGGTTTTTTTCTTCTTTTAGTGCAGTCACCAGTTACTTCAGTTGGATTCAAAATTGTTTCAGAAATGTTAATCATAAATAGATAGGGCTGCCTGGAGTATTTTATTCCAAAAATATTGAACATATGGAAGAATAATTTACTCTGAAACCAGGTTCTGGATAGTTCAAGTAACCTTTCTCTGTCTCTGTGTCATTGATTAGAAATGGAGCACTATTGGGAATAATCAGCTAACATTTGGGCCTATGGGGGCATTAAATGAGTAAAGACCTGAAAAAAACCTGCACACAAGATTTGTAGTTTACTTAATTTTGCTTTCATTATGTCAGCCTTTATCATTGTATATAGCAAGAACCACAGTTGAGAGCAGACAAAGTACAGCTACGAATCCTGCCAGCTAGAAACTTTCAGCAAATTATCCAATGAATGTGCTGTCTTCCAGTGTTTCAACTGTGGATGTTCTGGTAAGTCTACAACACGCATCCGTCTCATTTTGTTGGAATGGAGCTGAATCTGTTACTTAGTTTCTCAGATGTTTGAATATCTCCCAAATGAGTTTTTCATCTGTCCTTCTGGTCTTCATTCTTTCCGTCATATTAACTCTGTTAGAGATAGAGAAGTGTCTAACTTTCCTAGCTTGTGACCTGGGATTATAATGGGCCTGGCAAGATTTTTAGTATATTTTTAATGGTTTGGGAGTTTTGAGGCATTGGGTTTGGGTCTTTTGCTTGTGGTTTTGGTTTGTTGTTGTTTTTTGACAGGCATGTTGATAGGATACATCTCTCTAATAGGTAAAATTGCAGTGGCTGGCATTCCCAATTAGACATACATGAGCATTGCTAAAATTCAAGTGTATCCCTATTCTGTGCACAGATGATTTACAGGATTTCAAAAAACCAAACCAACAGTACATACTGAAGTGGATTAGAGATGGCTTCCTTATTTTACTGTGTGATAGTCAAGAGTTCATAATGATCAGTAATCTGTTGGAAATAGTAGCATTCACAGGAGTTTGCTCCCCCTAAGGACTGAGGCTTCCATGCCTTTAATGTTTAATAGAAAACACTTTACAGAGAGAAAGGCTGAACCGAGTTATGTGGATCTTCTTTCTCCATGGAACAAACCACAATTCTTTTTTATTTATCTGTATGAGGGGGAATATTTGAATGGCTCTCTTTTTTCCACCAGAAGGCCATGTGGTTGTAAAATTGCCCTGCAACTTTATTTCTAGAGAAATGTTGGCATCTGGAGTCTGTCTGTGAAGGGAGACTGTGGAGAAAGCTTGTGAAAATGAGTCCTCATGCTTTTCAGCAGAGATTAGATAGGATTGCAATCATCCTGACAGCTACGTCTCTTGCCTTATCTAGGCAAGGCAGAGCTGAATGGTCTAAGAATACATTTGATTTGTTTGTTTACATGTCCATTGCAATAGCAAAAATGTTTTCAATTTTTTTTTCTTTACGCTTACCCAATAAGATCACACGATCCATATTTTTGTGATAATATAAACGTTTACGAAAGCTCTGTATTTAATACAAAACACACCAGGTAAAGGAGTGCATGTAACAGCTGGAGAAGTCTGTATGTATCTCTTATGCTGTAGGATGATGGTATCAGAACTTGGCCTATAATTGTGGATGAACCAGAAAGTATTGTCAGCACTGGAACTATAAAAATATGACTGCAGTGCTGTGATGCTTACTGTGTGTCTGGGAAACCATATGTAGGCTGTTCTACTCATTGGTCAAAATTTTGCATTTATTTGGAACAACTGATTTAAAGTATGGAACTTTCTAGCTGAGTTGTCCATGTGTTGCTAACTTGCCCATAGTGAAAACTGTAAGCCTGACTTTTCTTTCCTATTAATTTAATGATAATGCTATGCAACTTCTCTGTCTAGGGAGATCATGTCTGTCTGAATCACAAGGGCACCCTGAAATCATACAAATAAAATTTTTTTACAGGTATTTGGACAAACTGTCATCCCCCCCATAGGTTAATTGGTTCTTGAAAATTTGTTCTATTTGCTAGCATAGGCTTCTTCCTGCAGAAGTGCATCTGAATGTAAGTTTAACATAAAAATTATTTCAATAAAGCCTACATCATACAAAGTTTATCCCTAATGATAAGTCCTACAGAAATAGATTAAATATTCACGGTACTAAGAACAATACTTGATATTAAAATATTCATTTTTTTATAATGTACCTTCATTTTTCCATTTTACAAATGGGGATAAGGCTAAGGGGAAAAAAACCAGGAAGAGTGCAGCATATATTTCCAAAAGCAGACTTTCATGTTTTTTTTTCTCAATGTGATATGAATTGCAAGACTCTCAAAAATCTCCTCATGTGTTAATTTATCTTATTAATATTTCTAAATCAAGCCATATGGGTTTGCTTATGGTTTTAGAGCAAGCTGGTGTCAGAGCTGAGAACTGAACTCTTATTCCCTGAGTTTCAGGTCTGTTTCTTCCTTTAAATCTTCATTTAAATGACTTCCGTTACGCGGTTTCGCGCAGAGCAATAGCATATAAGCAAGAATCTTCAGAGCGCTTGGAGAAAACAGGATGTACAATGGTGCTGTCTTCTGGAAGAGTTTCTGTGGTGAGTGTGTCTCTTTCCTGTTTCATCCTTTGCACAATACCCACCCACTGTATCACTGCACACACTTCAGCCTGTGTGCCAAATGAATTATTAAAAGTGAAATCTGGCCCCACTGATATCAGACAAAACTCCCTACGACTTTGGTGGACCAACGTGTATCACCCTGTGACTTGTAAACATGCAGATGCAGTGCCAGTACTGAAAAGAGAGTGGACCTGGGTGTAAAGATTTGTTTGCTTTATAAAATATGCCTGAAATCAGTTACTGTCACTGTGGCTAAAGACATCTATTTTTAACTTTTCAGCTTTCTTTTAACACATCAAAATCAAACACTGCGTCTTATGATCTCTGTATTACTAAAAGTCTTTACCATTCCAAAATAAAAAGAAGTTATGTAGGCATAGTTTATGATTTAGCCAAATAATACACAGACAGAGTGAAACAGGTTTATTAGCAGTCTGTCTCACACTGTATGTTGCTTGGGTTAGGGGAGTTAACAGCAAAGATGGTGTAATCCTACAAGCTGACTAGGGAAAATTACAGAATCCCTTCTGAATAAACAACATTAGAAATGCTTTTTTTTTTTCCATATACTCTTTTGTCCTTACTAAAAAGATTTAAGTTAATCAAAACCTTGGAGATTAAATAATTAAACCTGTAGATAACCACAATTTTTTATTGTTAATTAGTCATAGAGAGGTGCCATTTTCATAGGATGCAGAGTCCCTAAATTTAGCTGTGGAATATTACATTGATCACACACAAAAAAACATCATTGATTCTCTGGGGAAGGGTTGGACGTCAGTATGTGCGTTTTGGCTCAGACCACCTTTCACCTATTAAAGGGGGTTCCAGTAGATTTTTATCCTTGCTGCACATAGCAACAAAATGTGATTTGCCATCCTTAACCCTTTGAACATTTTCAGCATCTTAGCAGGATGATTCACACTTAACTCAGTTACTTTGCTTTCATGCCCTGTATTATATCTGAAATCTTTATACCAAAAGTGCTGCATTTTTATCCTCTGCTGCTCTGTCAATTTTTTAATGTATGGTATACATGTTTAAATATTTAATACACACTGAAGCCATTACAGCATGGCTGTAAAAAAAAAATCTGTAATACTACACCTTCCTACTATGACATTTATTCCTTTCTTTAAATGACTTGTAGCATTTGTAAATAAAACTCTAAAATTAAACCCTGACATAATGCAAAATACTGTATTTTACTTCACCTGTTTAAGTTTACCAAAGACAGTGAATCAAATTAAAACATTGTGCAGAATATTTTTCTTGCTATGTAGATCTTTGCCATTATGCAGTATGATAATTCTCAGATCTTTTTTCAGCAATCACTAATTAAGTGTAACAGGCATGCATCCAGACACTCCTGAATGTTAATCTTCATGTTTCTTAATGAGTTGATCAAATATTACACAGAATGTAGAAAAAATAAGGGACTTATTTAAAATACAAATATGTAGTTTGTGTAATTGTCCAGCTAATAAATTATGTCCAAATATTATGATTGCTCTTGCAAACACTTAGGGATGTGTACATGCAAATGGTGGAAATTATCCACGTGTGTACATGCAATTAAATATTCTATACACATAAGTGTCCATAATGATTTTCATAAGCATGCGTGAAATTGCATTTTCAGAATACTTTTGAATCTAGACACAAGTCCTGCTTAAAAAGAACAAATCTAGTTGTATTAAAAAACATTAGTGATATACAATCAAATTTGATAGAAAGAAAATTTAGAAAAAACAACATCCAGTACCCCTAACTGTCACCTGACTGTAGCATCAGCCTTTCTTAGGTTCTGTAATGATGGAAGAGCTTCTTTCCTCCCTGTCCTCTTTTTTTGCTGATGGGAAATTCCTGGCAGCTGAAGTACCTAATATCTGACCTGCTTTAAAATGTATTGCATGATTTTGCAGGGTCAAGGAACTTCCAGTAGTTCAGATAAGCTTTCAGCAAAGATCTAAACATCCTGCTGCTTAGCTAAAGTGATGTTTTGATGTTCAATACCACTTAATTTTGCTTCATTCTTCTCCGGCTTAAAAAGCATCTACACTAACTCAGTATTATTTATTGAAAGAAAAATGAAAGTAAAAAATTGTCAGTTGAGAGAAGCATTTATTTTTCCACATATCAGTGGTATAAGCACAGTACTGTGTTTCTGAATGGTGAGGGCCAGCCAGAGTTCTGTCTCTGCTTTGTTCTGTACAATATGATTTAGTTGGGTTTAGTTAATAGTTTTATTTTCCAATCCTTGGGCTCATAAAGGCTGGGAAGACCACAGAGACAGATTGCTCAGGCACTGAAAAGAGAGAATGTCTTGTGCTATTTAGCAGCAACCTCTCTGCCTGATTTTGTGAGAAAGAGACAAAAAGAAAGAATGAGCATATGCAAGAAATGCTAGTCATGGTGCTTAACATACAGTTGGCAGGCAGTTGAGCTACTTCTATGTTAGCAGGTGGATAAATAGGAATGGATTTGCAGAGTAAAACAGCTGGTGCTGAGGACCTGACATCCCCATTATGCGTGTGTTGAAGCGGTTTTTCTTCAGCCTAGTCTAGTCCCATGGGCTGCTGCTTGCCCCTCTGCAGCTGGAGTGGGGTAAGTGAGCTCCGGCAGCGTATCCTCCAGACAGAATCCAGTTCATGGTCAGTGAGACCGCTCTACGGTGCGAACCAAAGCACAGTAAAGGGGAATGGTCAGAGACTCACCTCAGAAGGATTTTTCTAACCTGTGCTTGAAAAATGAATAGATCTTCACTCTCACTTTCTGTGTACTGGGCACCATACGTGAACCTGAACACTGCAGAAAAAACTTTTAGGAAAAGAATGTTTAAAGCTGGGTTATTCTTTGGCTCTTACACGTAGCTATGAAAGTAGAAGAGCACAGGAGAATCTCCATGCTGAGATATCACCCTTTCCTTTTTACAAATTCCCCTCCACATAATAGTCATGGAGGTATTTATCTACTTACTGTAAAATACTTCAGAGTGGTGGCTACATATATATTCTGAAACTTTGAGATTAAGGGTTTTTTTCAATATTGTGGACTATCTCCTGAATCAATTCAACTTTTCCAATGATACAAAGTAGATGTGTTCTCTTAAGTGACAATTTAGTTTAACAGATTAATTAAAAATAACAACATAAAGTTTAAATGGGACCAGCATTTCCTTTTGCAATTGGAGTATCCCAAGAACAAAAATGTCCAGCAAAAACTGTTCACTGAGAAGAGGCAGAGTTTGAGAAACTAAAAGATGGATTGGGCAACACCGCCCCCCCTAATTTTTACTGCTGCCTCACCTGTAGCAATGAAATGGGTATCTTGGGAGACTGACATATCTTCCCCTCCTGCTTCTCTACCCCACCAAAATCTCCTAATGCATGCCAATGCTTGAGCATTTTCCATAGGCTTTCCAATTTTCTTCATTGTTCTTTTATGCTTTAAGCAAGGTAAAGGATGTAAGAGCTTTTAGAAATTACAAATGCTGTAGCTAAAAGTTGTAATGTCTATTAAGGGTCTCATAGTCCTGCTTTTTTCTTCTCTCCCTGTGAATATTACATACTTTACATAATGGCACAGTTTCATAGTAAGACTCATAGAGGGTACCCCTATCCAGCCTATCATTTTCTGATCAGATTATTCACATGGGAGTCTGGACCTCTGAATTTGAACACCCTTAAATTAAGGAAGGCGATAAACTGATCAGTAAGAAAAACATAAGTCAAGTTTTAGATGCAAAGCTCTTCCCTCAATTATCAGTAGTATTTTTATGTGAACTAGAAAGCAGCTGGTAGAAGTAAAATTCAGTGAAAAGCAGAAAGGCAGACTAAACATTTACTTCATAGAGTTGTTTTTATCTGCAGAATGGGTATGCATCCATTACATGTGGCTGCAAAGGCTAAACTGTCCTTTTTGAAGCACTCCATCTGCAGTGTGTCAAAAATAGTAATGTCCTGTACATGCTTAAGTTTTTGGCAGCAAAGTAACACCTTAATTTTTTTTACAGTAAATATATAGATATATTACATAGTGACACATAGAGCAGATGTTTCTAAAAATGTAAAGAAATTCCAGTCTGCTCATGTTGATGTAGTAGCTTTAGTCTTTCAAAACAGAACTAGCTAGGCAATGCAGCCATGGTGGAAGTATGAATATTTGAAGAGTCTGTGTACAAAGTCAACACCTTGTATCAATTGCTGTGGCCATGACATCTACAAATAAAAGGGGAGTATATTTCAAATTCCCCTATAGAAACAATAAAGCATTCCTTTTAAAAGTTTTCAAAGTGAGGGACCATTCTTGTATTCAGAGTTCCAGCATAACAGGCTTGACTCATCGACAGATGACACATCAAGCACAGGGAATTTGAAAAAGCACTGCTTAACCTCAGTAAAAAAAACCCATACTTTTGAGAACAGGAAAGAAGGAAAATTGCTTTCTGATCCTTGACTCCACTATGTTCAAAAAGGGTAATGAATGTTCTGATAAAACATACTTCATTGGACAAATAAATCTGGTTCGAACTGACAATGTTATATAAAGGGATGTCCAAGTCTGTTTAAAAATGATTTTGAAGCAGAACAAAAACATACAAGCCAAAAGTCCAGCAGGAAGCAAGAAATTAAATTTGCCTGTGCATTAATTTTTTTTTGTTGTTTCTCTTGTAAAAACTTTTAGTCTTTTATTTTAAAAATATTCTACATAACAAGATGTCTGACACAACTGGGCAGTTCCTGTTGTAGCAGTTTATTATAAATATGAAAAGAAGTGTTTTAATTACAAGAACTGGAGTATAATTGTTGGGGTTTTTTTTCCTACAATGTTTTCTATCCGTTAATAAGTTAGATGTTTGGCAACTTTTGGTGGCATCAGAGGATGCTGAATGCTCTCTCTGTACTAAATCCTGCATGAGTCTGCTTCCAGTTTAGTTACCATCAACCTGGGTAAATGGCCTGGAAGTAGATTGCTACAGATATTTTTTATTCCCTCTCCCCACCATGTTATTTTAGTATGTGCTTGAAGGGTTTCATACAAGTTGTAGGAATGGCAGTGGGTACTTGGATTTGGAATTAGTTCCTTCATGAAAAGAAATTTATCACTAAGTCATAGTAGTGTTCTGAGACCTCAGCCAAGATTGAGTTGGTGCTTAACTCAGATACTTTGCAATTTGTAGGCTTGATTTTGATGCCCTTCCTTATTTTCTATATTTTTATACTGTTGGGTTAGTCTGTTAAGTCAAAGAGGTTACTAGGAGCAGTTTATTACATAGTTCAGGTAATAAAATTCTGTGTGTCCTTAAGTAATTGAGACTTGTAATCAGAGTTAATGATAGGGTTTTTTTCTACAAGATGTTGTAATTGCCTGGCTTTTTCTAATGTGTTAGGTAACATTGATTTGTTACTTCTCTCAGATATGCTTTCTTCATTTCTCGACGTGTCCTGCAGAGACTATGTTTGTTGTCTTTAGTCTGGTGAAACCAATTTCTCATGATGCAAATATTATAAAAGTTTAACCAGAAATAAATTGATGTATGAAACATAATCCCATATAAAATATTCATGGCGATTGTAGAAATGTTTAAAAAATAAAGTATCTAGGATGAGAGATTTTCTTTAAATCTCGCAGGTCAGTCTTTTCTTAAGTTTGTTTCGCTACATTCAAGAAGTGTTAATCTGAGCTAAACAGACTGTATCTGCTAGAGCTGTTCTTGTTTCTTGGGAAGGGATTCCTGGGTGATGCACTCAAGTGTGAGTTAAAATTCCAGATGCTCTTCATTTCTCGTTTTAAGATTAATGGGCACATGTGATAAAATCTGTTACTCCATGGTTCAAAACAGCAAAGGAGATACTGAAATTTTTTGGTCAAAATAATCTGCATTGTATGTGTAATGTAGTAATGTAGGTAATAAAACCTGCCTCCAGGATTAGGTGGTTCCTAAAAAAAGATCCTTTCTTAATTTTCTAGTCATGTCCTTGTTACATCCTAAGTAAGACTTAGTGGCTTATGGAGACATTTTTTTTTACCTCACTTTTTTCATACCTTTTGCCTGTTCTGCATGGATAGAGTAATGTTAAGTTGCTAACTGATACCAACAACAATTTATTTACCTCTCCACCTTCTCTTCCTGCTGGCAGCAAAACAATGGAGCATTGAGTGCTGTCCCCCTCCAGCACTCTGCTGCTCATCACCTCTGAGCCCATTTTTATCTGTTACAGGATAAAATTTTAGAACATTTGTGATGTGTTGTGAATTCATTTCATCAAGTGAAATGTAAACTGTGTTGATCTATAGCTGAAATAGAAGACAGACAGCTTAAATGTTTTCATTTAAGGTATTTGTAAGAAAATCAATAGCTAGTTAAACCAGAATGAATTATATAGGATTTTAAGCCTCATCCTCTGCTTCTGATATAAACATGCTGTAACAGTTGGCCCATTGTCCTGATTATGCTGCCTTGAATATTAGCATAGGATTATGAAGGATGTTGTAGAATTTTGGTGAAAATTTTGTGATCAATTCAGGGAAGAGGATTGTATACGTGCTTTTCTTAAGTACAATTCTGACCACATCTACAATACTTTTGACTGGGTGACACCAGTGCAATATGTGAAGAATTGTTAAAAAAACCCGAACAGACTTTAAAAAAACACTACACTCAGCCATTCACAGGTGGACACCCCAAGAATGAGCATTTCTTTTGTCTATCATACGAAAAAGAGCAACATGGTATCTTGCATCTCGCTTACAGCTTTAATTAGAAGATAAGAGATGTATCAGATGATTATTACTGGCTTGATTCAGTTGCTTTAAAATAACCATCTCTTGGCATTTGAGATGCAGTGCAGTATCTGAGACAGCTGCATGGGGCTTGCAGATTATGATCTATGGAAACCCGTAATCTTCTGGATTAGCAGTTAGTGGCCACTGTGAATATCATAGGCCTTGTGAAAAAGATACCTGTTAAATACAGTGAACTTTATGTTTTTAAGGTTTTAATGCATCTCAAACACCTTTTGAAATCAAAGGGACAGTAACCTTCAGGATTACTTCTTTGAGTACTTTATATAAACCCCTAAAACTGTGTCAGTTTGCATAGTAGGAATTGTGCATATCAACTTTTCCTAAGGTTACCCACGTTTGTTAAAGTTAACATTAGTTATTGCGATTGGATGATGTATCTGCTGTTAATGATTTATGTGACACAGCTAGCTCTTTCTTCTTTTAAGAGTGATGTGTGAATAGAACCAATGGAAGAAAGAAAATAAACTCCATATTTTACAAAACACTTCATTTTGACATAGTTTTTCACCCACCCCCCCCCCCCCCCCCCCCAAAAAAAAGAGGACTAATTACATGAAGTGGTGAAAGGTATGAATGTTGATGCAAAATTTAGGTTTTGAAAAGCATATCTACTTGGGTAGATAATGTGCAGATTTTTATATCAAAATATAAAATAAAGCATTTGTATAAGAAATTATGCATAGGAATGTCTAGGAAGCCGTTCACAGAAATGCAAGGAAGGCAAGCCATTCTGGGAAGCAAGCCTGTTGTAGCTAAGACATATGTCCATAGACTATAAGCTTCTTGTGAAGAAAAATGTTTAGTTGTTCCAGGTGGAAAAAACATGTTTTACTAACCAGGTATTGCCTATTTTAGGAATTACATGAGTTGCAACTCTTAATTTTTCAGCAAATGAACTAAATGCAGCATAGAAGACCATCCATTTGGGATATCTCCTCGACTTAGTGAAGTCTGACAGCATGAAAAAAGGCTTGGAAGTGTTTGCATTTTCTTCACACTTGCTGAGCAAACTGACAAAACATTAAGCATCACAAGTGTTAACACTATTTGTTTACGATGAAATACTAGGTTTTGCTGCAAGAGTAGAAAATAGCAGTAGTGAAATATCACATGGTGCAGCTAAAGAAACTCTTGGGAGACTTACAAAAAAGCTAACAAGACAAAAATCAGCAAAGGAAAGATTTGTCAGCCAGCTGCTTACTTCTAAATTTGTAATGTACATTTAATATCTCTCTTTCCCTTTTGTAGAAGTGGCGACTTGCATGTGTCTACTAAAATGTGTTCTAATGTTGTCCAAAACATCGTTGTATATAAGTAAAACAGTTTAATATAAAAAACAAGTCCATTGCTTCTATCTGTCTGCGTGATATTTCTAATACTACCTGGATCTGCATGGATGGAAAAAAAATAGAAGACAAGAGTGTCTATTTTCTGTAGAAGTAAGGAAGAACAAATTTTCTTATACCTTTAGCAGTTTGTATAAGAAAAGATAGTTTGAAACAAATGATTTTTTTTAATTATGCTAAGCCTACTTTCCCTAATATGTTAGCCACCATTCATAAAACCAATCTTTCTGATCATCTCTTTAATATATTTATTTCTTAGCAATTCTCAACCATTTATTGTCTCCTCCCTTGTGAAGCACAGAAGGATGTAAACTGGTACAAAGCTAGTTGAGAGTTATTTACATATACACACAATATAAAGATAATCTTGTTTGGGACTTATGAAATTTTCAGTGGAAAGTTAAAATTACACAGATGTACAGTTGAAAATTATGCCTTGTTTAATTGCGTGCCTGGAGATTGATTTTTGGATACTGACATTTGAAAATGTTAGCCTTTGCCTAGAAACTATTCCATGATAAATCTGTTCAACTAACAAAATATTCTGTCCAAATATCTGTCATAGTTAACAGAACCAACATTGATGCAGTATCTTATATTCAAATTATTTCTTATATTTTGTGAATTTCTTTGTGTTTTGATTTTCTTTGCCAGTGATCAAGGTGAGTAAAAGAACTGTACAAGAGCTTTTTTCCCAGCACTTATCATCAAATAAATGAATAAGGGTTCTGAGTTCCAAGCAATTCTGCAGATGCAAGAAATTTCTTGGATAAAATAGAGGCATTGTAAGTAAGTTAGAGTGGAACTTACAACTTCTTCTTCTCAATAGATTTAGTAGTAATTTAAAGTTTAAGCTATATTGGAATTGAAAAATATTTGAGCATGAAGGAAGCCTTGTATGCACTGGGAGGGCAAGAGGTGACAGATATAAATTGAAACACGAGAGGTTCCACCTTTGATTCAAGAAGAGCCTTCTTCACCTTAGGGCATTAGAATAGTGGAACAGGTTGTCCAGAGGAATTGTATATTCTCCATCTTTAGAGATTTTTCAAGACCTGACTAGTTCAAGTCTGGAGCAACTGTGTCTAATCACATGGCTGACCCTGCTTTGACTGGAAGTTTGGACTAGATGAACTGCCAACATCCCTTCCAAACAGGGTTATCGTATGTCTTTAAGATCCTGTGTTCAAGCTTTTATTGTCGGAATATCCACAATCCTTTTAAGACTCTCTTCTTTTCTTTCAAATTATCAAGAAATACACCACTTACAGTGTGTATGCACAAAAATTGAGAACTGAGTGGAAATTACTGCTATCTAAGAAAACAGAATTTTATATAGGTCTTAGAACACAGGCTGTATTGTCTTTTAGTAATGAAGTGAATACCTGAACCTATGTTCTGGGAGCATGGTGATCCGTGCATGTGGTACGGTTGCCACTTGCCTAAATCGTATAGGGACAGTAAATATTTAGAAAGGAAAACTTTAGCTAAAGGGTGGTCATCTCTGTTTCTATCTACTGTCAATGAAAGGAAAGAAAGAGTCCTGCTTTCTGGCAGAGACTGGTACATGGACAGTACTGAAGTTAGATGTGTTAAGCTAAAGCTAAGTCTTTATTATTACATCTCAAGTCTCTACCTGTGAATTTCTTGATACTTGAACACCTGTAAGGCACTTGTCTCTTTTATCTCATTCTTTGTTTTCTTTGTAGACCAAGCTGTATGTGGAATGACACTAAATGCAGGTAAAGATACAATTACACAGATATAAATAGCTTACAGTTAAGTGACAACTTTGGATTTACCCTTCATGAATATTTAATGGAGATAAAATGTGCCAGATTAATACAACTCAGGCCTCAGAGCTGCAAAAATGATTTTGTAACTCTTCATGGAAAAAGTTTTGATTGATTTTGTCCAATTAGACTGAATTCTGATAAAATACAAAGATGTTTTCAAGAAATCGGGAAGAAGAAAAAAACTTTCAGAAGCAAAAAATCTTAAGATGATATGTCACTGAAAACAATTCTGTTTTCAGAGATAAAGTAATAATTTTGGCTGTCACAACTACAAAATCTCTCCGTGGCTGTGTATGCACAAGAGTTAAGGTCAGCAAAGAAAGTTAAGTCTATACTCTTCTGATAAATCCCTATATTTGTGGTGTTCTGTAAATAAAACTGCAGAAGATACATTCAAGAATGTACTTGATTTTATGCCTACATTCTCAATCTATTTCTTCTGTGAACCTTTGCAGAGTTGTTGCTGTTATTTTCTTTTAAATGAGAAGCAGATCCCATATTTAATTTCCTCCTGTCTGCAGATCAATAATTTGATATTCTTTTTGAATTTGGATAGGGTAGATTTTTTTTATGCCTCCCACACTCTTAATTTTAAGTCACTTTCATTGTAACAAAGGAAAATTTAAAAGCATAAAACAGCGCATTTCAAACATAAATGTATGAAAAATATTATTAAATGGTTAACCACCTGTTCTCGTCATGTATAGAAGGACTTGTAATAAAGGTGAAATTGAACTCATTAAATTTTTTTCATATTGCGAAGTTCAGTTCTGTATCCCAAAACCAAAGCAAGCCACCTACACTTGTACATGTTTGTATTGCACTACACTGCTTTAAAAACAGAGAAAATTTAATTATGCAAGTATTTGTTATGGAAATGCAGACTTGATTCTTATCTTTTGGTGCTCTATATCCTCTGGGAAATATCCTTTCCATTTGGTGATAGATGGGAGAATTGTTGTCTTGTATTAAGAGAAATAAGATTTAGCCAAGTTATTAAAATTCTCCAAATCTAAAGCAAGCCCTAGAAATAATGCAGAAAGGCCTGTCTCACTTTTAAGTGCATAGCAATTTCCCAAACTTTGATGTGGAGCAAAATATTTACCTGAGGAGGTGGGGGAGGGGTTGGGAGTTAAATATTCTGTTCAAATGTATTAAACTGTTTATTTGGGTTTTGAATATTTTATCAATTCTAAAAGAAACTCTTCCTCTCTTTTTTTTTTTTTTTTCCCCTCCTTCCAGTTACACCTATGTTTTAACTCCCATTATGTTTAGGAGCTAGTATTATAGATGTCTTACTCAGTTTTGCATTAAATTTAGTTATTTTGTCCTAGTAATTCCACTGCAAGGGCGTAAACTGGATTTTACAGATGGGAGACAGTTTTCCCCTCTCCACTTCCCAGTATCACCAAAAAAACCCCTGAAGAAATAGAGTTCACATCATCAGGTTTGTAGAAAAACACACGTCTTATTTTCCCTCTTATTCTGTCAGTACTTCACAGTAGTGATTGCTCTTTGTGTTGAGAATGTTTCTCATCTCGTTATATGAAAAAAGCAGTTGTTCTTTTCACCGTCTGAATCGTGAACTTTTACAAAGGATCACTGGTGTTGGGTAAGCAGGGAGGTATGCACTGCAATGAGCAATTTAGGTGAATTGGTAAGCTGAAAGAATTGTACGTGAAGTGCATTGGCCCTACCTCAGCTTCAGTCTTTTGCCCTAATGGGTTTCATTATGGCCAGAAAACTTGTGTATTTGTTGATCAGGTAGTAAGCTGAATGGAACTGAAGAGGAAATGTTGGGAAAGTACAGCCAAAACAATTCATTGTTTTATGCATACATCATCATAAAGGTTTCTTTCTTAGCCTTCTATTTCTATCATATATCAAAAGATTCTTTTTTGGCTGTCTCTGGAAACATTTCATTTTGGTGGGTTTGGATGTGCTTCACATGGTTTGCTTACTTCCCTATTATGTTAATGTTTTCAAAATAAACTTAAATGAAATTGTAGGGAAAAAATTGATTGAAATCATCCTGTGCAGATAGTAGTATGGTGTACCTTGTGTAAGAAATTTTTGGCATTGTGATCTCATATTGGACATTTCCAGAGATAGAAGTCATCTCTGTCCTATCCTTGGACATAAAGGATCCCAAAAGAAATAGAACTCAGATTCCATAGCTTTGGGAACTGATGCCTGGGGATCTTCACTGTTCTGTTCTTTCCTGATGGGAGGTAAAAATATAGCTAAAAGGAAGCAAACATAAAGGAAGCTTCACTGTCTCTTCATTCTTCCCACTTTCACCTCCTAAACGGGTGGAAATGATGAAACCCTATGACCTATTGTCAGTCTGAAACTGGAGAATTTCTTTCCTGAATCATATCTGTTACAGCTTGACTTTCGTTTATTTAAATCCAAGCTTTGATGCCGTATCTGTATTGTAATGAAATATTGTTGGGTTGGACACCAGCTTCTCACCTAAACAAAGGTAACCTGCATGAGATGGACAAAGGGAAGGAACTCTGAAGCCAAGGCCAGAACTGGAACACGGTATTATGGAAGATCTGGGCCATCCAATCCAAATCCTTCCTGTTGTAGATGCTTACATCATCTGGCTCCATTAAGTTAATGAAACCCCATCTTAAAATAAATATTTTTGCACCCACTGAGGATCTCTTCCAGACCCTCACTCCTTTGATGCATAGGAGGCTTCTTTTAAACTTATTTACGGACAGCTCATGCGTACTTGTTCTGTTGACACATTGACCTTTCACACAGCATTTTTCCTGACTGCTTTCTGTTCTCTGGTAAGTTTCTAGGGGAAAAAAAAAATTATCTCCTTCCTTTGCTTCTCAGTCTTCCCAAAGCTTTTAGTCTGTTGAGCAAACTAAGCCAAGATAATTTTGGTCTCCTCTTTCTCTTAATTATTCTATCAATTCTTCTGTTTCCTTGCTCTGGTAAAGTTGTTCTTATTAATGATGGATAAATGCATGGAGTATTCCAGGTAAGACTTTACCTTTTGAGAATCTCATGCTTAAAATTCAGCCAGTGCTGATATGATATAGAATTGATTTCCTTCTTAGTTTCAGAGAGACTAAACCAAACATCAGTGGATATTTAGCAAATAAAAGGTTTGCTTTTGCAAACACCGACACTTAAGTTGGCATACAGGATGATATCCTTTGCCATCAGTCAAAATTCTTTCCACTCCCTAAAACAAAGCATATTTTTAAGTCTTTGCTTGGGGAAGAATGTCTTTATCCTGGTGCTTGGCCATTTTCAGCAAGTTGTGTATATAAACAGATATTAATGCTTTCTAGTCCAGTGTTATGCATAAAAATGCTTCCAGTTCTGTTTTGAATGTGTTCAAGAGGAGAGTCAGTCCACTTATATCAGCTGATACCAGAATTTAAATGGTAAGTTGTAATTTGAAAAGCAAGTTGTATTTTTCCCCCAATTAGCTTGCAGACATGACAGTATAGCTTCAAATATATTCATAGGTCATGTCTCTATTATTTTGCTTGCCTCACAGATATTGTCTGTTGGTTAGTGTCTATCTCAAGACAAATTTTATAAAGGAAGAGAGAATCTTATACTAGTGAGATGGATGATGGATTTTCTCTGTATAATATCTGTATATACATGAACTGTATATAACTGTATATACATAAACTTCTGTAACCAGAATCCTATGTAATTGTTAAAGCAGAATGACCTGAAAGAGGATGGTTAGTCTGATCTACACAGGGTTGAGAAGGCATTAACTCATGACATAAAAAAGGGCAAAAACTGATGGTTTGTCAGTGGGCAATTCAACCTGTAAAAAAAAGTTTTGAGTCATGGCTCTAATTATTACTCTTCCTCCTTTCTAGATACCAATGCCAGGAGAACTCCAAAAGTAGACTGTAAAGTGGAATGGTAAAAAGGAGGCGTTAGACTTACAGAGAGTAGCTTTATCAAATGTAGATAAAGTTAAACAAAAAAAGTGAAGGGAGCAGTGCCAGTCTCACATCAGGATTTAAGCTAGCCTTTTATCTTTCCTGAGGCAAATCTGATGCAGAACAGTTTGGAAACTAATATTGCTGTTGAGACTGCTGGAAATGATTTAACAGTCAAATAATTCATGTCCTTGGAAACTCAAATGCTGTCTCTTTGCCTAATATGCCATTTGGACATGGCAGTACACAGTATCTTGTACAAGACTTCATTTGAAAACAATGATGCTTTGTCTGCGAATTTTACCTGCTCTGTCTAGACATGCTGATTATGTTTCCCTTTCTCTGAGGTATTTTCGACTGCTACTGTTGTAATGCAAACAAGTAATACTTATATACCTCCATGAACCAAAGGCAGTAGTTGCATTATAGCTGATGCTCATCAAAAATAAAAAAAACTCTGAACTTCATGCACCTACGTCATCTACTGAGACTTACTACTTAAGGGAGAATATTTTTATCTGGAATGAAATTTAAGGCCTCTTAATGCTTTATTTATCATTTCCTTGAAGAGCACTGCTGACTTAGAGGGCATTGTTAAGCCTTTGATGTTTTTAGGATCAACAGTTCTTTCAACAGCTTCCTTGAACCTAGTCAAATACAACTTGGTTTAGTAACTCACTTTCCACAAATACAGGTTTAAGTCATAGGCCAAAGCAGCAATATTTTTGGATCTATCTAGTTATAACGTATTCTAGTAAAGGGAAAGACTAGCACCTCAGCTTGTATAGGTTAGCAAACCTCTGCTGGTTCAACCTTCTTTTATGATGCTGTTGGAGGATATGATCTGTCAACTGCAGAAATCATGAAGAGCAGACTGGTGCAGACATATAGTGAATGCAGCTTCTCAGAGGAGCATAAGGACAACAGTTTTCACTTGTGAGCAGTTCTGTTTAGCAAATAATCCATTTAAGAGAATAGATTATTTATGTAAGTAAATTTTGAAGGATTAGACAGAAAATTAATTGCTAGTATAGTGTCAAAGTCAACAGTTACTCATTTGATACACTTCTGTTTCATTTGTGTAGGTCTGTATGCAGTATGTATTATTCACTGACAAACTATTTAGTCTTTCTTGCAATGTAAGTGTAATACATTAATAATTTTCTTCTAATTAATTTGCTATACTCAATTGCTTTTAGAAGATGTTGCCATTGATACTTGAAAGGAGTAGCTGGGGACTATGTTATTTTCCATCATAGAATTCTATTTTGGTGGCTTAACGTACACTCCTGTTCACCTTCAGACTTCTTATCATAGTGCCTTCCATGCTGTCCCAGCCTAAAAGTGAATTTTTTTTATTATAATATGAATTTTACCTATTAGATATCCCTTACAGGTTTTTACCTGTGTAATGGGCTGAAGTCACATGAGAAAACTGGAAGGCTGCACTGTTTCCTGTCTGGGTGGTCTGTTTCTGCTTTCTACTTTCCCTGCTTGGTATTAGGACATGCAGTTCATTATACATTTTTAGAACTATATTGGAATAGTTTTGGTCTCCTAACTCAGTCCTTGTTCAATAGAAGTATATTAATTAGACCTACAAAAGATGTATCAGCACCCAAAGAATAGGTGTAACACAGCTACTTTGTTCTATCGTCATGGGAAGTAAATTTACCCAGTCAACTAACTTAATATCTTTGTTACAAAAGGATTCTTTGTTCAGATATAGCAGTATGACTGAAACATGACAGCTGGCTGGCAGAAGAGATTATGCAACGGTTGGTCAGAAAGGAAAAGAGAGGGAGTATACTCCGAGGGTATGTCCTTCTGAGTCCGGAGCTGAAGGTTTTGTTGTTACAGCTTTCTACCGGCAGGCACCCTGCTGTACGTAGGGTGCACCATACTCAGCGGGAAAGAGTTGGGTCCTACCCTTCTGAAATCCGTGTCCCGAGGCAGTCTTATTAGAATTGTTTTCAACTGTTATTTGATCTCGTTAGAGGATAGTTGGACAAATTATAAGATTAATTTTACATGTCTAAACTACTGACCACAAAAAAAAAAAAGTAAAGGAGTAAATTAGCTGGTCAGTGAAAAAGACATACAGTCTGACACTTGGCTCTTTAAACAAAGAGAAGCAAAAGCTCTGTGACAGAAAAGCGTGAGGTTCCTGTCTTGGGGAACAGAAGAACAAAATAACCCAGACCTTGCTTATTTCATTTATTTGAATGCTAATCTTCCTCTAATATCTGGAAGTCCACGTCTAGAATGTTAATATTCTGTTTGGAAGTGGTTATTCTGGTGTATGTGTGGCATTACATTGTTTTGAAGATGTTAATTTTGCAAAACTCATCTTTGTGAAAATGTAGATGTTTTGCAAGATGTGTACTGGGTAAATGATTAGCTTGACTTCTAGTAAATTGAAGGTTCAGAAAAAGTTTAGGAAAGGCTTCTGTGTCAGCGATATTGAGGGGCAGTAGTCTGGTCACTGTCCTGTCTGTTACCCATAAAATGGGATGTGGTTGTTGCACGCTGCAGCAAGACATACGAGAACAGCTTTTTGGGCTGGATCTGACCATTTTTAGGACATAGCCTAAGATGAGAACAGATCCTTGACTTTTATAGCCTGCTGAGTCCTAGAAATTAAAACAAACACCAGAGCCTGCTTTAGTCTGGGTGTTTTTGTGGTTTTCTTTGTCAACTTAGAACAAAAAAGCTCAGCTTCTTCCTTCCTTTTATGATTTGTTTTGTCTTTGCTCATAAGAATACCTTCAAATGTAAATGAGTATTTTTCGATTTCACCTACATTCTTGTATCAAAAGTCAGATGTGCTATGAAGCTTTTTATTTCATTTTCTTCTGTAGTCTATACCTTTGTTAATTCTTGTCTATAGTCCTACGTCCCTAAAATCTTTAAGACAGTCTTATTAGTGATGCTTTCAAATGTTATTTCGTCTCTTGCTAGAGGACTATTAGAAAATTACGAAATTAATTTTTCACATCTAAAATTTGTTGTCCTTAGTCACAGCCTTCTATCTGCTGCTCCTGTGTGAGGAATGATAACTTTTTTTTCCAGCAAGACTCTGTAGAAATCCTGCTTTGCTGGAGTTTGTTATTCCTCCTTGAGAAGCCTGTCCTGATAAGCTCCTTTACCAAGATAGTCAAGATGGAAATACTGGTTCTAGTCTACTTCAGTCTTCAGTAGAAGCCTTCTTTTGAATCTTGGAGAGATCAGAACATTGTCAGATTGTTCAATTTTATGGAACTTTAAAGACCATATTAATCTTTATGATAGAGTATTTTGGCCACAGAATATCAAGATTTATATTAAATAAATTGGTTTGGTTTCAATTTAATGCAATTATTTTGATTGTTCTCAACAATTAAGAGGGTTTTAACTTCAATCTAACCTGTGCTCAGCAAATAAATTAATTTTAAAATTAATACATTTAAAATGTATTAATTATGAAAATACTGTCATTAATCAATTCATTCATACCTTTATAATCAAAGTAATAAATACTATCCCTAGTAGAATATTCAGATGAAAAGTCTAAAATATTTGTGGTATGTGTTACTTTTGAGTTTATTTTTCTTCCTTTTTTCTAGTATGTCAAATTTGTGCTTACTATTATTTCTTTTTGGGGACCTTAATTTGCATTGATTATACTAGTCTGCTTCTTCTGTGTTGCAGCTATATTGTATGCAGGGATGTCATTTTTAGTACATTTTGTCCTTAAATCAAATCTGGTGCCCGTTCCCTTTATGACCCCTTTTTGAGATTTTTTTTTTCATCATCAGCAGTCATTCTTCAGTCTGTAGTACTTGTGCTGATATTTAGCAAAGAAATGTGAGCAGTATCTCCTCTGAATGCATAAAAGTGCCTTTCCTCAGAGTATAGACTGATAGTTTAGAAAAATCTGACTAGATTCTCTAACTAAATCTAACTAGTTTCTCTGACTGAGATCTAAATGTGGTCCATTTATTTACAACTTAAATATATTTAAGTTGTAAAAGAATACACTTTATTCATGTCTGGCTAAGTTTCATTTTTGGTTTGTTTTTTGGGGAGTGGTGGTGGTGGTTCTTATTCCATGTAATTAAAAAATTATAATTCATCATTTTCAGTGGCATCCCATGAAATCTTACTGCTGTGAGAACAATACTGTACTCCTTCAAAACAGTGATGCATATTAAAGCAGCTTTATTTCCTTCAGTGGAATTAATTAAGCTCTTAATTATACATGTGTTCAAGGGCTTTGTGAGAATAGGTCACAAATCATACCGAAGTTGTAGAATCTTGAATAAAGGTTTTTCTTTTGTTTCAGTCTCATTTTCTTGTCTCTGGAAGTTTACTGTGAGAACTGGCAATGATTTCTGATGAGAACGTTAAGGAAGTAGATGTACATCCCCTATCATGACCATAGTTGCTAAGAACAAATTACAGTGATTATTCAGGATTATACACTAAAGTGGTAATGTGAATAGAGTTTCACATCGCATGTCTAACACTTACAAAGTGGTGGAAATCATTAAGAAGTACATCCAGATCACAAAACCCACCATTTACCATACATGCGTTATAATACCCTGTACTGCACAGGGAACTGACAGTGTCCTCTATAGTTAAGCTTTACTGACACTTCCAGTTGCCAGGCCCTTTTCATTTGCTTTACTGTAGTTCAGTCCTAAAGCTGGTATTTTTAATTTGAGATGAGTTGCCTGAAGCTGACATTTTTGGGGAGTTTAAGATGAAAGCCATACCTGAGAGCAATACTGGCATAAACCTGACTATTTTTTCTTAAAATAAAATAAAGTTTTTCTGGCCATTTTATTGGCATCAGCTCCATATTTAGGAACAAAGATTTAAAATGAATTAAAAGCCTCTGAAAACTCTGTTCAGCATCCTTTGACATGGGTTTTTGAAAGCTGTTTTCATGAATGAGTCTGCATGGCACTGAACTGGTACGGTAATAAAATTCAGAAGCTGATGAGGACTTTTCTCTGAAACTGCAGTAATGGTTCCTTACTTCATTCAGGCATAATAGTTCATTGATGCTATTTGGAGTCAGAAATAGATTCATTCTAATACAGCTGGTGCCATGACACACTAGCAAGCTGTGAGCAAGTGACTTTACTTCCACAACAAAAACCTGTACCTCAGAGAATAATAATGTTTAGTACTTAAAGAATTTTGTAGAATAACTCTTGGTGAACCAGTGTGAGTTGGCATTTTCTGTCTTTACATCATGTTAAGTCATCCAAAGTATAGATATATTTTTTGTACGTTTAATGATTTTGCACCATTCCTTTGCATAAATACCACACTACTTTCTATGAGTAGTCTTCCAACTTTGAATGCAGTTCGTCAAATGTGAGAACTATCACACACAGAAGTTTGTCTTCAGCTGAGACATGTATTGCCTTGCCATAGAAAGAAATCTCTGCTTGGTTGGTTTTTTTTGTCATTTTTTCTTAGGTGAAGTATGTCATCGGGGTCCATCCAAGAGAAAAGCACAACTGTTGCCTCAGAATTGGAAAAAGGACTGTTCAGCAGTTTTTACATCTTTGAAAAAACCACAACCTGGTCTCGACATCTTAGTAGGTGATTAAGATATAGGAAGAAAATCCGCTGTAAAGTGCGTCACAGATATTTCCAATAACCATAGAAGAAGAAATCGTGATATAGTTCTTGGCATAAATAAGGTACAGTGAGGATTTTACTGAGGAATAGAAGACTGTGTTTTGTTTTCCATCACAATTTTTCAGAGTTAATTTTTATGATAGTGGCTCCTTATTTTTGCCATGGGAACTAGACAAAGCTGTTTAATATTTGTCGTTTTGCTTCTGTCTGATCTTGTTATCCCTGGGAGAAAGAACTTGCAAGAATTGCAAAGTTCTGACTGGAAATTTATTATGCATTGTGTGAAAGAAGTTATTGCACAAACTAAGGGGAGGACAAAAGAGGAGGACAAAGGCCTTTTTTCTTGATCTTGACCTTGAGTAGTCTTTTGTACAAGGATGTAAGAGTGTGTGGTTTTTTCTATTTTTCTTTCTCTCTTTTTTTTTTTTTTTTTTTTTTTTTTTTAAGGCTGGCAAGTGAGAACATTTGTGTGCTGACCTGAACAAATGTGTAGAAAATGCCTTGTGCTGAGGGGTATTACAGATAAGTTTGGTTTGTGAAATGTCAGTGTGGGTGGATGCGAGATGATTGAAAGGAGGTATGTCATGAATTCTTTATAAAGATAAACTTGCCCCAAACTCCATAACATTTGTGAGAGTTGTTCATAGATGGTATGAATAATTATCTTTGGAATTGGTATCTGTGGTATGTCCTGTTATCGTAGCTCTTCAAACTCAGAGAGAAATAAATGCTCCATTTCTCTTGGAGAGCCATTTCTTTGTTAAGCATTGGCATGCTCTTGAGCTTTGGAGTTCTGTCACTCTTGCAGGTTCTTCTTGGTGTAGCGGAAAGGAAATACTACTGTATTTATGGACTGAAATTCTATTTGAGATGTTATTTTAACAGAAATTGAGCCCTAATGAAACATCAGAAGTAGTAAAATGAATCTGTATTTCAAAGACTATTGTCAAGAAAACAAAAAGATTCTATACAAGAAAGACCTTGCACTAAACAGATATGAGAAATATGTGGTCTGTCCTTCCTGGCACACTGAAAGCACTGCCCAAAGTAAGTGACAGAGTTGAGTTGTTTTCCATCTTTCTTGTGCTATACACCCTGTGCTCAGTGAAAGTTTTCAACTTTGGCAACCCAATGGAAATGTGTGTCTCTCTGGATTTCTGCATAGCCCTGCCAACCAACAGAACGTGAACATTTACCAACATTCTAGGAGACAGACAGGGAGAAATACTGTCTCAGGAATGATGAGAATGGTGGTTCGATAGTATGAAAATGAGCATGATGGAAAAAGATGCTGTGGAGATTAGGGATGTTAGGCTTCTGTGAGGACTGCTGGAGGACTGTGCAGGGCTGCAGCAGTGTTAGGAGAGTGTTTCCCTGCACAGGGAAGAGGAAGCCAAACTTAGTGCAGCCTCATCCAAGCTGCTGTTTAGGAGTGGACCCTGAAATGAGTCATTACCTCTAGTTTAACCTCGGATAACAAACTGAAACAAACCAAAACAGAAACAAGGAAGACACTGAAAATTAAGAGGAGTGCGTGCTATGTACTGAATATATATTAAAATAAGGTTCAGGAAAAAACTGAGTTTTGCACCAATATAATATTCCAGACTGAGTTTAAAATGGTATCTGGGAGCAGTATCTGTGGTAGTGAGTTAATTTTCAGTTTTCATGATGTATTGCATATTTTTGTCAGCTCGGCATCACTATGGAAATATGACTTTCAGAAGGAACCAAAAATACTTGCTCTTTTAGTGAGTAACAATTTGAAACATAGCTATATATAGGGCAAACAGCTCCTTAAAAAAAAGTAAAACTCATATTACATGTCCTAGGAGATAGTATATGCCAGAAAGGAGATCAGAGTTAATTTTCAGTTCACTAGCTTTGGGATCAGTTAAGGACCTGAGTTAAAGCCATGTTTTTAACAGTTATCAGAATGTTTTCTTTTCAAAGATAGCATATGCTAATGTAAGGTATAACATCATATATTAAGAAGGTAGGCTGAAGCATGACAGAGATCAGTGACTTCAGGAGCCATTAGGACAGATAAATGTTTTTGTGGGTTTTGTATAGGCCCCAGGGTTCAGCTTTTTAGCACTGGTTGGCTGAGTCCTTCAGGTTTCTATAGAAACCTTTTGTATGAGACTTTAAATAGAGGCTCTGCATGTACCCAGAAAGTAAGAATTCTCTGGTGTCTTTGGTTACAAGGTTCTTCTTTTGCCCAAAAGTCAAGTCTCATAATATTGAAAAGATCAGAGATACTCTGGAAGGAAACATGCTATACAGATAACAAATATCTGTATTATTTTTATCTTTTTGTGATCTTACAATTTATCTTATGCTTTATATAAATAAGCTGTCCAAAGCATATGCTGTTCCCCAAAAAGTTTGTACGATCCATCTATTAACACATGAACATTAACTACTTTGTAATTTCTTTAGAAAACATAACTATTTCTTGTAGTTCTGAGTGTTCACGAATAAATGTATTCTATAAAAAAATCATCATTATTTGTAGAATTATGCCTAGAGACCATGAGGCAAAATCTGCCATTATCTGGGAAGATAAGACTCTCAGTGAAGACAAATACTTGTGCCTGCTATATGTCATCTATCTCTTTCCACAAAAATTCTGTGTCTGTTCTAAAGATGTGTTTTGTACAGCAATTTGCCCAGAAGGATGTAAGTGTGCTAAGCACAAACAACGCACCCCAAATAAGCCTATTCTAAAAAACCAAATAAATACTGAGCTATGGTTTTTGATCCCAGCCAGTTCTCCTTTTTTATGTCTTTCCACCCAAGTAAGTTCAGTGATCTCCAGCTCAGCAAAATATTTCATCTCAAACATAGCTAAGTGTCTTCCACAGTTCTTTTCATTGGTGAGATTTTTCTCTTGGGATGTTTTTTGTTTGGATGGTCCATTCTTCATGCAGCAGCTAAGGACAGTTTTTTCTCTTGATATACTAACTTTGCTAAAAAGTAAGTTCAAGATTTTTTTTCTTCTCAAACAGACACTTGGAAGTTTCACTTAAAAAAAAATAAATTAAAAAATTGTAAACTTCTATGTTCTGATTGCTACTTTACATTTTAATTGTTTTCAGAAAAAAATAGGCATCCAAGCTTCTGTTGAGAAACAGGACAGCCACAGAGCCAGTGAAAAGTGATTATTTGTGGTTCACTAACTCACTACACTAGCTTTAGGCTACAGAATTGTTGTCTTCTAGAAATTTGTTTTGAAAGAACTAGTTCTTTATCAATCAATAAACTGTTCGTTTTCCTGTTATTTCCTATAGAACTGTGAAATTATATTTTTATTTTTTCTGGGGTAAATCCTGTGTCTGTTTGAATGATGGGTAAAATGCACACTTATAGTAACTGGACAGGGATTTTAAAGGAATATTATGCTGTTAGATGTCCTGTAAAGTAAACCTAGGCTCTTTATTCACTTTGGTTTTCTTCTTCCAGAAAATCCAGTTTGTTCACACAGGCAATATACATTTCTCTGCTTGGGAAGTCTTTAGCGATTAAGATGAATGCAAAGAGTGGATGTTGTACTTAGAGCTGGGAACTTCATGTGCTACTACAAGGTAAGACTTGGGTAAGACTTGATGTAAGGAAAACTTCTTTTTTCAACACTGCAGTTGTAGTGCCAGTGAAAATGACCAAACCAGACATCTTTCTAGATAAGGATGTCAGTTATTTCCTACAAGTCCATAAGTTATTTGAATGGAATAGAATAGTATAGTTCCAGTTGAAAGGGACCTTCAACAACCGTCTAGTCCAACTGCAAGTAGTGGTGAACAAGTAAATCTCTAGGTTTTTTTGGATAAAGAAGTTGACTATATGATTCCCTATGAGTGTAGTAACAGTAGGAAAAAAAAATTAAAATCTGTCTAGTGGAAAAACAGATTCAAAACCAAAACGCCTGATGTCAGACAACTGAGTAGGTACACCAGCTGAGCCCTCTGGAGCAAATCTAGAACTACTTGTAAATTCTGATCAGTTAATAATAAGTAGTATATTTTCATAACTTGTGGTGATTTTCAGATGTAAAATCACAATGAGCATACAAGTGAGGGGCCTACTACTGGAACCATTCCATAGTCCATGGAATTATAATTCATGATTCCATAGACAAGGTCTGTTTTATTTAAAAGCACTAAATAATGGAGAGATTATCCACTTAATTACCATGTGTATTACAGAGAGATTACCATGTGTATTAAAGGGGAAAAACCAAAAGAATATAAATTTTTCTTTCATGAATAGGTTTTTATTTTTGGTGTTGTTGTCTGGTTTTAAAAAAAAATCCTGAGAGTCAAAATATTTTATAGTTGTATATTGAAACACCTAATAAAACACTTCTAAACCACTAACATTTTCAAATACTAATTATTTGGTCAATCTTGTGTGTGATTTTGTATGCTTTTCAGCTCAAAGATCCATAAGTATGAATGTTTCAAGCCTTGCCTGCTTAGCTCATCCTCATTTAACGACAAGATTGTATCTTGTTAAAATACAGAGAAACTGTAGATGAAAGGACCATGACAATGTCAAAGAAAGGTGCAAGTTAATTTGGATGAAGTTTCAACAGCATGTTGTGAGACAGGATAGAGGAGTAATAGCACTGTGTTGAATTACACTAGTTCATTTGTATGCCATCTTACATTCAAATACAATCACTCTGTGATTTAGATGTTCTATCACTATATGACTGTACTTCCTTTTTCAGATGCATCTCAGTAAGGCTTTTGTCGTAATATAGCACGTGCCAAATTTCTCATACGTTCTTTGATAGGACTTTCTGTTGTCCTTGTGTAAGTTGAGCACTGATCAGATAGAAGAATGTGTGTGTACTAGAAAGCCAGAAATGCCACAATCCTGGAAAGATGCATTAACTGTCTCTTCCATGTGGTGTTATTTCTTGGGACCTGAGTCCCTAGATAGGGGGATGTACGGCTCAGGTTCTAAAAAAGGAGTTTATCATGTTTCACAAGAAAGCCCTGGGTAAACAGTTCTGATTATGGTTCTGATAGATTCTTAGCTAGCGTAACAGTCACTTCCCAGAAAACTAAGTTTCCTTTGGTTAAGTCCTATCTGGCATAATTTAGATGAATCCACTGAACTAAGTTCGATGTTTGGAAAAGAACCTTAACAGTTACTTTCTACTTAAGCTTCTCTGGACTTAGTTAATATGGGATTTTTTAGCTTTATTTGTTCTTATTCAACACTAGTAGAAGTTTTGTCTGTATAAATTTTCAGAATTTCTTTGAAAGTTACATATGGAAAGTGAAAATCTCAATAATTTTTTTATTTGACCTTCAGGATACATCTTTGCAGTGCCTGGAAAAAGTGGCAAGCTTTGAAACAGCATTTGCCATGTCTGAAAAAGGTGTGTTTGTCTATGAGAGAGAAGTACATGCAATTGTGATAAAAAGGTCTAGAGCCCACCCCAGTTCTAAGAATTTCTGTCATTCACAGTTCCTTATTAGTAAATGTTATATTCCCAGTGAACTATAATTGAGTTATGAAGCAGTTCTTTGCAGAATCAGAGTACATTGTATGAGAGCCAGACAATTACAAGCTTTCCAGACATGTCATGTCAAACATAAGCCTGTCAGCAAGGGCTCCACAAACAAGAAATCTTAGGTCTTGAAGGAAATTTTTCATTACTGTTCTCTCTACATAGAGACAGATTCCAGGATGTTTCCTGCATCTTTTATGACACAGATCAACTTTGTGCATTCACTAGAGACAGTAGATTGGATATGACTCGAATCATCACATATTCCTACTAAAAATGGCATTGATAGTTCATCTAAGGATAATATGAACCAAAGCTTTTAACTGAGTTGGCTTTGCAGTGTTAACATTTTTCCTTGTGCTGTAGAATTTCTTTCAACATTATTCTTTCAGGGTTTTTTTGTTTGGGGCTTGTTTTTGGTTTGGGTTTTTTGTGGTTTTGTTGGGGTTTTTTTTTTCAGCTGTTACTGTCTATTTGCTACCTACTGACTTGGCATCTATTGAGGTGATTGAGAATAATATTTCATTTATTGCTGATTGCCTTGTGGTATGTAATACTGAAAAATTCATAGAAAGAATAATCTTATCACTGTGCCCTTAATAACTTTGTCCACCAGGGAAAGAAGTACGTGCCTGAAAGCAGTTATAGAACTAATTTTTCAGTAGATTATTTTGTTAACTATATCCTATTTGAATTTAAAAAAAAAAAAAAAAGAGAGAAAGGAAGTTTCTTTCAAAGAATTGTTTATGTTCTGTTATAAGCTTCTTTATTAGCAGTACTTTTGAATTATATAATTATTTTCCAAAATAGATGCAGAGACAGGCCAAGCACCTAAGCTATGCAATATATTCATCTTTTGAGTGATTCATAATTCTAAACCATACCAAAAAGCTGAAAACTCAACTGAATATCTAGTAAGCATTAGAAGATTATTTTGCAAACATGCAGGTGTTGCATATGCATGGCCAGTGGCAAATTTGATGATGTAAACAGCATAATAATACAACAGTTTCGATCAAAAAGTCATAAAAATAAATAAAATACATGACTTCAATTGATGAGATCTCAGACGAACTATGTATTACTTAAAAATTGCATAACCAGTTGGGCTATAAGGAGCCATGCTTTTAGTCAAATTAATGAGTCTACAGTTCAGCACTGTTCATGACTCAGAATAAAGTCTTTCCTTACAGCACAACTTCCTAACAGCCCTTCATGTATCATTCATTAAACACAGACTAGTAATACTATGTACGGCATAAGGACGTACAGGACAAGAGGTTTTGAAAACTTTAACCATAGACAACTTTGGAAATCCCAGCTTTGTATCAAGCCCTTTTAAAAAAGTTACTCAGAACATTTGTTATAATAAATCAAGTCTATATATTCACCCATTCTATGAAAATTGCACACATCTTCAAGAAGTTTATTTCTATGAAATATTAATCTTGTCACACAGTGAAATACTCATTTGAAACATGACAATTTTGAAAATATTATTGTACAACTTTTTTCTTTTTTTTAAAATAAGTTCAATATTGACAAAAATTAGCAAAACCATCAGAAATTTGAGACAGAACCTACCCTAAGAAGACATACCTTTGTGAAGCCTGAACTGAAATAAACAATACTGATATCATTATCAATAAGAAAGCTTCTCCTGGAAGGGTAGTGATATTTGCAAAAAGAAGTACATGATTTGCACTGAAGTCAGATTTATATAATTCTTTTGTACCACCTTGTGCTCTCTCCGGCTTCTGATAAGAGTTTAATTACTAAAGTAATACATCGACTCCTATCACATGGCTAGACATCCAAATAGAGGGCACAATTATAGCAGGGCAAGCTCCTAGAGGAAAGTGGAAGAGCTGAGCATGTGTCTGTAAGTTTAAAAGAGGTCTGGAACTATCATCAGAGTGCTGAAAATCAAGCTATTTATTGTTACCGCTTCTCCAATAAACAGGCTGGTATTAGATTTTCAATAACGAATTTTCAATATAAAATTATCCTGGATCAAAAAGTGCCAGGGAGCTTTGAATCTAGGCCCATATTTAAATCATTCAGCAAGACATTATCAATTTCATGTATTTGGTTTGTGCAACCCTTGTTTTGTTTGTCAACCTAAATATCTGTTTCTCTTCAAAGTTAGCAAGGCAACATACAGCAGTGTCTTTAAAAATATCGCTATGCTAACAGGTACTCCAACAAACTAGAGTTCACATCATGCCTGACACTTGATGTACTTCCTCCAAAAGGCAGTATTCATGGGAATGGTAAGCAGCATTTATAACTTTGCAACATTATTCCCGAAAGTACTGCCTGACTCATGTTCATTTGAAAGAGTTTTCAGCTCTGGGGAAAATTACAGAATGTACTCTATTGTTGTGAAGACTCTGCTTAACAATGTCAGTGTACAGCCAAAGACGATTATGTTTCTTGCAGAATATTACAGAAATATTACTCTTCCTATACAGGAAGATTGAAAATTGTGTATGTGACATTTACATAGACCTGTAACATGCCATGGTCTGCAGAAGTATGCGGGTGAGAAACATTATTTTAATTAAATTTTATTATATAAATCTCATGGCACAATTTATAAGAAGAGAAAAGTAGATTTTTAAGGTGGTATAAAATATGTGTGCCTCTTCATCATCTGCAAGCATGAAATTTTATGCTCTGATTTTTAATAGCATTGCAGCAGTATTAAAATGATACATTTTATGTTTTGGTGTGTGCTTTTTTTTTTTTAACTAGTGAAAGCTTACAATATTTGAATGTGTCAAGTAACACTTGATTAATTTTGAAGGAAATAAATATTCCTTAAATGGGAATGGAATGCTCTTCACAGTGACACAAACGCCAGTTTGTAATTCTGTTGGTGGTTTTGTGTTGTTTGACTAGTCATCTTTTTGCTCTGGCAAAATATTTTCATTTTGCTTATGTTCTGAACTTCAGATTAGAAGTGTAGGAGTCTAGATCCTTAATTTCATTTCCAGCTCCTCTACACATAAAGGTAAATTTATGTATTTATTTTTAAGACAAAAAAAACCAACAAACCCCTAATATTTTCTCTATTTCAGCAATATTTGTCTGTCCAAGGTTGTATTTGTCATCTTGACTCAAGTTAACAGAATTCATAAGCTACACAATATTAGACTCTGAATTCTGTATGCATATATTGTTAAATAATTTTTTCTTTTCCTAGCAAGCTAAGAGATATCTTTCTTAATATGGGAATGCTGTTAAGTATCTATGCCCTACTCACATTAACAACTGTAAATAGGACAACTCATCTTATGCTTTACAGACTTGGAGAAATAAACATGGCAGACCACGATGCCTGTAGAAATGGCACTGTCGCATTGAAATCGGCAGTGCTGTATTCTGACTTGTACCTCACTGAAGATTTGACTAAATGTCTTCAGCAGGTGATGATTTTTATAAACTATCACAGGAGGCCAGCATTTTGAAGCTTCCTTAAATTTTACAGATTGGTTTGGGCAACGTAAGTACAGATAAGCAGTACATGTGTTTGGGTGTACCGATGTTAATTCCAGTGGAAGTCAATGGAGCAAGATACCTTAAGGAAAATTAAGAGAGTAATAACAACAATTCTTCCATCTCCTCATTCAGTATATTCTTATCCTAATCAATAAACTGAAACTTGTGATTACAATGACAGAAAGAGGAAAGTGCTATACTATCACAGGTCAAGTTTCTATTGATGCAATTGAAACAGTGGTAGTTTCCTTCATGGAAGAAGTATAGGCGTTCCCCCTCTGTTATAGGTAAACAGATTCTTCTGGGTTTGGGTTCCGGATGTCCTTATTCCAGAAGGGATTACCTCTCTTTTATCTCATAGGCATTTTATTGTCTCTCTGTCAATGTCACCTTCAGGAAAGTAACAATTACTTTCTTATCCTAAATTCTAATTGTAAAATGTAATGATCGTAGGTGGATAATGATAGCTGAACAGGGAACAGTATACAACTCGGAGGAAACAATGTTTTGAAATGAGAAATTACTCTTCTGTTGTGAGGAAAATAAATCTGTATTTAATATAGGAATTTCTGAGAACTTGATCTCCCCTCTTCTATGGCAAAGAAGAAAAGTGCTCTGGAGTTTTCAGTCTATTTTTATTTTTTATGTTTCTGAATGAAAAAAAATCTCTGAGTGTAAGCCACTGTCTCTCACATCACTATCTTGGTATGTTGTGGTGTTGTGGGTTCTCTTCTTTTCTTTTCCTTTTTTATTTTTATTTTTAAAAATAATATGGAATACGTGATGTTCTTCTGTATTTTATTATGAATAATCTTTTCTGAATGGAACTTCATCCTAATTCAAATGCCACTAAAAAAAAGGTTAGCTTCTCTGACTGTATGTAACTTCAGTGGAAAAGCTTTTATAAATTACTTTATTGTTTCACAGGCCTTGGAGAGTGCTGTTGTGGATGGCAATGAGTGTGACTCATCTGGCTATAGAGCTGGAAGTGTAATATTAAAGAAAATAAATAACAAGACTGAAAAGAGCATTAAATGAGGAAATGAAGCATGAATGCGTGAGACAGAGGTTAGTCTACAGCATGTAAGTAGATACCACCTAATTACTTGGGAAGCAGAACTTAGTAAGGAAAGTGCAAGATCATGAATGAACTGGAAGCACTCTAGGATATGCCTGACTTCTCCAATCTAGTAATTTCACTTCCAGCAGCAGGTGGCTGCCTTACTGCCATTCCGCAGTATATGGGGGAATAGCTTGAAAATCCCAGTCTTGGAAGGAAATGCATTATGATTGTTGAGCAAGTGATTTGTATTGCTTCTATACTTGTTGTTACGATGAGTTTTTTGCATTGCCAATAAGCAGCTCATCATATTTGGTTTTCAAAAATCACGCTTTCTTATTACTAAAAAAAGGGCAAAAAAATTCCCCCAAATCACACCCTTAGTTTACGATTTTACTGTGCAAACTTTTAAGATGCTGGAGCTGGAAATTGTAATGTAAATTTTGTTGCATGAAGAACTGAACTGAGAGCTAGCAATGCAAATAGGGCAGTGCCCATTGTCCCTCACTTAGCAGAAGTCAGAGATCCGTTCTTATCCAGGAAGAGCATCGCTGTTCTCATTTTAACCCTACCTGTGTGCATTACTTTTGAGGAGCCCTTGCTCTTACCATGCTTTTTTTTTTTTCTAGAATTTTTATTCTTTTATAGAAGAGAAAAGTAGCTCTAACTGATCTGTAAAGGTAGCTAAGAGTGAATTCAGTGCACAAACTTGCTTTTTTTTTAATCAGTTGACAACTGACTGTAGCCATGACTGGGGAAGAAACACTTTTCCTTTCCTATAGCAGTCACTCAAATCTGTTTACAGTATTAGGTTAAACCCCCCCCCCCCACCACCTAATTTTATGCAAAAATGGCTCGGACAGAATGAGTATATTAAACTGTACTTCCAGTAAGTGTATTGAACTGTACCTCTGGTAAACAAATAATTAGGGTATTTGGGCATTCTGTTAATGCGTAATTGTGCTAATATTCAAAAGCATCAGCATGTCCAAGCCTCTAAGAGAGGTTAAATAAAGATGACTTAAATAAGTGGCATTTATGTCTTTCAAAATTCAGTGCTTACATGGCAAAGAAAGCTAAGGACATAGAATGAAATTGCTCAACAATTTTCACATGAAACCTTGTTAACAAGTTGTGTCAACAAAAGACATGGAGAGTAATAGGGGTGTGCTCATTAACATTTTGCTGTTTGAGCAAATAGTTTATACTCACAGAGCCAAATGAGATTTTTGCAGTTCACTTTTTGAGGCTGTGAAATGACCATTACCATAGCCTGTTGGGAAAACTAAGAACAAAAATTGCATGATAAGCCCATTGATTGAAAATATTAATGTACTAAATATATATTAATGCATTTAGAGCCTAATTATTTATCTAAATGGATTACAGAGAGGGCGCTTTTTATTCCACAGATTGGATTTTGGATTTTGAAAGAAGTGAGAATGATATAATTCTAAGGGTTACAAGAATCTTTATCAGGACAAGGCAGAGGTCTGTAGGCCATTCCATAGATGAGTAACAGGAGGTTGCAGGTCTCTTCTTTCCTAAGTTCAGGCTCACACCAGTCATGCCCCACACTTCCAAATATACACATGAGGTCATATAATTAGTCTGCTTACTCAGAGACTTGCCAAAGCCATCAGTGATACTGATCTGTTTAGCTTCAGACTTGTGGAGGGCACAACTACCTGAAACACAGAGGTCCTGGTACCTGGAAGGAAAGGCTTATGTCTTTTCTTAATCCTGAGCGGACTTCTTTCCCGCTTGATGTTTTTTACAAGATGAGCTGTGTGGCAATTAATGCACTTTCCAAAGGTCCTTCATGTAAGCTACTGGAATATTAGTAAATTTGGGCTCTTGACAGATAAAAAGACTAAGATCTGATAGTGTTTGTTACTTGTCTTATACAAGCTGGTTAATTTCCTGTACATGTAAAATATAAATAACACAAAATAATGTTTTGATTCAATCCTTTTTAAAGGAAATGGACCATTTGAAATTTTAAGAACTAAATAAATCAGATTTCCCAATGTCTGGTCAGGTGCTGTAAGCTAGAAACTAAATTTAGAGATGCCAAAGGAAAAGACATTTTATATTAAAGTATTGATAGTGGTTTCAAAAAAAATTTTTGTTATAAAGCAAAGTGACACATTTATAGTATAGATTTGGATATTCCCAGAAAAGAAAAAAAAAGAAGAAGAAAGAAAAAAGGACTGCCTATTGAGCTTAGATCATCTGGGGCTTGGATAGAGCAAGAATATAGTGGTTACTCTTTCAGATATGCCCAGTGTTTAAATTCAGATGGCATCTGAATGGGGAATATAAAGATGTCTTTACAGCCACAGATGTGAATTCATGTTTCACACTCCCTACTGCAGTTTATGATGGCTGGTGGCAGTTCTACATGCTCAGGACAAATTTTTGTAAGCAGGGATGTTCAGGTGAAAGGACAGTTTAAGCCCAGCACTCACATTAATGAGCGTTCTTCCATCACCTGGCATATTCACTCCTTTCCCTCTGCCATAAACATTTTCTACCATCTTGAACTTCCAGGTGGGAATCTACTGTATGGTGGGAAGGAAGAACAGGAGGAGTGCAGTGAATGTATTATAAGCCCATTTATTACATTATGTAAATACACAACATTTTTTCTTTTCTTTTTTTTTTTAACTCCTACTGATGGACTGGCATCAAACTGCAGTTGCCTATAGGTAATCTACTGTACATCTTCAGCAAAAGACTGACAGTCAAATGCAGATTTAAGAGTCTTGATTTGCCCCATTACAAAAATGTCAGAAAGAATTCAAATAAGAAGTAACAGATATAAATAAGCAAATTATGCATACAAAAATGGTAGGTATGGATCTGACGTATCTTTCTACTTAGGAAAATGAAGAATTGATAACCATTTTAAAACCATAGAATTTCCAGTTTTATAAGGTACTATGAAATTTCACTAAGCTACTTCTTACAAATTCCTCTGATCGTGAAGCACCAGGCCTTGCTAAGCTGCCATAATACACAATGAGTAAAATTAGAGATGTAGACGTTTCTGCATTTTAGTGTACATTACCTTCCATTTTTCATTTCACCCTTTCCTCCCTGAGCTACACAACAGGAAGCAAAGACCTTCTGAACACCCTAGACTCGATCTCTCTCCTCAGAAAATAAATTGTGATTCAGCAGCAGTACAGGTTAAAGGTAGGTACTTTATTTTTGTTCTTTCTTAAAAACATCAATCAGCTACATTAACAAACCAAACTTGACTGCATTGCCTTTATCATAAAAAAAAGACAATATCTGTTTTTATGGATTTGCCCTGAAGTGTTTTCATTTATAAAAGTATAGTAGTCTAGTAGAATGGTAGGTCCTGACTCTTGTTCCTAACTGTGTTCATGCTTGAAGTCTTCTCACTCAACTAATATTCACCAAATACAGAAAATGTTTTTTCTTGTGTTTAGTAAGAAAAAAACATCTGCCTTATTAGTGGTAAACAAACCTTCTGATAGAAAGTAGTGTGTGCAAATCAGAACTGATCCAAATATTCTGACATTTGAAAGTTGCAGTTAGTCTCTTCCAACAAAAGATGGCAGTGCTCAGTTTTCTTCAAAACTAATGTCCATTCGTTGAAATTAAATGCTCCTAAAACAGTTCCCTTGTCTTTGTCTAGAATCTGCACATTGAGATCGCTATTTGTTATTACCGATTAGCTAACAAGTTGGCCTTAGATATTTAAAAAAAGTTGTATGTTTCCAGAAGAAGTCCCAACAGGAGAAAACTAAGTGCCAATAATTCATAAAATACTCTTGCAAATTTAGCAGCGTTAAAAACCTCTTGGAGTTCAATTTAGAATTAATCATTATTTTATGGAAGCAGTTTTTCAACAAATAGGAAATGAAAGGAAAATAGTTTCCAAGATTCTCTCAGATCTATCTTTTTGTATGCAATGACATTAACCATTTAGATATTAATTCAAATGTCTGTTGATTGAAGTATGCCTTTTCCTTGAAAGTTTCTGCTTACATTATGCCTGTACCCAAAAGCAGAGATTTTACATAAATTTGAACTTTTCCAATGCCTTATATCAAATTAGTTAACTCTGTACTTTAGGGCTTTGCTAAATTTAGGTATAAGTAATAATCCCATGACTAGCATAAATTAAAAATCAGGAAGACAATAAGAAATTAATAGAATTTATTTAGTGTAAAATACAATATAGCCCCCAGAGCAAAAGTACAAAATATATTTGTAATCTGGATCACAGTTCTATTACAACTTCTACCTGTTACCATGAATAAAACATAAAAAGAAAAAAAATACCAAACCCAAACCAGTAATAATCATTGTAATAATCATACGTAAATGTCAGAAACCGATTTAGATAACACTAAGAAAAAAAAAAAAGAAATACCTCAGCATAATGTAAAAATACACAAAATCATGCATTTTTTTTGTCATCGTCTTACTCTAATACGATCTGAAGTGTCTAATATATAATGATAACTGAAAGTTCCCAAGGTATCCAGAGTTCTCTATGTTAAGTGGAATCAAAGAGGTTCAGATGAGTTTGGATAAAGAGTACAATTTACTTTCATTTGGGGGGAATTTGTTACCTGTCATTTTTTGGTGAATCAGTGGTGGGGAAGCTTCTGTATCTCAGAAGCTGCATTTCAGGTATTTTTTCAGCCTCCTTTCTAGGTTTGTTTTCTAAAAATACTGTCATGTTGTGCTTTGAGAACACCTTTCCTGTTCTTTTTCAACCCTTTCCATACATCCCTCAAAAACAAAGATTTAAAAAAAAAAAAAAGAAATAGAAATTACTAAGCAAACAATTCTGTATTTCCTAAGAAGCTTTTTCAACATGACAGCAAAGTTTTTTTGGAAAGGAAGAGTCTGATTTTGTTCCGACCACGAGAAACTATTCAGAGCATGGTGAAACCCAAGAAAATCCCCCAAAGTTCTGATGGGTGCCATTTTGAATGTGATAAGCAGCAGTAACAGGGAAGCCTAAGTTAAAAAAAAAAAAAAAAAAAAAAAGGCATGACAAATTCAACCAGAGCTGTAATTCAAACAAGACTGTGGAAGTTTATGACAATGACATTATAACGATCCAAACAATGAAACAATGCATTTTCAGAACAGCAATGCTGACCTTCTTATTGGCAGAGGAGTCCCTAGTTCTTACATGTAGCTCACTAGGTCGGTCTTACCAGCAAATAGGACAATGATGCATTGATAAACGCTCATCATTATTTTCACTGGGTAGAAAGAAAACGGTGTTTTTACAGGTCTAGGCACATTTGCACAGCAAGAAATCACCTTACCTCATTAAAAATACATTACCGCTTTGTTTATCTGTTCAGAGAGAAGGTTTTTAATGAGATTCATCTTAAATTACTGTTTTGAGAGAAGCAGCATATTAGATAGTACATGCGTATTTCAGTCATATGTTCAGAGCAGTAAATCCAAAAAAAAAAAAGCTTCAGCCAAAGAAAAAAATACCACATAAAACACTAAAAATTAAGATTTAAAAATCACTATCTTGTGGCTTTTATTCCCAATTGTGCATATAGACCTTGTTTTAATATGCCAGTCTTAGAGTTAGGAATTCCTCCAAATGTATACACTTAGTTAAATTTTCCATTTTTGCCCTATTTTTTTTTGTATCTTGTCTTATGCTCCACAGTGAATTACACAACAGCTTTACCCCCCTTCCTGTTTCAGAGCTATTTGCCCTTACTGTGTTCTGCCTGCATCACTGGAGGGCCGTCTCGCTCTGAACACTCCCATCACGGCTGCGTTCATTAGAATTGGTAACGAAAAGAAGGTGAGTACTGAAGGGACACTGCAGGAGACAGTCTTCCCAAGGAGCTGAACTTTCTGCTCCCTCCTTGGTCATGGAGAGTTCTGCTGACTCTGGTCACAACCCCGACTGGCAGATCTTCCCCAGAGGTAACCAAACAGGGGCTCAACTCAGGAAACTCCTGTAATTGCATTATATTTCAGGTGCTGAAAACATTCATTTTACTGCCAAAGTTCTCTTGGCAGAAAAGCCCAAGTAATATAGAGTAACAGAACAGAGCATGGGGGAGAGGGATTGAAGCTGATGCTCAAGATTAATGCAGAAGTTTAACAAAAAAATTACTCTTGTTTAGACAGTGAATGGCAGTAAACCAAAATGCAGACTTCCCCACAATGACTTAAAAATGCATATGTTTCTTTACTGGAGGGACATGATTTTCATGGTGTACTGCTGTTTCATGATGCTGCATCAGCAAGTAAAATGGTAGGTCAATTTTATGAGATTCATGGGTGGCAGATGTCTTCTTAAAATTTTACATTCTTCCACAGTTGGTATCACAACAGACAATGATATGCAGAGTTAAAAAAGTCAAAATTTCCCATGGGTCATCTTTTTTAACATGTTAATTTAGATGTGCTGAAAATGAAGAATTACTGTTACATTTTCATTCATAAAGAGAACATTTTTAACACAATGTGGGGATCATTAAGTTATCTCAGGTAAAGGATATTCTGTTTTTATACTTTCCACAAAAATGCCATATATTAGATTTTGTGAAAATCATTGAGACCAACTTAATTTCAGAATATCTAACTATCAACAAAGTTACCTCACCATATGTCTAAAAATACAATAATTATATGTTCCTTAAGATCTCGCCAAAATCTATATGCTAAAAGGCCAAGCACAATAAAATGTAATAGAAAGCAGATTTCAAAATATAGTATCACTGTTGTACAGCCAAATTCCTTAAAATAAAATTATGATCTCTTATCTTCAAATTCAGTTGTATGTTACAGTATTGTTTTCAGAACCTACTGTAGATAATTAAGAATCTTGAATAAGTGATAGTTAAAAACTCTGGGGCAGTTTGAAGACCACTGCTACTTGTCACAAGATTCATAACTCTGTTAATGAAAAATTACCTACTCAAAACATGAGCTATGCCTTCTTTTATGCTGACATAGTATCAAGCATGTGGGCAGAATAGGGAAAAAAGTAATTATTCTTAAGAAACACTAAGCAGTAGTGTGATCTTCCAATAATCCCCTTCTCTCTGAGAAAGATCTATCATAATTATTTCTTAAATCATCAGAGAAAAACTCATTTTAGCTCTTTTCCCATATACTGCTGCTCCTTAAATTCAGGAGCAGTGCCTCTTTATATTTGGCTTGGCAAGCAGCTCCTCCTCTTCCTCGCACCATATGCTTTGGCTTGAACACAACAGTTTCTTGTTTCATCAGGAAAGAGCTTGGTAGACTGCCCTGCCCTGATGGTTCCTGACCCTACCACTAGAATCAATTTCTATGTTTTACCCTTCCCTATTTCCCAGCCCCATTAAATTCAACCTTTATGCACATGATCTAGGTATTTAGAGCAAAATTGGGTAAAGGGCTTATCTGTCTAGGACATAAATGAGACTTTAGATGCCCAAGTCTAAAACCACTGCTTATGTGCTGACATCAGCTCCTGGAAATGCTTAAACTCATAAGGATCAGAGATGCCCATTGTATTGTGGCCCACAGCAAATCTGAAACGACATAAACTTTGACTCTGCCGTGTATTCCTAAGTTCGTATATGCATTTTGCATTATAGAATCATTGGAGAAAATAAAAAATCAAGGATAAAAATCCAAGACTCCCACTGTCAGAATGTCCTGACCACTAGCTCTTATAATATTGTTAAATAAATGAGTAAACCCCACTCCCAGCCTCTGGCAGATGAAAGTTGTAGGCACTTGACTACACATGAATATGCAGGTTTGGGACCATGTTGTGAAAAAGTCAAGAGTCTAATAAAAGACTGTAAAAAAAAAAAAAAAAGTGTTTTAAGTTCAAGAAAAAAATTGTAATTTGGTTTGTTCCAAAATTAGACATTCTGATAATTTCCTACAAAAATATGTGACAATTCCGTATTTCTACTAGAAATAGAAAAAAGAAATGTTAGAAAAATTCTGAAGCAAAACATGTTCCTTGTCCCTTCAACCTGCCTAATGAAACCAAAGTTTTCCTTGAGTTGCTAAAAATTAAAGTCAACACTGTTTAATTTCAAACATTAGTATTGTATTAAAGCTTTGCTTCACTAAAAAGTTCCTGAGCACTCAAAACTGTTCATACATAGAGGAGAATAGAAAATTCTTCCAAATTTAGATTAATTTAATGGAGCTAAAAGTTTCTTTGGTAACACAATTTTAATTATTCTGGCATTTATTTCCAACAGCATGTTTTTTTAACATTCTTGGACACAAATCAGAAATGCTCACTTTTGTTAATAGTGTAATACTATTATAAAACAATATGAAAAAATAGATATGGTTTTCTTCCATCTGTGTTTTTTTTTTTATAAATGGTAATAAAAGTAATATAGAAGTTCAATATTTAGGTTACAGTATGCAAAACAAGTTTTGTTTCAATTTCTGTTGTTCACTTGCAACAGGGGCGATTAGAAGTCAATCTCCTTTTCCATGCAATTTCCATGTGGTAAATTCATAACTTTTTTTTCTTGTAAAATAAGGCAGCTTTAAGAGCTTGGGAGTCTCAACAAATTACTTGATTCTTATTTCTATGAGGTTAAAGAGAACTATGACTTTAATTCTCACATTTCCTCAAGATTTACATCATTGTAATTAAAAAGTAATAGTATTTCATAACCTTACACTTTTCAAATGATTTAAAATCTGTCTTCCTCTATTTAGTTTTATGTTATGACTTCTCTTGTATCCCTAAATTTAAAGTCTTGAGTTCTATCATTTGAATAGAAGACCTTGAGAGAAAGAAAAGATGCAATATCTAGTTCAGACTTTGGGGTTTCATAAAATTATTCCTGTAGTTTTGAAGTCATTTGACAGACTGTGACTTTCAAGCTATGAATGTAAAGGATCCATTGGAAAGCAAAACAGCTGTCAAATGCTCTATTAGTTGTTTCGTCTGCTTTGACAGTATCATTTCCCCTAACATTCTGATTATAAATCTGGGTCTTTCCTAGCAAGAAAAACTCAGGTTTTATTATTCCAGCATAGCCTTAAATGAATGACATGCTATGTAGTTTGTCTCCTACCCAACCTGTCTTTTTGGAGCCTAGTTATTGTAAGGAACTGGATGGTCCCCTTTATCTGAACAAATTGTACCTCTAATACAGGCTTTTTTAAATGAAGTAATCTCATATGTTTACTTTTATAGGTATTATTTTAATAACTTCCTGCCAACAAATTTTAGCCAATAAGATATTCCATAACTTGTGTGAAAACAGACACATTGGTACCATTTCAAATCTGGTCCTCCCTTCTCCAGATCTAGTCAGTCCAGTTGCCTATTTAAAATTTTAGTGCTGTCTATCTTTGATCATCTTTTTAGATGTTCTTTAGTGTTGGTAGTTTGCTTATCTGCTGACTTGATTATTTTGTATAGTAGGCGCCGATGTATCATCAGTTGTTCTCTCAGGGAGAAAACACATCTTTCATGGAGAAAGGGGACCCCCCCGCCAAAACCCCAAAGTAAAATACACCCAGAATAGAGAACATACTCTTACCTCAGATTCTCTGATGAAGATGTAAATGATGGAGAAGTAGGGATGTTGTTAGCCATGCAATTTCTTTCAGATCTTAACATGTAAGGTTGAAAACATGTTAAACATTTTATCTTATCTTCACGATATTTTTTTTTTATTTGGGTTCCTTGATTCTCTGACTGTGTGACTTGAAGCAATCTTTTTCTCCTCATTCTTACACTTCCCCCATCTTATGGAAAACATATTGTTGTAGGGTTTTTTACATTGTCTTTTCATTTAACTGGCACCTGTTTCTAATTTCAGTGGTTGGGATTGTAAATTACTAAAAAAACTTAAGCAGATGTGAATTTTGTTTTCATGGTGAGAAGGCAAACCTGGCCCAGACATCGAATAACAAAATTCCAAGTGTGGCAATGGCCATTCTTTTCTAACTGGTCCATCTGATGTTCAAAAGGGATGTTTTCTTTTGTTTTGTTTACTTTCTCTTTTAAACTCATTCAAAGTACACACTTTTGAAGTAGCATAGACTAATTTGTTCCAATTGATGTTAAGATGTTTCTTTGTATAGGGATAGGTAATGAATAAAAAGTAAAAAAAATACTTTAGTTGATGGCATACGACATAAAATGGGGTTTTAAAGGTCTGTGGAGTATCTTTGAACAGTTCAGTTAAGTACAGCTCATTCTTTAATATCTTATTGTTCTCTTTCTGTTTTTTTCCCATTTTTTTCAGATGACAGAATAAGCAATTATTTTTCTGTTTTCCAGGTTACTTTATATGTTATTCTGTAAAGTCAGTTTAGAAATACATTCTGAAAAGGAGATAAGGATAAACAGATACAGTAAAGAAAGAGATCTAACTCATTAGTCCTCTTAATTGCACTAATATTAAACTACCCACTTACACAAGGATATGTTCAATCTGAATTTATCTAAATTATATATGAAACTTGTCAATTTCATATCTGGCATCTAACTTAGACATTTTGGTGAAGTAAATTTTTATTACAATTAGTTTGTGGAGGGAAAAAAACTTAATTGCCTTCATGGCATTCAGAAACCAAAAAATGCCTCAAACAATTCCTGAAGAGCTGGCCAGGGCTATCCAGCTGAACAGCTGAGTAGTGCAATGTAAAGTCATCAATGTGCAGCATCTTCCATGGGAACATTTGCTATCTTAAAGGAAGAATACCAAACTGATACCATGTTGATTAGCACCAAAGACATGTTTCCAATTCTGGTGTTTATTTAATCATATGACAAAAAAGAATGGTTATGTTTATTATTCTTAGTAAAATTCAAATGTTTTTCATAAGGTTTGAATATGCCCATTCCCCCATGATAGCTCTTTTAGCCAAAAGTGGTAAAATTATACTGAAAATCCAAACCCGTAAGGAAATTTGGGTGATTTTTTTTCTTTTTTTTTCTGTGACAACAGAATGAAACAAAATAACTAGAGGCATAAAAAGTCCATGCATTTAAGGATGAAGAATTAAATACCTCATTCTATAACATGCATGTTTCATCTAATAGAGTTAAAGTAATGTTTATTAAGAAAATCAGGCCTAATATTTTTAGTGAGGTTTCAATTTAATAATCATGTCCTTAGGGATGTCCTGTGAATGCTCTGGGACTTAAAAGAACAGTCTAATGGTTAAATCTAATCTGGATCCAAGTTCAGTTTGTGTCTTTTCCACAGACTTCCCATATCTGACAAACCTCAGACAAACCTTTCTATCTAGTTCAGAACTCTCCATCTAAAAATGACAAAAATGCTATTTTGACATAGCTGGTTTCATTTTGTTCTTTGCAGTGCCATAGTGATCAGGGGCCACACTGGGAATGGTTTGTATTGAAATTATGACAGATTTCTCTCCTGGTGATTAGTCTGTGATGGTAAGACACATTTTCATATACTATGGGGTAAATAACATGAAAGAATGGGTTTAATGTTTGTTTGCCTCCCTCACCATCTGCAACTCCAAGAAAATATATCCAAGAGATACCAGTTGGTAAACATGGAGTTTCATAATTCTTATATTCCAGCATTTTTCTAGTTCTTTCCCTTCTACCTTGCCATTATTCATCTGCACATACATCAAAATGATGAAAAGAGTCCTCACTATACAGATTTTCTTTCTGCCTTTAAACATTATGCTTGCTCACATCTGCAGTGTTGTAATGATCAGCCAATATAATTAAAAATTCTTGATGGGTGAAACTCTTTTTCATGAACAAAATACAAATTAAGTAATAGGAGTTTTGCCTGTCTCAAGATGTTATGTGAATCATCCTCAAACTTATGATTTAAAGCAAAAGTACCTTTTTACAATTCATAATAACTTATTTTCAAAGTATATTCTTATTTCAAAAGCTAACAGTCTAATTCTGACTTCAGTTTCCTCTTCTGGGGGGGTGGGGAGGGTGGGCATATAACGCTAAAAACCAGCACATGCTTCAGATGAAAACTGGGCCCAAGCCATCTTCAACTGTATACAGTTATTTGTGTACAGAGCTTAAAGGATTGAACTTTTGGCTTATGGCCATTTAATGAGTGTGGTTGATAATAACAGTGGAGGGAATAGGCAGCAGTGGTGAGCAGCCCTTTTTCTTTTAGTGAAAAATTCCATATGTAGAGACAAAAGCATGTGGAACTAGGTGAAAACAAAAACTAGCTCACTCTGGACTTTCTTCACCGTCTTGTTCCATGGAGGTTATTAACGACATTTAATGATCATTGTCTGAACTACAGTGAGATAATTCTGGCGTGCTGCCAGAATAAGGGTGGTATGTACAACTGAATAAAGTGCCCTATGAACAGCTGAAATAACTCTATATACTTGATTTCATAGAAATATGGGGAAAAAAAAAGGCAGAGATTCAGTACAACACTACCTGACAAGGAAATACACATTGCTGTTGAAAAGATAGGTCTAGAGCTCACAATATCAATTGCATCTTTGGACTAAAGTTTATAAATAAAATAGCAGAAAAGAAGCTCCCTTGTCTCAAATAAGCAAAATTTCTTTGTATTATTACAAACAACATAATTACTTGTAAGAAAAGAGGTGGAACAAAGAGAGGCAGCTGAAGCAGAGAATCTCTTTTCCTGCCAGCTATTACTGTTTATGTTAAACTACTGTCCATGACAAATTTTACTTGAGGATATTCTATAGCTTCATAGACGTGTTTGAGCTAAAGGTAATCGAAGAACCAACATTCTCAGTTATTTTATTTTGTAAGATTTTGTTATGACTCTTAAGGACTGTCTGTAAATACCACCTTTGCTATACCTAAACATACTCGAAAACTAAAAATACATCTGCATCTGCACTCTCACAAGTCCTTTTGTCTCTCTCTCTCACACACACACACATGCTATTTATTTAAAGTTTATACAGACTATGCATTTATGGTCTGTACCAGGAGCATTCCTGATGGCTTGCTCCTTTGTTCTCTTTTATAACTCTCTGCACCAAGGAGGTGTTATGTTAATGATATTTGCTGATAGGCCCTGCACTAGGAACAAATTACTCCCGTCCCTCCCTAAGACTGGGAGCAGAACAGAGCCAAAGCAGGAGAATAAGAGGCTGTTCGCTCCCAGACCACTTTCTTTCTGGGAAGCTGGCGATTACTGCTATGGGCCTGTGCCTCAAGTCTTGGTAGTTTCCACAAGAGTGTAAGGGTGCCACTTAAACACTTTTATGTAAGACTGAAATGTACTGTAGCCCTCAGATTTTCTTGATTCACTGCAGAGTATACATAAAATATAAAATGTTAGTATATGATTTTTTTTTTAATTAATAGTCACTTATGAGATATCGATACAAATCAATAAGTCGATGGTAACATCTTGTTGGCCAATAACTTTTAGCGACAGCAGAAGCAACTGTGTCTATAAAATACAGCATTCTTAGAAGATCTATTAATCATTAGGCAGTAAATTGTGTACCAAATAAATGTAAATATATGAACCAATGTGGGGCTAGATCCCTTTCTCCTGTAAAAGAGCAAAAGAAAATCCTGTAAGGCAATAAAATCTCACTGAAACTTTTTTAAAAGGGCTTATAGCCCTGTAAAATAGATTGCCAAGTTACTTATTGACAAATCCAAAAACTTGTTAGTATTTATTCACATCTTTTCAAGGTCTTATACATGGAATACAGTATCAACAGCAGAGTTCAACAGCATCGAAGAAATGCTGCCAGAAATCCCATGTGCCTTTGAGAAACTTCCTCTCAAGTAATCTCAATGGAATAGCATATTTCTTTGCTGGGCCAACTCAAGAACAAGTCTCTCTGATCACAAGTGAACTTTGCATATATTTGGAAGAGAAAATTTAATTTAATCTATTAGCCAGATAGTTAAAAATCCCTGAAATATGGTGGTTGACTTGCTTATATTAAGAGTCACTCTGGTTTTGATTTGCCATTATCCTTTTTTTCTGATGTAATGCCCATCCTATCAGTTCTTGGAAAGAACTGGACTAGTCTATGAGTTTGTGACTCATCAGTAAACCTCTACAATGGGAGAAGACTCACAGGATATGGGTGAAGGTGATAGGCTCATGAAGCTCAGGGAAGAATGGAGGGAGTGACTGACCATAGCTGTTACAAAGGAAATTGAACTTGGCTCAACACAAAGGGGACCAGAGGGTGGCCTTAGATCAATTGAGTGGATGAACTGGTTGTGTAAATGTTTCTGCCTGAGTTTATCAAAAGAGTGTGAGTGTCTTCCTGAGTCAGCCAGACTAACACAGGGGACTGTATAGTACCTGGCTTAAGCCAACACAGAGTATAAAAGCTGAAAAAAACCAACAAAATGAACTTTGAAGAGAGCAATAGGCTTGAGCTAGTTTCAAACCACATATACCTTCCTGGCAACTGGGGATGCCCAGTGTCTTGACAGTGAGCATATTGTAAAGACCAGTAATGAGAATCACACTTGTATTGTGGTTCAACTGTATAGTGCAATTCCTGTATTCTGTGAAGTGTAATTTGCACATGTATTGTGATTTCAGTACCTTGTGGTATCATTCTGATGAATCAAAATCCTGTATAATGTCAAGTATCTACAAATAAGTAAATTTGGTATTAAATATGAAGCTCTCCATGTATGAAATATCTAGAAGAAGCTGGTTAGAGAGTATTGGAGTCTGACAGAGTTAAAATGGTTATTCACTTCTTTGATAATAAGACTCAGAGTGTCTATTACCTGAAAATGAGTTTTTTTGCTTCAACTTGATTAATTCCACAGTGAACTGTCCTGTTCTTTTTGGTTAGGTACTACCATACTGATCTCTGTTTAGCTGGAATTAGCCTTCAAGTTGTGTGCAGAAGACAGGTAGACCATTCTAAGTGCCACATGAATCACAGTCCTTCATTTGACTGCAACATTTTAGGCATACTATTAAAAAATGTCAGATTTGGAAACCTTTCATTTGACATTTATCTGAAAAACCATAATGTAACTGTATATAAATGTCAAATGAGAATAAAGCTGTATTCTTATCTGTATAAATATCAAATGAATGGTGGTTTCCTCTGATATTTAGGGTTCTGAAAGGGTAGAGTTCAAGTGAGGTGCCTCCCCTGACAAAGGTTAATGGCAGTGATGAACTGGGATATTGCAGAATTCTAAAGCAATAGCTCACACCCGTACCCTAGGGTTTGTTTCCCTGAGCAGCTCAAGTTAGTGACTTAGGAACAGGATCCTTCTAAGGCAGCTGTACCCTTAGCCAACACAACACTTAATTCCTATCTCCTTCACCAAATGCTGCTTGTACATGACATGATTTGGAGAAGGAAGATGAACTCAGGTATTCCACCTGCCAGGTGAGCACTCAAGTCACTAAATTATTAGTTATTTTATAGGATATCTCATTTCCACACTTGCTGAAATAGAACTGCAAAACACATTTAAAAATGAAGCATGTTTGAATAGGGACAATACAGACAGAAATGAAAACATCCAGATTGTGTATGCCCCTTAGACTAAGAACCATAACATCTGTACTTTGTGAAACCCATCTGCTTTTTCTCAGGTATCAGCAGAACAGAATTACTACCCAAGTAACATTTTGGTTAGCCACCCCATACGTAAGAACATTGACTGCAATATGAGTAATCTAAAATTATTACATTAATAGCTATTAGGATCTTGAAAATAATTGAAAATTTGTTCTTCGATATCTAAATAGGTCCAAAAGTCAGTTTGTCCATGAATAACACCAAACAGCACTAGATCTCTCAGCTTGGGAACCAAAAGATTACCATACAGGTCAATTAACCAAGCAAACAAATTCTTCCTCTAAAACATAAAAGAACTCTTAATTTTGGTATGCATTTGTAAGCATCCACAACATAAATACTTCCTATCCATAGCCATAACTAAAATGCTAAGTAGAAAACAAATCAAAAGGATCATTGTCTAGAAATGCATATAGTATTCCCATGTAAGATCCGAAATATATTGGTGAAATGCCTAATGCTATTATAAATCTGGAAATATTGAGATTCACAATTCCAAGTGCTGATTCTCTTATACACTGTAAGTGCAGACTGTAAAATTTAAACATAATAAGAAAAGCTATTTTACAACACCTGTTTCAAGTATATTAGCATACTGTAATGATATAATTATGGTCTTAAAGCAGAATTTAGGAAAAGGGCTGCTATATAATCTCATTTCCACTGGGGAAAAAAGAAAAAAAAATCCTTACAATTTCTTCCTCAGCTACCTGGCAGGTAAATCACAGCATACTCTGCCCCTCCCCACGCCCAAAAAATAAATCTCAGACTTCAACAAGACTTCCAGGAAAAAACAAAATTCCAGGGCAACATCTGTTGTGTGCCCTCTGTAGCAGTCATTTCACCTATCCAGTGCAATATCCTAGAAGAATGCTTCAAACGTGAAAAGTCCTCCACAGGCAGTGCCTTAGCAGTTTCTTAGGAGATTTAGAGCTGGGAACCACCACCTCAAGCCTTTCATTTCTGTCCTATTTTCTTTGCCATTCACTCATTAGAAGGAGGATACCTCCTATATTGCTGGGACTTCATTGCCTGAAAAATGATGATACCCTCTTTCTTTGGAGTCTAAAACGTTGTCTAGGTGTCTTGTCTTGAGCATCCTGAGCTGCAGCAGGGCTCTCCCTGCAGCCTGCAGGCAGCGAGCTACATCTTCACTCTAGGTTGTACCAGGAGGTTGGCCTCTGATGATTCCTTCCCTACTCAAGCAACTACCTGTTCCCAGGATAACCTGGGCATTAAACTAAGGAAGGGATTCCACTAGGTGACAGGGAATCTAGAATTTGATTTTGTGATGCTGCCTAGAGATACCCAAATCTGCTTGCAATTTCTCCTCTTGATGCTTTACATAAAATAATTGTTTTTCTTAATTTCACTGAAATTCTACTCCTGGACAAGCAAGGGAGTTTAGATTGGATACATATAGTCAGTGACTATCTTATGTTATTCTTTTCAAGTAAGCAGTGAGTAAGGATGACATAGAATGGCCTAGATATGGGCTGGAGTCTCTTCTTCCCCATAAGATATATAGTCAATTCAACTTCTTTCTCTATTGCACTCTACAAACAGAGGAAGATGTGTGAAATGAACAAAGTATGTGTATATAAGCATGATGGGTAAAGAGTGTTGATGTTGAACCTGAAATGAAACTAAGGAAAGCATATGATGTGTGAAACATATGGCAATGCATATGTATGAAGTTTGGATCAGGATATGCATCACAAAATAGTAATAGGTTTTTATTCTGGGAGAAAAGAGTGATAAAGCAAAGGGGAATAAGAACCTCACACTAAAAACAAGAGAAGTTGGAATCTCCTTCCTCTTTGCTATTTGGCATTTCCTCTTGAAAGAAGCGGAGGAAGTATTTAAATATTTTATAACCTTCATTATTGGAACATACATCTCTTTATTACATTTTTGGAAGCATGTGTTCTATTTGAAATCAGTATGGATATATAAATAATTTTAGGAGATGATTATTCTCTGTATGTAGGTGGAGAAGGACATCGAATTAGTGAGATCTTCCTTTCGTGAGTAACAGAGCAGCTGGCATTATCCCTCTCTTCCCTCCACCTCCCTGGCCAAGGGAAAACACCTCTTATCCTCAATTTTAATTCCCAAAATAAGAATTGGTTTCAGCTTCCCTCTTTCCATCTGCTTCTCCAGGTAATACTGAAATTGCATCTGCCATGTTTGCAATTCTTTTTCAGGGTCGTTGTGGAAGTGTAGGGAAAGTGAAAAGGAATGCATGGGGCTATCACAGAACTGTAGAAAACAGTGGTAGAAAAGATCTTTTAGTCTACTTCCCCACCTAAATGTCTGTCTGTCTGATTTGTTCTCAGAGACATTTAGTCATGGAGACTCAAAAATGTTACCTAATCTTCTATACCCTTTTCATGTAAGCATCCAAGTTCAGATGCTTAACAGAGGACCAGCTCCTTTTTATCTAACATGTGAAGCATAGACCACGCCATCATGAAGATTAAGTACAACCGCCAGTCTGTGGCAATTCAGTGCCCTATGGTCTTCCTCTTCTGTATTCAGACAGTACTGGTGAAAATGAAACTGTCCACTGGTGGTGCTGAAAAAAGAATATGCTCCCCGTTTCTGGTAGGATATAAACTTCTTTGAAAGGGTTCAAGTCCAAGAAGGCTACTCAAGGCCATTATTTGAAAAAGGCTTCAAAGACTTCTTTATCCCTTCTCTATACAGAGATATGGCAACAGAGCAACAAACAGCAGCAGATACTATGGCTCTAGTTTATCCGACTGAAGCCTTGAAATCTTTAAATCTCTTTTTTTCATAAATTCGTTTGTTGGTATTTAACAAAGTTCAAACTTCATATGGCTCAGAGGCCTATTCTGTTCACCTCTCCTGTGTACTGTCTTCCTGACTGTATAGTTTGCTTATATTAAAAGAACCAGATTTGTTGGAACAGCACTGAACTGTTACACCTGAAAATCTGGCCCAACAGCTTCTCTAGGAAACCACTGCAGAAACATAACAACTTCATCTTTTCAGAAAAGTATGAACTCTTTATCTCATTGTTACTCATGGATGACAGAAAAGGACAATGGTTTAAATCTCACCAGAAAAAAGAAATTGTCATGATTCAGAAAAGGTTTGAGACAGGATGAAAGTGAAAGTAGAATATAATCGAGCAATAAAAGGAATACCACCATTCTATTATGTTCAGCAAACTAATTTTACTAGACGATTGTGACTACTGGAGCGAAATATCCATGTTAAAACTGATCATGCTTGACACTGCAGTGTATTTTCTAATTGCTCCTGTTATCACACAATTCAAAACTTTCAGATTTTCTTCTGAAAGCTAACACAACATAATTCGGGCAAGTAGAGATAGCCATGAAATCCTCAAGATAGCAGAGTACTTCTTTCTAAACCAGCTAAATAGATTTAGCTATAATTTGACAGACTGGAAACTATTTTGCTGTTTTCTTACTTATATGCTATCAAAGCTTTAATGTTAAATATAAACATAAATGAAATTTAAAATTGGATTCAACCATTAGAAAAATGTGTAAAATACTATTTTTGCTTTACTCATCTAATTTGGTTTTAGAAAGATATTGACCAGCTTCATTCAGAAAGATGAATCTCAGTTTTGAACAGCCTGTATGCTTTGGAGTTCTGATGCAGTTTTTGCTTTGGGTCCGTATAAAGATTGGGGGAATATACAAATTTTTAATCTAGAATAATGCTTGGAATTTTGAATGATGTCATATTCACTGCTCTTTGAATTACGTGCTTGGATAGTAGCCATGGCAATCTGTTGATAGTGAACTGCTTTAATAATCGCTCTGAAGATTCTCCAATACTTGTGTGTCTGCCTATTCTCAGTTAACAAACAATAAAACTGAGGAATTCAGATTAAATAATCATTTCAGACTTGCTTTACTCTTCTTAGCAACTTACTGGGCAAATATGTAGTCCTCACTTTTTATGCCTTTGCAGCTTTTTTGCTGTAACTAATCTGGTTATTCCTCCTGTCTCCTCTTTCCATTATGTCTTCTCCCAGGTAAAAAACAAACAAAAAAAACCCACCAAAAAACCCAAAACCCAGACAAAACCTACAAACCCAGCTACAATACATATCTGACAAGACTATGTTAACTGTACTTTTTTTCATTTGTTTGCACGATGCATCACTTTGCCAAGCCTATTATTTGCTTTTGTAATCTTAAGACATCTAGAGGTAAGGAACATGTCTTTTTCTGTATTTGTACAACTCCCAGCACAACAGGAATTAGACACTGATTAAGCCCTAATGTCATACAACTACTTTATCATTGTCATCTGTACTAAACAAATATATTTACTTGAAACTAACCATGTCGAATAAGCAACAACATTTAATAAATCCCTGCCTTTTACTTCACAAGTAACAGACATGTTAAGATAAAATGACACTGATATAAATCTGGAATGATCCTATTATTTTTAGTGGAGTTAATCCAGACTCATACAGATGTTAACTGAGAACAAAAATGTCCAGAATCCACAGGGAAAACAATAGAATAAATGGGTGTTAGATATGCACATTTATTTTGCCCAGGTTGTGAAAGAGACTCAAGGCAATTCTCTAGCATGTGAAGCCCACTGATAATCCTGTACCACAATTTACTTCAATTTTAGAATAGTTATTTACTGCCTTTCTGCAGATGCACATGTTTTAATTAAGTTGATTTTGATGAATATATTATTTATAAACCCACAGTACTAAAAGGTCACGAACTGCAAAGACTTAATTTCTTGAGATTTTGATTCCGAACTATTTATCAGATTTGGCTACAAGAAAGAGCTGGCTGCTTGTGGGAGAAGCGTCACTTTCTGGTCATTTGAATCCAATTATGAAATATGTACACGCACAACATTCCAAAATAGCATTGCTGTCGCTATGACTGCATGTCACTTTTGTCTCCTTATCGTTGGTTTTAGAAATATTACACAAAATGAATTGAATCAACCTTTTGTTTCTTTTTCTATCCTTTTTCAAGGCAGCCTAGAATGTCCTGAGTTGAGATGGAGCAATAAGTACAGATTTTCCTGAGTGTCCCACAGACACGTAAGTCATTTGGTTCATATGTGGGTGGTCTTTGACTTATTCAGCTAGCTCTGTTATAGACTCTAACACATCCAACCCAATTAGATAGATGCACAGTATGGTCTTTACAAAATATCATTCAGCCATGTATCCTGCAACAAGCAATTACAAGTCATCTTCAGGGCATTGATTTATTTCTCATTGCCCTACCAATTTAATGACCTTATGATTTATACTGATTATGAAAGTCTCTCCTTGGCAAGCAAAGTAATTATCCATCAATCTTAAATTCTTTAAGGCAAGAAAATGTTTATTTTCTGTCTGCATAATAAGTTTTATGTCATTTTTAATGTCATGACTCCCACATGCACTGAAGATATATGTAGTGACTTCTAATGTCTCACAGAATGTCAATTGGAAATGCAATTTGACAACAGGCTTAGCTTCTATTGTCTGAATATTTGGCATTATATAATGAAGATGGTTAAGTCCTCTGGTTGGAAATGCATACATTATCCTAGGATAAAAAAATGGCCAAATTCTGTGGTCCACTCATGGGGCCCTACAGAAAATTCTCAGTTAGAAAAATAGCAGATTTTAAGTAGATTTAAATATCAACTGTACAAATAGAGGTTGAGGAGCAACAGGATGGATCATGCCTCAGCACATGATCTCTCACTGTCCCCTCTGCTACTGTTTTTCTATAATTGTTTGATTCAGAGTAAGGATTCCAGCACTGTGTGTGAGCGTATGAGTTTATTTTTAAAGGAAATAGGTTTTATTTGAGCATACATAGGAAAAGTCTAGGTTGCATTGCATTATTTGCCAGACTAAAACATCCTATGTGGTCTTCTGGAAAGCTTGTATTACTTTGGATTTTTTATTTTTTTTTTTTAACTCTAGAGCTCACAAATTGAAAGGTTCTTAAAACCTGAAGACCAAGGAGAGGCTAACATCCAAGGAAACTGAGTTTTATAGATGTGCCAGTGAGTTCCCCAAACTTATCTCCTCCTCAGCCCTGCTCCTCAAAAGGTTATTCACACACAGTAGATCCAATCACTGCTGATGCCACCTTACTGTTTATTTCAATCTTTTTCATTATCTCCTCTCAGTCTTTGCAGATTGATTTACATGTATCCTCTATTAATAACCTTTGCATTTTAAGACCCACAGCATAGCAGCTGTGTAAGATAATGAAGTCCCTTCCACACATGTTGAGTTTGGTGGGAAGATTCACCATGCACAAGAGTTAGTATGAATGGAAGTGATGGTTCAAGCTGCATACAGAAATGAAGATAGCAAGCTTCCAATGTGTCCAACATACAGCATTAGTGATACAGACAAGATACTAGAATTATTCCTGTCCATCTATTCAAGTTACTGGAAATGATAGAAGAAAACTCTTCCACTATATGTCAAGAGATTTTAGATTTTACAGCCAAGCCTCTGCACTTTAACCATTAAAAATACCCATTAATTTGGCATGGATATGGTTTTCCTACAATTAGGGAGTTACTTTATTTCTGAGTCCCTAATTCCCTACTATAACAGCTCAAAACCAAGATCCATCAGATAAATTTGCACAGAGAACAAGAACCTGTTAAAATTTAACAAATAGGAAATGTCACCTTCTAGAACCCAGGTGATACTGTCAACTCAATGCAAGAAGGGCTGATTTAACTTTTTACATTTGACTTCTTGTGTTGAAGTGAAGATAGAAAATCTAGAGAAGCCAACAAATACTCTTTCTTGCTGAAATCTGCAATTACATGTTTTTCTTAAAGTTAATGTCACCAGAAATGACACGCCACATACACCTTTTAAATCCTGAAAGGGAAAACCTTCATGCTATCTTAATGCAACGCTACCTGTCATTTGACTGGCCTGGTGCAGACGTGATGTGTGAGTGGGTCCTACCACACCTTTCGTTACTGACAAAAACTTCTTTTTCTTCCCAAGAGCTTTAGGATAGTACATCTTTTTCTTTTTCTAAAAAAACTGTCCTTAACTAGGAATGAGACCAAAACAAAATTTCTAATTTAAACTACTTCCCAGGCAAAATCATTTAGGTAGAGCAGAAAAAGAACCTTGAATGTTTTTTCTCACATTCTCAATGCTACCAATTTCAAATACCTGAGCAACTCCAAGTGGAGAGGATTGATTAGTATCCGCACTACTTAAGGGTAGCCTCTTTTGGGGTAGATTGCCCACATCCAGGGTACCTAGCCTTTGGACCTCACTGTCTTCTGGTTCCCATGCGGTGCTCTGTTGCGCTAATGCATTATGACTCTTGTACACTTTTATAATTTCAAGGTGTCTGTAATAATGCAATGGTTTCATTGCAGCCTGCCAGAGAGGTTGATTTTCTAGCACAAAACTGAGGTGACAGAAAGGACCAAGGGAGTGGCATGAGGGTCCATTTGAGGGTGCTAAACATTCTGAGGTAGTTTCTTAAAAGACTATGTAGAGGAAGCTAAATTTGATGCACTGCTTTGATTCATCCTGCTTTTTGGGAGCACTCCAATTCCAGCTTTGGAATGATCCAAAGTAAACCAAGGAACTGAGTGGATGATCAGGGATGCAGTGCTTGAGCCTGCTTCCTGGCCATTGTTAGCAGTTTAGACATGCCCTGTGTAATGGGATCTAAAACACAAATAACGCATATCTCAGTTCAGCAATTTTTACTTCCTATTTATATCTTTAGCATACACTGTGAAACAACATCTAGCTCCAAAAAAATCTTGCAGTATTAAGAGCAACAGCTTTGAATCCGGCCCACAGAAAGTATAGCAACCGATACTACAAAACGAAAAATAAATGAGGACGGAAACGTAAAAATCGGAGCATTGCAAATCAGTTCCAATTTTATGGAATTAAATGTCATCAAACAAACTATGTAGAAATTTTGAGTAGATTAGTTTGTTGTTCACGTAAAATTTCTAGATTTTGGGCATTTCATTTAGCATTGAGGAAAATATATGGAAAAAATCAATAGAAAACAGAGGATGCTGACAGATCACAAGCTACTGTATTTATGGGGAACCTTATTAATTGGAGTTTTTCCAGTGGACTCGCGTGACTTCTTTTTAATGTTTATCTCATTAGCCCAGTTTAAAATTGAAAACTTCCATGGCTGTTCAACAAACTTGCATTTTAACATGACTAAATGCAAGAGGATGCATGCAGGAGCTACTTTTGTGCACCTTATTCTCAGAATGCATGCGGATGTCTTTTCAAGATGTGAGTCTGTACATAAACACACCTGGGGTTATCATTACTCCCAAAGAGAGGGTTTACTAAGATATCTAATTTAATGCTGGCATTCATAATATGAAGACAACTGATTAAGATCATTGATGTAGCATCTTGTGAGATTTGAGGATTACTGCATTTAATTTTGATGGTTACTTTTCAAATCAATTACAAATTAAAAAGAAACCACAAGATTGATGTTACAGTTTAAAAATATGGCCTTCCATCACAGATTAAAGGCACTACACTGAGAAGACTAGAGAACTTCATCCTAGTTCATAAGTACTCCTATGGTTAATATTGCTAATGTGGTAGACAGGATACAGATAAATGAACTCAGAAATTTTACTATGACAATTTATTTTTTGTTGCACCCCTGTTGTTCTGCTTCAGGTTATTTCCCTGCAGCACAGCCTGTAGAACACAATGTCTGCTATTGCCTCTGCATTTTCAGTTCATAATTTGGGATCTTAGGTTAAAATCTACTTTTATGAGTTGCTCAAGCTAAAATGCCAGTTCAGACTACACTGGCTAAGGTGGGGATGCAAATTCCATTAACTGACTCTTTAGTTGAGAGCAAAGCCCTCAAAAAAAGTATCATGGTGAATAGCTGGCACTGGTAATGGCTTGAAGATCTGAGGCAGGATTTGTCAGTTACTCTGGTATGATCCTTAACTTGTGTCATAGAAGCAGCAAGTGAGTAAAGGTATTCTATTCTGATACCATAGAAGGAGCATTTTAAAAGCAAAATCTATTGTAGGTCTGTAAAAACAACTGCTAGGTAGACTGAAAGTAGCTGGGAATTACCCATTTTTGCATGCAAGACAGCACAGTCTTCTTGCAAAACAAAAAAGTATGTGATGCAAAGATTTAATTCTGAAATTAATTTTTTTTGTAGATTCCAATTAAGTTTTGCCCCTTTTAAATTAAATTCAGGCACATTTTATAACAAATCACAAGGTTATTATGTTCAGAATATATATAAAAATATTTCAAACACATATTTTTATATTTTTCCTATCAGGGTATTTGTGGAATATGATGTATTTGCAAATATTTTTTGACAATGTGAAGCGCAGTTACTTTGCAACTATTTTAATACATCTTTAACAATCACTACATTCTAATATGACACTTAAAATAACAAAGTGTCTTTTAAGTGTGTGGTTAGTGCATTATCAGAGTTTTGGGGGTTGGGTCATATCTCTAATTGTAAATTTCCACACCCTACAGATTTATAAAATTTCATAAACACAGCTAATCTGGTATGTACCATACATGCAATCTATAAAATTTACAATATTAGTCTAAAGATTTTTTCATGAATTATTAAAATGCATTCTAAATCTGAATTAATCTTTAGTACATACTGTAACTTTCTTGAAATATAGGAATATAATGCAATTTACAGCATCCTGAAGTAGTTATTTCTGTCTACATTTCTGCATTTGTAATCCTCCTTCAAAAATTATTTCCTACACCATAATTCCACTGAAGATAAATTCCTCTGAACACTATTAAGGTCCTGATTTTAGGTAAGTTTCTCCGAAAGACAAGCACATAACCATATTTGCAAGACTATCCAGCCTGCTTACATTCCCACACCTTCCTACCTAGCTGTCTCATTTTATGTATTTCTAGGGACCTGTCACTTGATATGTAGAAGCATCTACTTGCAAACACAATTTTTCAGGACATTGACTTCTACTATAAAACAAATCTTTGCCCTGTAGGATTTTTCCCTTTTTCTGTGATTCATTCAGACCTCCTGTACGGCACATGGACTTACGCAGATTCCCTCACCCTTTATCACAGCAGTACATCATACCCCAAGTATACAAGACCTAAAAATGGATTATTTTTGTAGATGCACCAAAGAGAGAAAGGAAAACACAACGGAATTTAAAAACATGCTTGAGATCTGCACAGTGATTCACCAGTTATTTTTATATTGGAAACAGAATTGATCTGAAAGTTAAGTATGTCTCATAGATCACAGGTACATGTTCTTTGCAAACATTCATGAGGACAGAGAAAAGGAGAAAAAAATACTGACATTTTCATCCACTATTTCCCCCATCCTTCATCTCCGCATTTTGTAGTGTACAATCAAGTAGAATACAGGAGGCAAGAAAACAATGAGAACAATTGTGGTATGTTTTTCCTGTGGATTTTGTCTTTGGGTTTGGGTGTGGGGTTTTTTGTTTTTTTTTAAATACTAATAACATTCCTACTATTGACTGCTTCAACTATTTTATCATGAAAAATATAAGAAGGTTTGGTTATGTTGGAAATGTCAGGGCCTTTGGGAAGAAAACATGGAAAACAGATGTTTGTTGTTTAAGGTTACAATGTAATTAAACCAAGGGGACTAATATTACTTATATGTCATTACTTAAGAAGCAGCTGTTCCTCCCACCTTCGGCTTCACTGATTGGATCATGTATATTTTCCACCCCCATAACACTGTCTCCTTGTCAGCATAAGTTTCCTCCTTCTAGTAAATTGGAAAGCAATGTTAACATAAATTTAAAGGAACCATCCTCAAACCTTTAATGAACAGAGGTTGCTAAAGGCATTGTTATTCTTTACACTCGTAAGCAATGTTAGGAATTTGGCTGCATTCCATTAGTTTTGCCTGATCAGAAATTTAGCCCATCTTACAATTAGAATGGAAACAGAATCATGCATAACAGGTTCATATTGTTTTACAGGAACTCACATTAGTTCCTTGAAAAAGTGAAATGCAGCACTTGTGGAATCCAAGCTAAGTTACAGGTTAACAATTCCAGAAAATTTATGAGGAGGAAATATAGAGTAATGCCATATCTTGAGAAGGATTGGAGAAAATAGAGCATTTGTATAGATGCCAGTAGCTTCAGGGAAAGGGTATTGGCCTATTAGTGTTTATGCTTCTAAGACAAGGCTAGCTTGAGGAACACAAAGACCACCAAACTGTACCCAATTTGTCATTTGCCAAGTACAGTTTCATAACTTTCATAATCACCAACATCTGTAAATGTAAACCCTTCACTATAAGAGATTTATATTCTCTTTATAATTTTTTTCTCCCTGTGAATTCCAGGACTTGTTTACAGAGGGAAATTAAAGTGGAGTAAGCTACAGTAGAATGGTTAAGTAAGCTGCTTTATTAATATATCACTCTTAGATGATACTTTGATACAAAAAGATTATGTCTTACTTTATCCAGGGAGTTAGTGTATTGTTGCCAGCTTATAGCAAATTCTGTTCTTAGACTTCTGTGAATCAGTTTACCTTTGTAGAGCAGTCCAAAACCTATCCCACAGTTAAAAATAAAAAATAGGTAGTATCGTTATCCATTAAGCAGCTGATGTTTTTTAGTTGTCATGAAGTTCTTGATCTGTGTTAACTCCCCGTATAGAGGCTGTTTAACCTCTATACAGGCCTCTAGAGAGGCTTATTAGTTATGATATAAACAAATATTTTTATTACCTTAAAACTCCAATCATATAATGAGATGTGTCCTTCTGCTTGAGTTTAAAAATGAGTTGGATAAAAATTTCTATAGTTAAAATTATCACATGCAATTAGCAAGGTAATCAGCCCAGCTATATACCTGACTAATCCAGCCATGGGATTTAGAAATCTTAGGCTAAAAATCAATTGAGTGCATGTAATGATTTTCTACAAAGACAATACTAAAAGACATGAAAACAAACTGTTTTAATTGTTTGCTGTTTTAATAATATGAAAATTTCTAATCAAAAAAGCTTGGCATTTTATTTTAATGCCTATATGGTCACTTTTCAGTGGTGAAGTAAAATAATTTACTGTTATTACAACATTAATTGACACTATTAAACATATTCCAAACCAAATAAAAACTAACTTTTTTTGGTGACAGGATTTTGTAAATTACTAAGGAGATCTTTATGCACATTTGTATAATGCTTTTTAAGGAGATTCTAAATAATCTAAATTTTCCCTTAAAGTTAAACAAAGCCTGGATACATGGATGTCAGATTATAATATTTTACAGACAGCATTGGCCCATGTTTAAAACCAAATGCTTTGATGGGACTATGTGTATGTGTGTGCAGCAATATTCAAAGACAAATCATAAGCTTGTTAAAAATCATGACACCAGTCATACAGTGCTATCATCTGTCATGGCATTACAGGGCAAAATATTCGAAGCACCTGATTCCCCATTCTAAAATATATTTAGACACTTGTGGCTTTGGCCTTTAAAATTTGATCCCTGATTCTCAAAGACACATAAACTTAAGTTATGTGAAATTCAGCTTTTGTGAAGGAAATTTCACTTGGGATTTTTCCTTCAGAAAATGGAACTTAAATGCTTGATAACATTTTTACAAAAATACATAGCTAATAAGAAGTGGTATGGACTGTAATGTTCTTTTGGACCTTTTCTGTAGAGTTTTAAAGCAGGTAATATGTCTACTAGCTTGCTACCAAATTAGCCCGTCAGTCTACAAAGATGTGGCAAGTTAGAGCCCCTTTTTATCTTGGTCATACAACTGCCCTATAGAACTTGAATTTCACTTTCCAAGGCCAATTAAATGTTCTTATTGACCATCCCTTTAACTGTATGAGCAAGGCCTCTTTGAAAGGGCTTAATTTTTCATCTCTTTGATGAATTTGGAGCATACAAGTAACAATGTTTTAACAGAGATGCCATTCTTTCTATAAAGTGAAGGGATGTGACAATTATTAAAACAGAGTTAAGATACCTGGACTGGCAATTAGGAAGTGATTTACAATCATCAGGGTTTCTGGAACAGTTTTCAGCAAAAAAGTCCTGGGGCCAGAAAATACCTGATGATGATGATGCTTGAGCAGGGTATATAACAGACTGTATGGCATAGCTGCTGGCTGCACTAGGGGACTGGATGCAGGGATCTCACAGAAATTCCTTCATTTGCTGCTATGGAGACAAACTTGAAACTAGTACTGCTTCATCACTGAAAAAGAGTACCAAGGACAATTCAGAGGTATTTAATTAATTCAGGTATAAATTCTGCTTATGATCCTTATAGGTTTGACTGCCATATTTTGAAGTGTGTGTATATATATATAATATATAAAAAAAAAATCATATAAAAATTTAGAAGGTGGACTATAAGGTACCGCCAAAATTTCCCTGCTAACAGTTGATAGAAGGGAGAGCTCTATTTTTTGGTATAAGGAGCATATTCACTGAATTATAGAATCATTTAAGTTGGAAAAAGACCTTTGAGATCATCGGGTCCAATCCCAAACCCAACACTGCCACATCCACATCCATATCCATGTCCCCAAGCGCCGCATTCACATGTCTTTTAAATTCCTCCAGGGATAGTGACTCAACCACTTCCCTGGGCAGCCTGTTCCAGCGCTTGACAACCCTTTTGGTGAAGAAATTTTTTCCTAATATCCAATCTAAACCTCCCGGGGTGCAACTTGAGGCCATTTCCTCTTGTCCTACCCCTTGTTACTTTGGAGAAGAGACCAACACCCACCTTGCTACAACCTCCTTTCAAGTAGTTGTAGAGAAGGATAAGGTCTCTCCTCAACCTCCTTTTCTCCGGGCTAAACAACCCCAGTTCCCTCAGCCACTCCTCGTAAGACTTGTACTCTAGACCCTTCACCAGCTTCGTTGCTCATTTGACTTGATCTCTTTTAGGTTTTTATATTGCTGTCTATCATCATAGAATCTGAATGGCTGGATAGGAGGGGACTTTCCAATGAACGAATGAAGTGCAAGCCAGATACAGTGTACTCCAGCAGTCCTCCACAGAAAAGTGGGGCCAAAATAATGATCCTGAACTTTTTAGAAAGTGTTTTAAGTAGTGTCAAATGTACAAAGATCAGAGGAGGAAGCAAAGGGGCATGTTTGTCATTACTTTCTAACCTTCATCAGTGCTGAGAAAGTTGCGGAGCATCAGTTACTTTAAGGTTGTGTTTGAGTTACATGCTCAAAATATAAGATAATTCTTTACATGAGGGAAACTACTATATGAGAAAATTTTACTCTGTGCCGAACATGGGGTAATGCAGTTGCAAGTGAGGTCAGAACCCGGTACTCAGAACACAAATTTTCAGAAGGAACTGCAGACAGTTCATATGTAAATGCTTTGAATTTGCAAGTACAGTCTGTTCTTTCAACTCATTAGCTCATACTTTATGCTCTGCCAAATTGGCAATTATAATACTCCAAAAAATATAATCTTAGGCAAATTGTAGAGAACAGTGACCTTCATAACAATAGATTAATGCCAAGTATTTTAGTATCAGCTGAAGGATATACTCAGTTTGGGTTGAAGGCAGTAATGAGTCAGAAGATTTGGGGTTATCCATTTTGTTACTACTTTTTTTGGTTTCATTTAATTTTTAGTTTGTATTGATTTTAACACCATAGACCAGAGTATTTTCAATGGAGATTTCACACAATGTGAAATGTACTCTGGAGTTCCATTCAGGGAACTCCAATTTTTGTCATCAGCTTGAGGCACGCACTTAACACACGATTTGCAAAGATTCTGAGGGCCCTTGATTTCCCATGGTTTCAATGAAAACATCAGGCTTCTGTACCTTTCTTTTGTACCTTTTTCCAGATCAACAAGAAGCTGAGTATGTACCCTCATATCTCAAAGTAAAACTGAAGATACATCACACCATTTGAAACCAGACTCTAAAAAAACCACTCAGGCACAGAACTCTAGGCCTATCTCATGCTCTCATCAAATTGCAAAACACTCACTGATCTCAGTATTCATTTAGCTACTGAATCCTGGATTTTGATTTTGTTAAAACTAAAGAACATGCAATGGCAGCTTTGCAACCTTACACAAACATACATTTTTGGTTCACGAGAAACAGTCCTTTGTAATACAGAATACTATAGTGCTTGACTACCGCAATTGACAAGACTTTGCTCTACGGGTACTTTGTAAGCATTTATATCAATCTGTTTAAGTTCATGCATGTACAGAGGCTTACAATCTCATCAAGCACAATCAAACCACCTCAGCTGGAAAATCCCACTCAAGTTAACAAAGCTACATGTATTTACACTTGCTAGAGATCCGGCCTAAGGATTTTTTGTTAGTAAGGCCTGAGGCAACGCCCGCTGAAGTCAGTGAGGTGACCAGAAGAAAATATCCGGAATGTATAATTACACAAAATACAAACTATATAGAGGGATGAAAAAAGATATTTTTCTTTCCAGGCATCAGAAAAACACTAGATGAGAGATATTCCCAATTGTGCAAAAAGGTTTGGAGAAGCTTCTCTCTTACCCACACCACTGAATCACCCTTATGTCAGGCTCCATGTTTAAACCTTTGCATTTCTCTTGAAAGTAGAAGAGGAAAAGGTAATCTTGGGAGCCTTGTTTTCTCCTGTTTCTACCAAAGGATGTTTTTTATTTGTGGAAAGGAGCAGAAATAGGAGGAGAATTGTTTTTAAATGAAGGAAAATATAAGTTTATAATGAGTTGACATGATTTCAGACTTAGCTTTATCAGTAAAATTAAATGTGTAGTATTGAGCATTTCCTGTGAAATCAGTATAAGGAAAAATTGAAAGTCATGTTTCACATAAGAACATTGGCTATCCAAGACATTTGTCAAATTTAAAATATTTTAACTGCCATAAATCAAACCATACTTTAAAAATCTTATATTGTAAATTATCTGCCTCTAAGTTAAGAAGCCTATTGGAATAATGGATCTGTTTTTTTCATAAAAATTTCTCATATCAGAAGTAAAACATCTGACTGACTGCTCATTTGTACAGGGAGATACAAACCAGAGTAGGCAGTAACTGATGTAATATAATTGAGTAGAGAAGAAACAGTTATTGAAACAGAGAAAATTATACATGATGTAAAATATTTGTATTGCACTTCTTTCATGTTCATGCTATTGAAAAGCCTAAACAGCCACTATATACATCAAGGCTATGGCATGCAAAATGTAAGTAAGGGAAAGGCAGGAACAAAAACTTTAGAAGTGGTGGTTGTAATGGGTAGGGAACGTTTTGAGATTCTTCAATCAGGTCAAGGGAGCGACAGATAGTACCACTGGGTATTACATAAGTGCCTCAAGTCCAGCAGTGTAGTATCAATACAATTTACCAGAGCAGCTGTACCATCATCACAGCTCATACAGTCCACTAGCCTTACCAAGTAGTAGAATGGTTCTGTAGAACAAAGGATTCAAAACAGAGTAAAACTTTTGCTTAGCATACCATCAGATTAACGTTTCCGATTTAATTTTGTCAATTTTCAGTGACATTGCTGAATGAACTTATTTATTAATTGTACTGAGCTATCTTTCTTATGACCTGAAAGTTGGTAATGATTTCTCCAAACATTAGCCAGTTATGCCTTGAAGCAGTCCTGTAAGATATTATTATTATGTCTCTACACAAGGAGAGACAGTAATATAGTCTTAAGTGTAAGCCATTTCTGCAAATTCTCTGGGAGAGCTAATAGTAAATAGGCATAAGAATTTATTTTTCTTGGTGACTGGCTATTTAAAGAAAAATCCATGTTAAATATGGGTAAAACAAATCAGGTTCTTTGCTTGGTACATGGATTTAGGTTTCTACTTCATTTAAATTCTGATCAATTTTTAAATTCCTGTTCATTTTAAATCTAACCAAAGAGCTGCTTCTAGAATATATTACACAAAGCCTATTCATCTCCTCACGGTCTCTACAGTTCATAATTGAGGAATGAGTAGCTAAACCATAAAATTATTTGAATTTTATTATATAGGAAAAGATGAAAGATGGAAGAACAGGTTACTAGAAAACCAAAGAATTAAAGGAAAAAAAAAAAAAAAGTCAGACTATGTTAAATTAAAAGACATCAAAGGCAAAAATGTCAAACTGAATTAAAAATGATTGATGATGATTAGGAAAGCTATCATATGAGTATCTTAATAAGACATGTAACTGAAAAGAAAATTATAAAGAACAAGAGGAAAATGGCTGAGATTAAATAATAGAAAGCAATGTAATGAGAAACCCGCTACACTTCCAAAAGATGCAGGTGAAAGCTAAAGAAGTAACTATTTTAAGTCATAGAATATATATCATAGAATAAACACTGGAATTATTGAGATTGTGAAGAGACTGTACTGATACAAAGATAAATTTGGGGAAAACATTTCCAATTTCAAAGTGTAAAGAGAGCAGTTGCCTGCAAGGATATACAAGTGGCAATTGATGCAAATGCAATCAATGCAAAATAAATCATGAAAAATGTAAACCTTTTTTGGGGCAGCAGGGTGATTTGTATAGAGAAAGTCACTGTTTCTAGTAGGTCCCCTCCCCTTTCTCCCACTTAGCAGTGGACAGGGAAGTGGAAAATGTAGTTGTGTGACAGCTCTTAGCTCTACAGTCCAGGCAATCGCATTATTACTTAATACTATCCTATGCTGAACATTTCTAGAGAACAATTTAATAAGCGGCATATCTACAAGAAGAAATATGGTGTCTCATATACCTCCAGCCCCCAATGGGCCAAGAGCAAGGGACCAAATCCAGATTCCACATGCGGAATTTTCTATCGCAGAAAGTCTATCTTTGTCTAGTGCACAAATAGGACTGTAGCTCTCCTCTAAGTGATGTGATCCTTCTACTTTCTGTTTGTCACAGATTATTTCGTCATCTTTTGCCAATGCAAGTTTCATTTTATTTTGGTAATTTTTATTTGTGGGCGGAGGAAGGATGAACCTGCAGCTTCACACTATCTTACAAATTAGGAAAAATCTCAGATTATTCCCAGATATTCTACAGACTTTTTGTGTGATTTTGAAAGAGTTATCCTTTCTGTACTGCAGTTTGCCAACTTTTATGCAGAAACAATAGCTCTTTTAATTCACTGGTCTGCAGATGAAGAACAATTATGATGCTGTGATGATGAGAAGCTAATGTACACTCAGGATGGATGCTAATCCAAACGTCTTTGAGCATGAATTTATAACCTTCATGGGGTTCCACATGTGGAAGTTTTGGAGAACTGAAGTATTAGATTATTTCATTTAAGAGAGCTATTTCAGGCATGTGTTATCCATATGAAACAAATTCTTTGGTGACACGACTACTTTTAAATGCTCTATTTTACATGTTCTATCTGTTGGGTTTTTGTTATTATTCCAGCTACCAATTTCATGGCCTGTAGAAAGAGCAGAAACTGCAATGGAAATTGTGACCCAGGCCATTGACAACAGAGAAACAAACTTTTGCAGATAATAAACATTATCAAAAGCTAAAGAAATTGGATAGAGGAAAGAAGCAAACCTGAGCAGGCATTTCGCTTCTGCATGCAACAGAAATAATAGGAATAAAATTAAGTGTATGTCTAAAAGTGTGTACTGCTGAAAAAGAGGACCTATGACTACAAAACATTTTTTTTCTGAATTTTGCAATATGGGTTTAAATTTTAGTCTCCTCAGAAACACAACTTTATTAAAAATATCATATTAATCATAAACTATCTGACAAAATACACTCCTGAATTTCATGTATCACTCTTCAACCTCACCAATGTTTCCTGCCCTTATGACAAAATCTACTGTCACTTGAGTTGTGGCAATCTAAGGCATTTACAGAAATATGCTGTAGATTCATTCAATAAACTTTTCAGGTTAAATAGCAAATTGGAAAACCCTGGAAGAGTTTTTCTTACCCAGGTAATTCCATACGCAGGAGTGTTGGCATGACCATAAGTGCAGCACAGGGGCAGGAACAAGTGCGCAGGAACAGAAACCTGTAATATTGGCTGTCTGGCTTAAAAGAAAAAAGAATCATATCTGAGTATGCAGGTAGGAAGGCTTTCTTAAACAGAGGTGTTGAAAAAGCACTATGATACTCATGCTCTAATACAATCTGTAAGTGGGCCTAAAATGCCAGCATAACTCACTCAACTGAAATAAAAAAAAGAATCTATGGAATGTCACAGAAATACTGGGGAAAAAAGAAAAAAAATCTTCTTTCATAACGTCACCAGTGAACATCTAATACGGCTCTTAAAATCCCTTTCTTATGCATAGAACTGAATAAACAAAAGAAAGAATGCCCTTCAATTCTTAGAATTTATTTGCCTTGAACATCACTCAGAGAGCAGAGATAATAGATTCCCCTCCCTTTTTATGTGCGAAAGGACATCTGCGAAGTTATATTTATAGAACTAAATAATGCACTATGGAAAGAAAAGACCTCTCTCAATATATGTATGGTAGATAAAGCAATGTGTGAACTGAAGTTACACTGACAAAATTAACTCCACTCTTCAGAGTGGATGATTTGTTATTTATTTGCCATGTCTGGTTTTCATTAGCCCACTCCTTCACAGTCATTTAAAATATAAATATATAATAAAGAGTTCTTGCTGTACATGTGAGGGAAAGTATGGATTCTTTGAGCTTTACCAACATGGGAAAGTCTGGAAGGTTTCTTTACTGTCTCTTAAAACTTTTGACAACCTTTGGCCAGTTAAAGCATCCTCACTTCTCATCCCTACCATTTTAATGTCTTCTGCTGTCCTGGCATAAGTGTTTACTCATCCACACTGTGAACCAAAGTGGGCAACTGATCTTACTGACAAGTAATCCAGCAAAGAAAACAATGTTTTTGAGTTGGTTGAGCTTCACAGCTGCACAACTAGCTGCCCCAGCACACTGAAAGGAAAGGGGAGGAATTAACAGCTGGAGGTGCAGCCTAATTAAACCAGCACTGCTGCTGAAAAATAGGTGCATTCCAGTACAGCCTGAGTCATCTTGAATGTCAGTCTAACACTAATCGATACCAGAGTGATGTAGTTTACTTTGATTTAATTTTTTTAGTAGATAGCTAGATTCCAATGTACATCTTTCAACACTGTTTTCAGGTTGTAGACAGTGGTGAACCTTGTAATTTTTACAATGTTATGGTATTTGCCGCAGGATTATATAGGCCTTAATTAAATTAATAGTTTAGATGCTGACGTTTTTAACAGGCAAACTATTTACATGTCTGCATGGTTTCAACACAGCTGTGTTGGGCTTTTTTCTGTGCAGCTGCTCAGTAAACTGAGAAAGAGAAACAAAAAGGAGACTATTCAACAGTCACCCCAAACCTGCGTATTCCTTTGATGACATGTGGAACTGATAACTGTACCGAGAGCAAAGCTGAAAATGCCCCAGGATGTAGGAAGTATAAGATTCTTATACAGCCCAGCTGAGCCAAGGAAGTGAACTACATAATTATTGGTGGGGGAAGGAGAAAAAAAAAAAAGAAAGAATTGACCTAACAAGAATAGATAGTGTCCTGATTTGACTAAAGGTAACTAAAAGCTTACATTTTCAGGGACTTAGGATGAAACCGTTGGAACTGTTTTCCCTGTTGACTCTGGGACTTGTGATACTTGCGTGACACCTCATGTATTTTACGACATGAAATGCCTTGACCCAGAGTTATTACATTTTTTTAATCTTTTCTTTTTAAAGCTCAAAGGCAAGATGCAATAAATCTTGCAGACTTTTTTCCACAAAATGGTATGTATGTGTAGTGTGCATGCCTGAACCAAGAGGCATAGTTTTACTAATCAAGGTTAGCAAGTAATGATACCTATTAACTACTGAATAATGGGGGAAATTCTTCTTTCACTAAGCCCTTATTTATCTTTAAGAAATCTGCATAAATGAAAGTTTAAACATTCTGCTGCTAATTTTATTGTCTTTGTGTATGTTTATAGAAAATGAGTGTGCTTTATGTAATTTTATAACAGATATTTTTATAAAACCTACCAACAAGTAAAGTTAAAATGAATATTGTCATTTTATACCATAATACTGATCTAATTAGCACGTGAAAAGATTACCTGCTATGGCATTGGATGCTATAGAAACCTCAGATTATACAGATAATTAGAGACTGAAGAGGACTCTACCACATGATACTCCAGGGCATGAATAAGAACAGCTATGCTAGGCTTCTGCTCTAAACTGCCCCTTGGAGAAGCTCATCTCTCTTCACTGACTACAGTGAGAAGTTAGGGAGATTTAGCCTAAGCTATAATTAGCCAGTGTGTATTCCCCTTAAGTACCAATCCAGAGACTTTCATCAACTTCTGTGGAACTTGAGTCAAATTTCTAGTCTATCCTCTGCTAATACAGTATAATTTGTGAAACTATCTCACGTTAAGAATTCTGTTATATTGCTTGCTTGGTAGAAAGAGAGATTCGTAGCCTCAATTCATAATTCCCATTTAAAATTTAATTTTTAATATTAAATATGTAAATCTGCTAGCCATAAGTAATTCTAAAATGTTAATAAAACAATGTAATCTCAAAGCAAAACAGAGACATAAAATGTGTTCATATCTGGTTTTGGAGAGTGAAATATGTTAGACTACCCACAGTATCTGTATATAAAACTATATAACTGTTATTTCAAACAACCTGGAAAAATATGCAATCAGCCACAATGTAGTATTGAAAATAATGGACAAATAGTTGAGTTATATTCTTTCTGAAACTAAAACAACATTCTTGTTACAACTGAAACATCAGTCAAGAAAATCAATACACAGAAGTAGATTAAAGAATAGTCTAAAATGTTTCATATAAAGCAAAACAAATCAGTGCAACCATCTAAAATTTGAAAAGGAATTATTAAGACATCTTAGGAAACCAAGTGAGATGAGAAATCAATATTGAACACAGACTGTCAAACAGAGAACATAGAGCCTATGTGTAGCAAACCACCTGAGCTGAATTCAAAGATAAAGCTTTTTACTTAGACACGGCATAAGACTCAGATAGGAGGCGGCAAGATCATCCTAGCAAGGACACTTTTAAAGTCATGATTCCACAGACATTTGTCTTAGCTCAATCTTTTCCCATGTACACTTCTCCATGTACCCTTCTCTTCTCCTCCTCTTGTTTCCCCCCACATTGCTCTCTTGGAACTGCTTATGAAGCTACGTAAACTGCATCAGGGAACTCATCCAGTCTAAAAATAAGCCTGCAGAAAATACCTACACGGGACAGGAATGAATTGTTGATAATGTGGCGGTAACAGCCTGACCTGGCAGTCTTACTGAGAGAAACAGATGAAAAAGTGTGGCCTAAATGGGCAAATAATTTTTTCATGTGCTATTCAAATATAAGTGCTCAGTCCTCAATGAACAATTCCTATACAAAGCAAACAGAAAAAGCCATTTAGTTTAGCTTCCTTGGAACAGATCTCATTTATCAGACTACAAACATAGTGTATACTTAACACTGTTGTTCTAAAACAGAAAATACTGGGTTTGTGCCAATACTGTATGTTTCCTACTTTTTTCAATTGGGAAACTAATGCCAATTTTTACATTGGCCTTCCAGGTCTGCAATAAGCTGGTCTGGCACAAAGTGGATATTTGAAATGGATGAGTACTTTCTCCTGAGCTAAATCTGAATGTTAATAGAAACAAAACAGGTTCATTTTGGTTGCTAAACCGCACACCTATTAGTTCTTCAACCCTGAGGGAAAAAACAGGGTGAAACTAGAATGAAAATTATTCAACCCTGATGGCTGATCCTCAGAACCTGTAGAAACTAGTCTTTTAACCCACTTTGTGACAATGAAAGTCTGAAGAGTAAGCGCAAGTGAAAAAGGACAATCAATAAGCAACATAGGTCCTCCAGACAGACACCAGAAAAGTTTGTTTGTACTTCAAACATGTTTGTAATTCATAAAGATGGAGTACAAAATTACCCGTCACTGAACCTTCCTTCCCATTCCCCCAGGACGTTCAAGTATTTTGCCTTTACACAGAACAGTTGAGTATTCCTCTTGTTTTCTACTTCTCAGGGGGACAAAAACAAATGAGGTGCATTTTCATTATATTTCTTTTTTGTTATCCATTTCTAAGGACTTTCTTCTAAAATTTTATATGTCTGCACATTAAACTCAAAAAACTGTGGGACCTCCTGTAAGCAGCGATCAACAACTGCAACACTTTATCCTGTGAAATGTTTGGGGATTTGCCAACAAAATGCTTATTGAAATAAAAAAATGCTGACACCAAGGTTAATAAAAGCTTTCCTGATATTTTAGTGGGTAGGAGAAATGAAAAATATTTTAAGTTTTGTGGAAATAATACTAATATAGATGAAAACAGGGAAGTATAAGAGAGAATTCAGATAACTAGGCTACAGAAATTGTGTGGGAAAAAGAGAGGAACTCAGTCAGCAATCATTACACATCCCTCTGGACAGCGAGGAGTGATAAAGAACACATTTATGAATTCAGCTCTAATTCCATCACAGATTTTATTATATCTGAAATACATTTGTTAAGTGTCCATGTGTTTTTAAGAAGGATAATACATAAGAAATAAAGAAAAGGGGAAAATTCTCTAGGACATTTTTCAAAGGCCTAATATTTACCTTTTATCATTCATTTTGGACTGGTACACTTCATTTGCTCAGGAGAGTGCCCTGCTCTTCCCACCTGAAATCATGACAATAAAGGTATAACTAAATGCCAAAGAACCCGCTCCTCTCTTAAGACAGCAGTTCATGGGCATTCCTGCAGTCTTGAAAATCATTTTGAAGGAAAGTGATGGCTGAGGTGCCACAAGCCATACTAAACTGATCATGTATTAATACAAGGTACTACCCAGATGTGCCATTACTAGGTATCTTACATTGCAATGGTAATGGTAACGGTAACTAAAACTCCAACACTGAAGAGATTTTCTTTTTTGCAGCCACCATTTCTTTGTCCCTAAGTCTTGGCACATGCTTATTTGAGTTGAGAGCAAATACTTCTTACAATTGCTGTATGCAGTCCTAGGTTATGTGAGTGTATTTCCGTAAAATTAAGCCATCACTAAAGAAAAAGACTTTTAAACCTGCCCAACCAGTGTATTCAGGCAGAATAGGAAATAACAAAAAACCAAAACCACTCAATGTAACAGCCGCTTGTGAGGGCCCAGTTCCTATCTTGGAAGGCTGAGGACAAAACCATGAACTTTATGTTTTTTAGTTTTTAGGATTTTATCATCCTTTATGTAAAGGATGAGACAGCCAAGATATACCTGCTCATACTTAGCCTGAAGCAATACTACTGCCAAACAAGTACTACCCAAAACAAAGGTTTATGCAGCAGAGTTGTATACCAGGAAGGAGACCAAGAACACATTGTATGTCAAGTGCTCTGCAACTATGTGCTACATGTTTAGCATCTTCCCAGAAATATATATTTAGGAACTACAGCATAACAATACATAATGATGGCTGGTCCCTTGTCACCATTGGTGTTGTGAAGGCAGAGAGCTGTCTGCCAGCAAAGAAATTCTCATACCAGAGGGATTCACTAATGTCAGAACTCAGTTGCTTTGCCAGCTCATGCAGCTAAACAGAAAGGCTGAAAACAAGGAAAAACTAATAGTGTACAAAAAAAGCCTTAGTGAAGCATGTTGAAATAACCAACAGCTTTGTATCACTGCTAGCATACAGCCTTCCCTTAAGGAAAAGGAAAGGCAGCAGGAAAGTGAGGCAGTAAGACCTCAGCTAAAAGTGGGTTGGTGGCCTGCTGTTCTCTTCTCAGAAGCTGCCTGTTTTCACCATTCTAAAATGGTGGGGTCTGAGAATGCCCTCCCACATTACGCTTTGGCAGCCAAAAAGCTGCCTTTTGCAATGGTTGTCACCAAGTTAATTAACTGAGTTGCTAAATGAAAACAATATTTGGATTTTGATAACTGTTTTAATTACCAAGGCAAAAAAAGGCCTGAAAAAAGAATCTTTTTCTTGGGAGTTACTGTAAACTGGTTTGTGAGGGTGTGAAGAAGACAAGCTATAGCTGCTGTTTTATGATCATAAAGTTTTTTAAGTTATTTAAAGGCGATAGGATGCATGTTTGTAATCACAGAAGAGATACATCTTTGCACTATATATGGAGGGCTTGGGATAGAAATACAGAGGAGATTACCAAAGGAAATTGTAACTACAACAATTCATAGGTGCTAACTATAATCCCTGATAAACCAGCCTGTGCCCTGGGCATGCAGGATGAAAATCTCACCGATCGCTCCCGGGAAGCAGGCCTGCCCATCTGCAGGTTCCTCCCTCGCAGCACAGCTATTCCCCTTGTAACACAAGGATGGAAATTCTGCTTCATTTCACTTGGGTAATGCTTGAAGTTCGTAGCAGTTTGTTCTCCCCATGTTTCTGCAACTGAGCTGACCTAATCTTGTCCCCAGCAAACTTTCAGGAGCATGTGTAGCTATTTTACGTATGAATTTAATAAACGGATTTCCATCAAATATAAACCATCCAACAGAGGAACAGCTTGTATAAAGCAATGCACATATCTGTCGTCATCACAGACCACTCGGGCTTTGCTCTCATGGTTACCATGATATCATCACAATCCCTCAGAGTGTGTACTGCCTTCTCTCTCACCATGAATGTCAATTATTAATGCCTGTTCATCATAACAACACATCACCTAGAAATGCTTTCTGTTTTCTCCCTGTATACCTTAAAAAAAAAAAATTGTCTCTCATAATTTCTAATACAAAAGTGCATGAAGGGAAAAAAAAAAGCATCTGCAGATGTCCGAAAGAAAGTATTTGCCTCTCCTGGATTAACTGGCCTGCTAATTACCCACAGCAAGTATAGTGGGTATTTATCACTGGAAGAGAGATAAGCAAGGCAGGTGGGAAATGTTTATACAGGCTAGACAACTAACTATTCCTGGTGCCAAAACAAACAGGTGCAGATTTTATTGATGCAACAAACATGGAAACAAACCCAAACAAATACAGAGATGATGGGGTATATTTCTGTACCACAAAAACAGTACCTACGAAGTAAAACAAAAGATGTTCTGTTTCCTGCTGGAGACACTTTCAAAGTTAGGACTTCCCCTCTACCTTCTGAATTCTAACATGAAGGATTACACCTGGGGGATTTTAAGAAAGTTGTCCCACAACAGATGGTCCAGTATACCTGAAGGAAATGATTTGGTGTATATAGGTCACCATTCTTCTTGGTGGTCTCACCTCAGAGAGCAGCCTGAGATAGATACATGCTAGTAGTACAGCCAATGGAAAAACTACGTTGGCAGCATCTTCCCACTCATCCAATGGTTAGAATATACTGGATTATTGGGGGGGGGAGGGGGTGTTGTTGGGCACCCCTCCATCAGATCCAGAATCACACATCAAACTAAAATACTAATTTAGATGCAACCTGGAAGCTTTTTTCTTTTCTGTGAAGTGAATCTTTTCAACTGTCCCCATGTAACCCATGCGGCTCACATAGGAGAGCAATGTTACGGTGTGCAAAGTAAAACTAAACCAGAAGATGTGCACCAGCTTCTAGTGGTGTTCTGCCTACAGAAACAGCATAGAGCTCATCTGTAGCAACCCACCACAACCCTGAAAGGGTACAGCATGAACTCTGGATCCTCAGCACCAACTGTTTTACTCAACAAATTAATTTCATTAAGTAATAGCTCCTACTGACTCCACTGAGAAAATGTAGCCTAAATTTTTACCATCTATTTTGGACCAAAATAATTTCATCTATTTTTCACTGCTTTCAAACAGCTTAGACTAATAATTTACCCTCCTACTAAACTGTTTGTTCCATATAGGTCAATGTAAAACATTTGTTTGTTAAGCTTATTTTAAGAACAAGTTATAGGAAAGAGTAATGAAAGCTATGAGAGTTCTGTGGCAAAACACGCATACTACCAAACAAGAGATGCAATGAACTCCACTTTTTAAGGTCATGCAAAGACCTTAGCTACTTTCTAAAAACAGCCATTTGATATGTCTTATCAGAGCAGGCTGTGAAGGTACCTATAAATTCATAGAGCAACATTCCATGTCCAAACCTCATGCATGTTTCAAGAAGTCTTGTAAACTTACAGGAGGAAGTATGTCAGCAATTCTTCTGGCTAAAAGTTTGGGGTGGACGGAGAGGGACAGCTGTTTCACACTTGAACAATGATGAAATGTGACACAGTTGTGTCAGTTCTGGGGAGCTGGAGGTTACATTATTTCACTGTAAATTAGTGTCCAGGTGTATTTCCTGGCCAAAGACAGACAATAAGATTATCCCAGATATGCAGCCTCAGAGCTGAGGCTCTCATCCTAATGAGACCACTAATAAATGAATAATTAATGGAGACAGCTGAAGCAGTATCTTCCCATCTACCCATTACCACGATGATTATTACCTGCAGCATATTTACTAGGCACTTCAGTTCACTGCTCTGAAGTATGGAGAGGCCTAGACTGAGGAAATTGGGGCAACCTGCTGACACCGCTGGGGAGCTTTGGGCATCCACTCAGTAACAGACCCTGTATGGTGCTTGGTTATAGAAAAGGTTAGTGTATACTAAGACAGAAAAAATCAGCTTTCACTTACACTTGGGGAGGTACACACCAATTACCTTTGAATAGCAGAATCACTTACACTTGGGGAGGTACGCACCTTTGAATAGCAGAATCACTTTTGAAAACAGTCAAAGCTCCCTTATGGTATCTCTCTATCTCAACAGCATGTGGCTGTAGATGTAACATAGGGTAGCCGGTGCAGTGTACTTTGACTCCCTAGCTTCCTGTGCACTAACTTCTGCAATTAATCCTTGAACTCATTACCTGACCTGAACTGCAAAGTACTCTCTGTTTCTGATCTTCCTGCTGCCCAGAAATGTAATCTTCCCACCCCTAGAGACAGGAAGGCAGAGGAGAGAACAGGATAAAAACTAATGCTTCATTGAGCAACATCAAGTTCTACAAGGATTTCCTGCAGTATTGCAGCATCTGGCTATGGAACACCATGGTACAATGCAGCTGTTGCCCATTTCCAGGACATTCATGTGATGGGCAGCAGTGGTTGTAAGTTCCCCCCACTCCTCCCCCCAGTGCAGCTGCTTATAAAACTTATTTTCTCCTGACTACACTGTCAACAGTGAAGGAGAGGAACGCATTCTATGGGAAAACTAATATGGTCAGTGTAGCAGGTAATCACTACAGTGTGATCATCTTTTATTTGAAATATTGAACATTGTACAGGACCAACTCTATGAAACACTTGATGGTCTCAGCTCTCAATAAAGTCAAACTTTAGATTTTTGGCTCTCAAGAAACTGTCTTAGAATCCCGAATGTTTTCATATACTCGTAGTTGTTCTCTTTCATCTTTACTGCTTCTTTATTATTGTCATTTTTGCTAGAAATATCTGCAAATTTGTCAGGTGTTATTTGCTAATTTTTTTGAACACATGCAGTGATCTGAGAAGTAGCAGATAACTGGTTTATGTACTGATTTTAGTGACAACTATTTTTAAGACCTTTTATATGCAAGGTTACTGCATTTTCTTTCAAGAGATCTTGCTTGAATCCAAGTCTTATCCACTATACCCTACCACCCTTGGGCATTTTCTAAGTTATTCAGATAAAATTCTCTATTTTCTTCCCCTTTTTCTTTGCAGTTGTTGCCTGTAAACTAAGTAATTTTCAAAAGTATTCCCAGATTCTTTTTCTTGTTACTGTCTCAGTAGTCCATGTTAGTGATTAGTAGATTACATCTTTTAGTGTACTAATCTATGTGGCCTCACTCTATTCAAGCTATTTACCATAATCGTTCATTTCATACATTTCTTGAGCAACCACCTTAAAATGAAAATGAGAAAATCATATTTCAGAGCATGCTATCAGCATATAGCAGTAGACTTGCAAGTGTTAGTTTCTCAGCCACTAAGTAAAACAGGAAGAAAATGTTACATTAGAAAGAAAACCACAATATCTATGCATGACATAATTCATTCACACTAGCCAGCTCGTTTTCTTTATCAGTAGTGCTTAGAAAATGCTTAATTATGATGCCTTTAATTTCTTTATGCAAAACAGAAAACCTGTAGCTCTGTGAATATTCCTTCAGATTCCTGTCTGCATAATTAATGCTATAGAAGGAATTCCTTTGTCATCCTGTGCCAACTAGTGACTATGACAATGGTAATTGTTTAGAACAGACAATTAGCATACAGGTATTTATTCAGTGCCCATTAACTAAAGAATTAGTAGACCCATGAGCATGCAGAACAATAATTTGTAATTTCTTAGGAAATATTTTGCTGAAGTTAATCTACAGAAAGTTTGGGGAGATCTGAACTACTATTAAAAACAGATGGCATGACTCATTTGTTAAACTGTCAGGAAGAATCAGGTTGATCTTTCTTTTGTGAAGTAACTCAAAGTACTCTACCTGCACGATGAGTCAAAGTTCTTCCCTATACTTCAATTACCTGCCTGAAAGAGCTGTGATATTTAGCTCAAGCTCTAGATTAAGGCATTGTAACTCTTTGCAACTTCTCCTTTGACACCCCTGAAGAGCCTTTTCAACTTAACCATTGTGTCTATAAAAGCTTACCAGAGTACCTCCAATAACAGCCTACAAGTCAAATTCACGGGCTGTGCATGCTGTCTGGCTGCAGAAGCACATGAGGATGTGGTTGAACGCCTCAGCAGGAAGACCTGCTTGAAAGTCCTTTTCCATGGCCAAGTATCAGAACACTCCTTTAGGAAATTGTACGTGAAATGGGAATGACAAGTCTTGGAGACTGCTGCCATCTAGATAGAAGCAGGTCTGAAACAGATATTTCATCATATCTCATTCTATGGTCCGTACAAAGATGCCCTCATGCCACATCCAGGTGTCAGCAATATCTATCTCCCTGTAAGTTCTTCAGAACTCTCTGGGGCCTCTCTTATTTACTAGTTTGGCCACACCACAGAAATGCAAGTTATCTCGAAAGAAAATGCCCATCTTTTTCATAGACACTTATGTATTAAAAAAGGTCATTTGCTTTTCGTGAGATGCCCTAGGGAACATAGTTTCTGTCTGGACTAAGAGAGACACAGAGGAATAGTTTTGGGGGGAAGATAATACTCTGTGAAGAGGCACTTTCTCCCTCATTGAGCAGGATGTGTTCACATGATGTAAAGTATAGCTCTTCCCGCATGGGAAACATGGTTGCTGAGACCACATCCAAGGTAATCCTAGTTACTAAACGCAGTGCGGCTGGAGACACTCACACTTTTATTCATGTTAGCAGATGGACAGAAACTGCCAGTTTGTTCAGTGTGATTACAAGTCCTAAAAGATTGTGTGAGTAGCCAGAGTGACTGACCTGATTATCAGGCTGACACTGACGAATCGAGAAGTTTCGGCATCCGTTGAAGCTGTCTGTTGGCAGGCAGGGTGGATAAAACTGAGATGCTATGGAGACAACTCAGGAGCATGTAAATTATGGGAGGGTAGTCCTAGCTGGATTGCCATCATGAGAACAAGTTTGGGGAACACTACTGGGGAGAAGAAGCAAATCTGTCCTCTGCTATGCCTGTTATGGGAATAAAATTTTGAGTTTCTCATCTAAAGTTTTCAAAACTAACTTCATAAGAAGTATTACCACCTTCAGGGAGATATCTTTGCACGTTAACCCACACATTACTGCATGTCTTTGTCAGATCAAGGGTTCTGTAAGCATTGTCGTTTGTGACCAATATGTGGGTTCTGGCACTTAAAGATTTATTGGGGTTTTTGTTTCATCCAATCAGTGCTCAAGATTGTTTAAAGGCAATATCATAGCTGCCTTTTTTTTTCCTTTCTTTTAATTAAAGCTTATGGCTATCTTTCTAGAAAAAAAAACAGCAAATTACTTTCATTTTGGATCACAGTTAGGTATCACTGGCTATAACTGAAAGCTCAGCACTTTAAAGAACAAGGTTGTTATTCAGGTGTCTCAAGATGAATATAAGACCACAGATTTAGGCAGGTATTTGACATCTATTTCCTATTAGCATAGAATGAAAACATTCTGAATGGGGAATTTATTTTACATCTTATATAGAATGAAGCATATTAATAAGATGTAACCAAGATGATAATATGTAGCCTCGTCTACCTCTTGTTTTCACGGCTTTTCCCATGTGGCCTCATCTATAGCTTTTCATAATAATCTGTGTCTTTTCTTACATTAGAGATAGAAAATATTCAGAATCATTTCAGAAAGTCTTTTCTGTCTGCCAATCTTGTACTCAGTGATAATTTGATCCTAACCAAAGCTCTCACTCAGTGCTGTAATTATTATTAGTAGTATTTAATGACAGTATAAAGCTTCTAATAATTCTGTTCTGAGTACTACCATTGACTTTCTGCATAAAAATTTCCAACCTCTTCACACATTTTTTCATTCGCTGTTCTTTGATCTAGTCTATTTAGAAGGTGAACTCTTTTATTCTATGACTCTATAATACCTAGGAGTTGGTGCTTTAGATTTTTTCCCAAAATAATCTATCCACACTGTTTTAGAAGGCTTATTGTTCTGCTGTAGCCCAAACATGATGTTTCTAACATCAGTCATCTGTCAGTACTATTTAGTATTCAGATAAAGTAACATTTATAGTACTATATCAAAATAGCAATAGTAACTAGAGATACAGGTATTAAAAAAACCCATTAAATAAAAAGACACAGTGTACACATAATGCCTATGGCTCTATTTATAGCAGTGAGGATTTCTCTACAATCGTGTGGTGACAAATGACTCATCCTAGCTATACTACAACATCCACGAAATTTTCCTAAAATTATATTGCATAATTAGCAAACAGCATTGGGAAATTCACTGCAGTTTATAAAATATTTAAAATAATTATATATGATTATGTCATTAGTTCCTAAAGCACAGAGCAAAATGCTAAAGTTACTGTATGAGTCACTCAAACACCAAGTCTCAATTTTCGGTGTCAACTGATTGCTGCTCACTGATTACAAGTTTTTATTAAATTTGATTAATATAATTGCCCTTAGTTTGGTGGCAAGTGATACAACAGGTGTGTTTTTCACTTCATAATTGACTTCTGGGTCAATTTAGACATCAGCTTATTAGTTTAATAAGACATCAAAATGTCCACAGCTCACCAGCTCTGGGATCTTCCAGGGTACCCAGCCAGACTCTCAAAGGAGCATTGGGTTGTGTGCAGATTGGCTTCCTAGACTGATTATGAAAGAAAGGCTGAGCTTTTGAAGTAAGTGATCATCATCTCTCCAGTGAAGTGAGTTGGTTTTAGAGAGTGTTTTGTGGAAGATGCTCACCCTGCTAATTAACTGAAAATATTAGCCAGAGCAGCACCCCTGGCTACTGCAACTGGACTGCAGCCTGCACCCTAGCTAGCTTCCCTACATTTTGAGTCTCTCTGCATTAAAATTCTGTCTCTCTCTAAATTGATCTTATGCTGCTCACATGTTCCTGTCCTTTTGCTCTAGTCCTATCAGAAGAATGAATGAGAGATTGACTCTACAAATCCTGTGATAAAGCACTCACCTAGAATAAGATGACAGTCAGGTGTAGGTCCTTTCTCCAGTGTATTGCTGGTTATTTATTCAAAGTGGAAAAGCTTCAAAGGAGGCTAGAAGACAGACTAAATCCTACATCCTTAGGGCATTATCTTGGAAATCAAAATGGCATAGGAATCAGGACCCAAAACTTTCTCCAACTGGGGCAAGGGTACTTGACTGCTTTCACGTAAATGGAAATTATTCTGTCTCCTGGCTGGGCACCTTCTTCACTGAACTATTAGTTTCAGTGAGGTAGGAATACAAGTATCTATTTATAGTTGAGAGAAAAGTCACATGGCTTGGTTGCCTAACCTGCATGAGAATTCATGGAGAAATTGTTGTTTCCTTGTCATCCAGAGCTAGACATCTAGCCCACTCCCTTTTTCAGTGTCCCACAGATGAGTTTCGGAAATTTTCTATTAAGATTATGAACTTCTGTGAATTCTATTCTTCAATATTTACTTTCTCAGTACACTTTATAGGAAATTTAGACATGTAGTATAGAATGAGGAGTTCCTTGTGTGGTAGAAAGACTGAAAGCCGAATGATAGGATACTGAGAGATCAATAAAATGCAGAAAAACGTGAATTTGTTCCTCACCTGTGTTGGAGATAGATAGCATGTTGGATTCAATATCTTTTACATCTTATGACCTTTAAAAAGCCAATACTAATTTAGATGGGCTTATCTGAGGGAAAGAAATGGAAAAAGCCCAGCCTGTCAGAATCATCTACCCAAACCTGACCAGTGCCATGTTCCCTCTCCTGAAGCCTCTGCTGTCAAATACAGATCTGTGCGGAGTGAGAGAGTTCATGCCAGATGTGTAAATATACAGTAATACACAAGTCAACTTCAACAAGTAATACAGAAGTCAACATCAGAGACTCTTAACATACCATCATTACCTGACTATAAAGCGTTATATCTTTTCACTAATGGTCCACTAGGCTGATACACACATACATGCACAGAAAAATCACCTCGTCTTATCAAAAATAAAAAGAACTGATATCTTGATAGCTAGTTCCATTCATTGACCAATTTTATAATTAAATCCTTGTGTATATTATTTGAATTAATCTTGCTCCATTCATTAGATCCCATAATATTTTTTGTACCTTATCTTACATAACCCTACCAAGTTTAACACCATTGTTTGAAATGAAGCACAAAGTGAACTGTAATTTAGAAGTTAATATTTCAACAAGTTTTCAACTTGTTAGTTTGCTCCTAGTAATAGATGCATGCCTGCAACCATTTTGCTTTACACTGGTGCAAGTACTAAGACTTAAATAGTGTTTAATATATATATATATTTAAATTTTGCTTTTCCTGTTGCTGCTTCTTGAAGACTCAAAATGGTTGTCAGACTAAAACTGTAAAAATATATTTATTCTATGCTTTTCATAGATTAGAGCTTGCTACTGCTGCATCTACTACAACTTTGAAAGCATACTGCAGCATGACAGAACTTTAATATTTTAATATGTAAGGATGAACTAGCATACTTTGTATATAAACACTTATTTGTTGCAACACATGATAATAGAAGACAAGAATTGTTTTTGAAAATTACCATTTAAAGCTGTGACACTTAACTTGTTCACTGTGCACAAGAGACTAATATGTAATAACTGGTACTTTGAAATCATAACCATAATATTTAGAAATTTGCAAATGATTGCTGTAAATTTGAAATTTCAAAAAAATTCAACACAGAACTTCAACAAAACTCTTAAAATACAGTTTGTGTAACTGATTTCCATTCTTGACAACTATTTCAGATTTGGATGCTTATAAAAATAATACGTTGCAATAGCAAAAGTGGAGGCTTTTTGTTGGTGGCAGCAGTTAATTTCCTGCAAAATATTTACGAACTGGGTAGAGTCACAAACTCTCCTACTATCATGAGATCTTGAGATAAAGTATGAACTTCCCTAACAATGGGACAAACTTGCATGGATAAAATTTGTAGGCATACATTTCTAAAGAGCAAAGCATTGGCCTTACTGTATTCCTGAAACCAACAGGATCAGAGTTTGCCAGCACTGAATACTTCAGAGAAATCTAATACAAATAATCTAATAGAAATCTAATAATCTAGTGATCATATTTGGATTGTTACAGATACATTTTTCATTCACACTATAGGTATTTTTACTTCTCTACCTCATTGATACTGAAATAGTCTTCAGTATTCTATTTCTTAATTGAAGGATGGCATTTAAATATCATCTCATTAGTTTTCAAGATATATCTTTCATTTCTTCTATAATCAATCTTTTGTCAAAGAATATTCCCAGCAGCAAGCAGTATCTGATGTCAAATAAAACCACATAATAAACTGATTTATTTTGTGTCTTTGTGTCTTAAGTTTTACAGTAGTTCTGTATTTGTCTTTTGAAGAGTTGGAGGGGCAGGACGTATTTGGGGTTTTATCTTCTTCAAAAATATGTACACATACCGAATTTTTGAACTACTACCTACATAACAGCTCAGTTGCTAGGAAAGGTTGCATTCATGTGTTGTATCACTCTGATTGTGGACATATTTGGTACCATGGTCTTTCCTAGAAAATTTAACTGATAGTTATGAAATATAACACATCCTGGTAAGGTGTTTGGTCTATTCACATTTTCTCCCATGGATTTGTCTACTTTTCTATTTCTTCAACCAATGCCTTACTGGCTTAGTCAGAGAAATATTGAAGATGCAATTTTCTATCACCTTTGCTGCAGTTTTATGTTTGTTTGGCCAGCTTCATTGGCTTTATATATATATATATATATATAAAATATATGTATTTTTTCTAAATTTCTAGATGTCACTAAGTAGATTTCACTAGGATTCTATTTTGCATAGGCAAAACCAAGAATAACAGTCCTGTCTGCTTTCTGTAATGCTCTTCACAATGTTGCCAACGTTCGCTAAAAGACACAGTACTGCATATATATGCCTTGGGGGCAACACTACTCTTAATGCCTGAAATGCTTACTACTGCATTAAAGTAAGGCTGGCTGTATTTTCTGCAGCATGCTATTTATTTTACTCTAGTCATACAATGTCTGCAATTGCTAGCCTAACTGCATTGTTTCATTCGATAAGGACCTGACATTTTCCCTGGTTAGCATCAATCTATACTATTGACTTTTTTGTAGTGCTTTAATTAATCTGTGCATTGCAAACTCTGTTCCCATAATATATTGGTACAGATATACAAAATAGCAGTGCTTAACAGATGGCCTTCACTGCCACTCCTATTTTCTGCAAGCGTGCTGCTGAGAGCAGCTCTAATACAGAAAGCATAGCTGCATATTTAAATGTTGGGAAATTTCTGATCTGCACCTGAAAGTGGTCAAAGTTGGCTGTGTTACAAACACAAAAAAGTCAAATCAGACTTACTATCAAAGGTTAACTGGTCTTGTACATAGATTCAGTCTTAAATGTGGAAAGGTGAGCATAACTAAATGTAGTCTGAGTTCAGAAGAGCAACTTCCACAACTTTAGGATAACTAACATTGGATATAAGTTTTGTTTTCAGAGCCTTGAAGAGCAGGCCATAATAAAGCCATAAGTACACACAGTTTCCCCCAGACTCTTCCCCTGCAAAATATCAGCCAGGCAGATTCATTGATGTAACAGCAGAATGGAGAGATCTGTGGGTGAAAAAAATTACTTTTATGGGGAGTTCAAGGCAAAATGTTGAAGGCTTCACAAGAGTTTCAAACCTAGAAGTTTTATGGTGTTCCCTGGCCGCTACGCCAAGCCTTTCCACATAAAAGTCAAATGTATTCCACATGATTCTTCCTACCTACTGTGTAACAGTTGAGTAAGACTGTGAACATGACCCTAGGGGCTGGTGAGTAGGATGTTTTCAGAAAAAAATGTAATCTGTTTTGGAAACAATATTCCCCAATATACATATGAGAAGGACCTGAGATGATTGTTCACTAACTCATAGCACAGGACCATCTATTTCCACCGTCTTTTGGTACAAAGTTATTGAGAAGTAAGGAGGCAATTACTGTGGGATAAAAGTAATCTGAAGGAGAAGACTGTAGAGAACTTGGTGCAGCATTGTACATTTTCGACAATTCATAAAGACTTCACACTGGGACAACTCATCTTTACAACAACAAACCAGATATGTCTTCCTGTTAAAAATATTGAAAGAAAAGTTTAATTTTCTTTGGAGCATTTTAGAATTTCTCTCAGTTGTCTGTACTCCCCCAGTCCGTGTCAAGTAAGAGGTGTGTGTGGGGGGACAAGAGTATCAACTTGCTGGAAGCTGGGTAAGTGAGAGCAAAAGCAGAAAATACCAATTACAATGCAATTACTCCTCAGGCATGACTGTTCTGGAGTGCTACCCACTCACCAACTGCCCGTATCTGTGGGCTGTCTCTAGTTTAGCTTTACTATAGTTAAGGAAATGTTGCATTACTTGTCATTCAGATAGACTGCATGAATTTAAGTACTGTACTGGTTCTCCTTGTTATTTTAAAAGATGTTTTTCTTTTTAAGATTTTTTTTTTCCTTGGAAGACAAACAAGTACAGCCAGTTTGACTGACAAGCACAAGACAGATTTATCACTATAGACCCATTTGGTTTGTTATTTTTGTATCTAAATAGCTGCATAGATGATTTCAACATGGATAATGTACTGTCTTACAAAGAATATTACACTAGGCCAAAATGAATCCAGAACTTCCCCCCATCTCCAATTATGTTTACTAGGACTTGTGCATCCGTGAGTTATTTAAATTGAAATAAGCTCAGCCTAAATGAAAGAGCTTTGTAGAATAAGATTTAAATTTTTTAAAGAGTCCTGGGAACACAGTAAAAGCCAAAGGGTCACTCTTAGGCAACTGAGATAGATTTTGAACAAAGAAACACAGGAGTTTCCCTGATATTGCAGAGCACTAGAGCACCAGAATAGGAGAGATGGGATTAAAGAGCATTAATTTTTCAAATCTTGCCTCAGTCACAGAGGTAGAACGTAGAGGCTGTTAAAAAAAAAAAGAAAAAAAGAAAAAAAGAAAAAAAAGAAAAAAAGAAAAAGCCACAGTGAAAAGGGACCAGTGGCAAGTTACTGTCTTCCAGAAACAAAGAAAAGCAGGAAACCTCAGCTTTTCATTTTTGGTCATTTATCTGCATGCGCATCCTTCTGTGGGAAGAACAGTACCCACTTCCTTCCTTTACATTTTCTACTCAAGAAATCCTGTAGATTTTTTTCTTTTTTGATCCCCTCTATTACTTCATAAGGACAGGTTACAGTAGGCTTTCAGAAGAACTGTAAAAGATGTTTCTACCCCAGTAATACTTAGAGTCTGACAAAGTACTTATAAAATGAAAAGGGCAGCATCTACTAGACAACAATGTAATCTGCTTAGGTGTGAGGATTAGAAAATTCATTGTGCTGCCAACATAATGAGCAGGCATTCATTCCGGTAGAATTTGATGAGGTCAAATATGGTTTTTTGAAGGTCAGCAGTTGAGATGATCTACATTATTACAAATTCAGAAAAGGACCAAAAGTTCTTTGATCTGCATAAAATGTCCCATAAATTATTTTGTTGACCTTTGCAAATAATTAATTTTAAAACACTATATGTTTTGGTGATCTACCTCATGGAAAGGGAGATCCATGATTCAGCACTAGGCTACACCCATTATTCACTGTGTTCTAATTATTTATAATCTTATATCTACAGTGAAATCGACTTTTTTTGCACATGGGTTGTAAAAGCAGATATATAATCATTCTCTTAAAAGATATTTCTCTGATATAGATATATAAGATCTAAGTGTCATCTTTTTGTAGAAATGTCTGTAGCTTTACAGATGAGACAGTTCTGTGATTTTTATTTTTTTTTTTAAATCAAGCTTTACCAAACCAACTAGTCCTAAGATTGGGGATTCCATGAAAATGTTATTATGACAGACACATTTTGGGATTTTTAGCTTTTAGCATAACAAGCAAACATGAAAAAATACAAAATGGGTCCAGAGCAGAGACCTGTAATGGACCCAGAAATAAGCATGAAGTCTCTGAGGATTTCTAGATACAGAGGTGATATTTTTTTACTTCCTCAAGAGGCAAGAAGATAGGTCAAGTGGGGAGAAAAAAAAGGAGAGAGAAATGGCAAAATATCTATATACATTAATAGGAAATAAAAACAGGATAGAGTATAAAATGGAAGTATAAAAAGAACTAAGAAATAAAGAGGAGGTACATAATTGTATGAAGAGAAGAGAGAGGAAAATAGGTTGGAAAAGAAGCACAAAAGAGATTAAATGTCACAATGGGTGGACTTGATTCCCTCTTAATCAACATACTGAAAGCAGCCTTAACAGCTGACCAGAGTGGAGATTTGTCGTAAGTAAAGGTTATCTTAAAAAGCAAAGCTGAATCACTTTTGGTTCCACTTAATTATCAAAAAAAAAAAAAAAAGAGAGAGAGAAAAGAAAGGGAAAAAAAGTGTGTACCATGACAGAATTCCATCTCAGACTAAGCAAGAAGAAGTTATACTGGTCTAGTATGTCCGTGTGTCTAGTTCATGTGGCAAAGAGGTTATATTTTGGTACTAGCACTGATCTTCTCAATTGCTTTTTCCATCATATGAGTCATCAGTAACATAGATCTGTATTTTAAAGGAGTTATAAAAACATATGCACAAAATGACCATCTCTAAATGATCACCTTACCTATTGATGAAGACATTCAGATGATCATCTTACCTATTGAGCAAGACATTCAGACATGATTAATGTCCTGGCCTAGGACAGTTATTAGTCACATGCTTAAATGAAACTTAACAAATCAGAAATAATTTCTGTAAGATTATTCATATGCTTGAACTTAAGCAAGTGCTGCACCATAGAGAAGCCTAAACCCCTATATAATTCTCTGCCTCACATCACTCTATTTGTGCACACTGTAAAGCATCCCACTTTGCTATTATTATTTTGACTATTTGCTGCAACTCATCAGCTCCTTTGCTGATATTTCAAGTATCGCTCCTTCATCCTGTGAATTTAGGGAAAGAATTTTGATTTGCACTTATACTAGCCCATATTCTAAGGGAAGGTGACAAAGAAGGGTTGGCCAAAAAGTTAAATGACTGAACAGTACTCTGGAGGCCTGGATGTGTTTTGTGTTCCATCATGAACTCACAGTGTGACTTCAAGGAGTCAAATATTGCAGCCTTTACATTTCAGATACCTTGCTGCAGGGTAGGATAATGAAATTATACCTAATTAATAGCTAAATTATTTAACTTCCTATTTGATACACAAGAAGAATTAACAATGCTAGCAAAATTAATAAAATCTGAAATGCTGAATGAGGAGGCACCTAAGCCATCCACTAGAAGATCCTGTTGTGCAGAATACATGTGAAAGGTAAATGTGAAGGGGGTGTGGACTTACATACGTCCCCCCCTTGAGCTGTGGTATAACTAACAGCAATTTCTTCCCACTACCGAATCTACATCTGCAAGACCTCTCCTGGAGGCAGGTACTCACAATGACTACTCTTCAGGACACACAACAGAAACCAAGCAGCATTACAATGCATCTCTAATTTTTCTGATAGTATAACGCTTAGGAACCTCACCCGCCATTTGACACAGCCAGGTCCAGTTGCTTTCTGTGAGCAGTTGCATCAGGTCAATAAGTGACTTTCAGTTTCAATGACCTCACAATTATTCACAGAGCTGTTATCTGGGCCTCGGTGAGACAAACAGCAGGTAGTTACTTGTAGATGTAATTGTTGAGAAGCATCTAGGCAATGACTAAGGCCAAGCTCTTGTTAACAGAGAAAAACATTGATAAAACAGTGCCTTTAGTATTACTCTATGTTATTGAATAAAAATAATTTTAAATCAATAGCCATTTTGAGTTGTACTAACCAGCAAAAAAAAAAAAATTGGGAAGAAACGTATTTCCTGATTAACATTTTGTTTGCTGCCCAGAGGTGATACTCTGAATCAATCTGAAAGTCCTCTAGTTATTTTCTGAAAGGGTTGGTTTATGAACAGTGAACTGTAATGAGCTAAAATGTCATAATTTTTCATAATTTACTTAATTTATGAGCTTTAAAACTATACAGTTATGCATATCGTAGCTGTTAATACATACATACATGTAGATACATATCTGGAAAACTATGATTTCTGATATCTAAAGATACTCTTATAATTTAGAAGTATAAAAGCTGATATGTTGTTTTTCTTATCACACAGGGCTTTAGGGTTTAAAATAATTTAATAAAGATTTCAGATGAAGCTGGAATAGTTGGTGACTCATAGGTCATCAGTGGGTGGCAGGTGAGAGAAGGGAAAGCCTAAAGCAGTTAAGGTTTTAATGAGACTCAGAGCTAGTTTTCAATTCAGAACATTATTAGTTATTATTTTTTCCTGTTATTTTAACCAATATGCAATGTTAAATATATTCTTTTTTCTCAGCTTTTGTTTAGACTAATTTGTTCTTTCCCTTTTCTCCAGAGATTTTCTAAAAAGCAAAAAGATTCTATCAGAGTTTCAAAAAACTAAAGTGTTAGTAAATACAATGAAATTTTAGCCATGCTATTCTTAAAAGGGAGGACTTACAAAAAAATTTTTAAAGAGAAAATGGTTTCAGTTATCAATTTAGATTCTTAAAACTTTACAAGTTTTGAGTAAAAAAATTATTATGGAAATATCATAATTTTAGTGATGCATCTTATCGTATACAGCATGTATTTATTAAGAATTGAACTTAAGAAGAGAGGCCAGAATTTGACAAACTTCTACAATTTCCCATGTAAATTCAGTTGAATATGTTAACCATTTCTTATTTCAAGAAAGCTGTCTGCCCCAGTTTAGCTGAGATTTCCTGACAGGGGTAGGTTCCAAACTTTTGGATATTGTTTTAGTATACCATACAGTTCTACCTGAATTACCCAAAGTGCATCCCCAGTTGAATTGCTGAAGCTGATCCTTTTCTTGACATTTGGTTTCAGCCCTAATCTTACGATGGGGAATCTCTCTTTCTCTCACCCTGCAGATGGAAGGCAGCCATGTCTACAGCAACAGTTCCTTCAGAGAGGTTAATGAATGTATGAGTCAGTTGGACTGGCTGAATAACAAGATAGTGAGAGGAGCATGCAACATTGTCCCTAATGTCAAATATAAGCCAAAAATAAAGTTTAGAGAGTTTTTGACTACATGAACTTGTTTAAATAGTTTCTGATCCTTACTTTTCATAGGCCTATGTCCTTCCATAGAGAAAAAAGCCTGGCTTCACATTTTTCCCCCTAGGAACCTATATCATCACTGTATGCTGACAGGACATCTGATTCATTTACTTCTCATCTAAAAAACAGAAATAACATGGTTCTGATATGCTCCATTCATCTTCCACTCTCTTTAGCTTCTCCAATCTATTCTATTATTCTTCGCCAATGACTTCAAGGAGCAAACGTGACCTCCCCTCTTCACACACAGGAGCAATAGAACCTCTTGTACTAATCAGAAAGTCTGGAGGACAAATAACAAATATGGGTAACAGTCTGCCAAAATCAAAACAGTTTCACAGAGCTTTTTATTATCACTGAAACTGAGAGACAAGGCAAAAGAAAGTCTGAAGATCTGTTCATATACACCTCTGCACCCCTTTTATTTTCACAAAATGAAGCAAGTGCTGAGATTGAGATCTCCGTCTCAACTCTCTGCCTGACAGTCTGGAAAGACAGTGTTCCCTCCCTTTACAGTTGCTGAGGACTGTGACCTACCTGAAATCCTCAGCTTCTATTTACATCTAGAAGAGACATGGGTTTTTATACATGCTCTGAAAAGGGAATAAATGGTGTTTCTTACTATGGCAGAAGAAACCAACCAACCAACCACCAACACAGTAGCACCACAGAACTGTGCTACCTCCTCCAGAACGTTTTGTGCAGAACTGAGAGCATAATATGCACAAGTTTGTTACTCCATTCCCACTAATTCATAAGGGAACCTTGCTGATTCTGCAGCAAAATGACAGTTGGATGCTGAGCTCTCCTGCAGCCTCAACTACTATTAAAGAACTTCCACAGTGTGTTGAATATCACCTCCAAAATGAATAGAGGCAGAGGATTACAATCTACAAGACTAATCTAATGATTGAATCTAATTCAAATCTTGAAAAAGTCCAGGATTTAAATGTAATGGCTCATAATTCTTATTCTACTAATAACAGTCATATGAGGATTCCGTTCCAGTGACCTTGCTATGACTTCATATTGTTATATTGGTGTATTGAGAGAAACAAGGTTGTTAGATTGTAGCCAAAGACAAGAATGTGCCAACGTATTCATCCTCCCTGTGCTTCCACATTAGTGTCTATGGTGTCTCATACACAGACTCTGAAGACAAACGTTAATGACCTTCACATTTTAAAATCTCTAACGTGAAAGTTGTCCTTGGTCAATTAGAATGACCCCAAGGCTATACCTGCTATTGACATCAGTTTCATAATCTCTGTGCACAGTATTTCATAAAGATCTTAGAGGCAGTGAAAGTGATTTTATTTTTCTTGATTTTTTATTTTGTTTTTTTCTGCAGAGCTCATATTATGGTCATTTTAAAGAACATGTACATGCATAGAAGCAGCTATGTGGAAAACAAGGCCACACAAAGAGCTGTTCTCCAACATAACAAGGTAGGACTAGATATTGCTTTGACCTGGATTTCATGAACAAAACCTACAAATAATTCAATGACTATTAGTATAGATTTTTTTTTTTTTTTACATTATTAACCAATGATTTGTTATTCTTACTGTCACTGTACTTAGGCCAGGAAATTAACATACCATTTTGCTAGGTATTGTACACAGTAAGAAAGACAGTTCCTTTTCTTTAAAAAAATAAAGCATTTGAAATTTTAAAGAGAAACAAAGGAATTAAACAGAACATAAGGAACTGGAGGGGCGAGGGAGTGAAACATAAGCTATTCAACATTACAGGTGGCTATCTCAGTACACCAGGGACTTTCTTTTTGTATGCATGACAGTGAAGAAGCTCACTGAATCACAAGTGATTTATGGTGATTTTATGTGAGAATAGAGCGAGGCCCTTTAAAAATATTCATGCCGTTCCATTTCTAGGTGACACTAGTAAAGAGGTGGTTTTGCATGCAAAGTCTCAAACAATTCATAGTCCAGCTGAGATCAAAAGCAAAAATCAAGAGAAGCAAAAAAGTCAAGCTATAATCTATATCATGGTTTCTAGACAAAATTTGCATAGCACTCTCCCTAAGATTACAAAGATAAAATTTAAAATTAACCAGAAAATAATTTTGCTGTTGTGAAATTATCAAAGTTGTAGCAAATTTAGGGTTAATTTGTAATAATAAACTACATCTTTGTAACTTGCAGTTTTTTTAGTTTGCAAATACAGAATTCCCAAAGAGCCTGCTGTTACTATGGAACTTGATACAGCACTTTCATGATCTTGTATATAATGATACCCAACCATCAAAAGAAAGAATAATGCAATATACAAACTGGGAAGGTAATTTTAGAGCGCACTGAATTTTGTGCATTTGTTTTAAAATATCCACAATCTATGCACATAATTCTCTCACTATCTTGGCACTGCACTTTTTAATCAATATTATTTTTCTTTTACTAGAAAACACAACTTTTTGCTCTTTTTCACCATTACTCTCTGGTTGTGGCAAAATTCTTCACGTCTTGAATTATCCTAATGTGCTCAGGATTCTGATCTATGCAATCACAGATTGGTATCCTCAATGACTACACCACTCTGCTTTCCCTCAGGCACAAGCTGAATGGTGGGGAAAGGGTAAAGAATCTCCCTGGCTCCTACGAGGGAGGTCTCTGCACAGGACCATTCCAGCCCTCTGGAATGAGAAGTCCTCTGTTACCACCCGAGCCCTTCTGTTACCTTTGGCTGGGCCATATAGCACAGACCACAACACAGCCACTAACTCTGGGAAATATGACTGCAGAAAAACTGAAAAGGCTGCTTGGTCTCCAAGCTTAAGTTTTCTTATACTTGTGTTCCCTTTTGCCCTATAATTCCCATACTAAGTTCTGCAAGTAGCACAGGTTCGTCATGATGATGAAGAATTACCCAACTGGGGCAATTTGGCTGCCAGCTAGCAAAAACACTCTGCAGGAAAGTAAAAAATAAATATCATGCTTGTATTATCCCAGGACAACGAGGAAACTGAACTTAGGCTTTCCAAGCTGTCCTTCAAAACAGGATAGTATCAGCCATCTTGTCTGAATTTCTGAGAAAAGGTAGCCACACCTGAAGACTGAACTCAATTTTCTGGTGCATATGAAACATGTTCACGACCCTTTGGAGACTTAAAAAATGTGATTCTGTAGAAATGAAACCATAAGACTTTAATAGGGATTAGGCCTGCACAATAGTTGGCTCAGCTGAAATAGTGATACCTCCTGGCATGTGGACTTCAGGCATCCTAGCTGATATTTGTGGTAGAAAGCTAGCCCTTTAGCTTCTCTGGCCAGCCAGCAAATTGTGCTTAGCTAGTATTTTGGACAATTGCATTACATATTATGTCTCCAAAATGATCGGTTTAGGCACCTAGAATAACAATTCAGGCATTGCTCTTATTTGCACCATTTTACAAAGTGAACAAGACCATTTTTTGCCTTTGCGGAAAATAATGTTATACTGAGATGTAGGAAACATACATGACAAAACGTTCTGAGGATCAAGCCAAGTGGCAGTCGAGAAGGAAGAAACATCAGATTTCTGAAGGGTAGATCAAACCCAATGGTAGGACACATAATGCTAGAGTTTTTCCAGAGAAAAGGAGCATGGCTTCTTCCATATATAGCAAAGGAAGTCGTCTCCTCAGATGGAGTTCCTTTGGAAGGATCTATGTTAGTAAACTTGAGAACTAGTCTGTCTGAATGTCATAAGTATGTAAGAGGAAAGTGCAGAATTCTCCCTTCTGCCAAGCAAAAATCAAAAGAGGAATGTTCATATGCTAGCAAAAAGTTTTCTGAATAGCCTCTGTTGTATTTGACCATTTCCTCACTTTTTCTTGGACTTCATTCAATTTCTAAGTTTCTCATTAAAAATAGATATTTATATTGAACCCTAGTAAAAACTAGGCCAATGTACTCCCAAATTTAATTGCAAATTTATTGTAAAGGATTCACTATTTACTAGACAACAGTGTTCCAGGTTTCATTTTTAAATTCTTCATTGCTTCAAATTTTTACTATATTGAAATAGATTTCTATAAGTTTCGGGTTTCTATTGTGTAAAAAGTACTTTTAAAATGAGAGAATACAACACAGGGGCAGTTGTTCTTGTCTGCAATGAGCCTAAAACAGCAGGCAAAGGAAAACACTGTGAACTTTCTTATTGTTAAAGTCCTCTGCTTAGGAAATACGCAATTGCTGTCTGTTGAACCTGCTGAATTAACCTGATGAAATGTAAGTTGCAACTTCAGTACAGTATAAAAACTTCTTCCTTTTTCTGTTCTTCCTGGGAAATGCCTACAGTGACCTCTAACTTCATGGAATCTTCATTATAATCTTATCTTCATGTATAGGGGAGGTAAAGTGAAAGACAGAAATTTATCAAAACCAATAGACTTGCACCCCAGTACTCAGACCTTTTCAACTTTCAGCTGCAGACTTAGCATTAAAGACTAAAATTTGTGCTGCCAGGCTACACAGAGCAAAGAGAGAAGGTGGCAAAGTAGTTCACAGCTCTCTGATCCTTTTTCCCAACCTCACTGTAGGGAGCCAAGGTTTAATCTATTGCAGTGTAAGAAAGGTTATGCCAGTCAAGAAGAATCCTAAAACAAGCACTCCCTCTTGTCTCTTTCCTGGATATGTCCCAGCTTCCAATTTTCAGCACAGATTTAACAGGTCTGGGGAGTAGAGCAGGTACAGGAGGCAAAACACTATCCCAGGTACGCTCCAATGCATATTGTGTTTTATGGTGTCCTATGAACTCAGGGAGGTTATTTTTCCCTTCACAGAACAAGTGATCATAATGAAGTGAGAGTCAGATCCTGAGATGGTATGAATCAGTATACAACTCATAGCAGTGAATAAACCAAGACAAGAATACAGTTCCCCTTATCTTACATTGCTTCAAATACTCTTCTGCTGATTTAATTGCTGAGCACCCCTTGTTCATAAACTGATCAAGCTAGGAAATTTAATAAAAATTCTTTAAAAAGGTTATTTTAAAGCTGATAGGAATCTTGTTGACTGGTATCTTTTTCCAGGCTCAGTTAGTTCTATGAAACTGTTGCAGGAATCTCAAAATGAGGTTGTTTTTATTTGAAGCTAGTTTCCTCTTTCCCCTTTCCTATCCTTCTCACAAACACATGCAAAATAAAACTCCTAGAGTTCTTTCTCATACCTTCTGATGGAGCTGGTGATAAGTTTATCACATAGAACTGGAGCCGCATTCTCAGGTTCTGAATCATACTACTAGGTTTTACAGTAACAGTTATAGTACCCCTTTTCCTCTTACTTGAAAAAGTACGAGATTCAAACATATTGAATTTATCCCATTTCCAAGAATCTGACTAGATTTCAGCCTGCAATTTCTACCATGGTAAGCCTCTCCATATCTGTTGCCAAAACTTCAGCACTTGCTTGCACCTTTCTCTTAAGCTGGAAATGAATCCTGAGCATGCAATATCACCTTAAAATATGATTCTGAGGTGTGGGAGGAATTTTAAGATCTGAAAATGAACAAACCATGGAAAATGTCTTGAAGCCAAAATATGATGATAGAATGATGTAGTGACTGCGTCATGATTTAGTTTTTTTCTGGTTACAGCTGCCAGCTTTCGCTCTTCTAGAGATTTGGTATGTGTTAAATTGAGCAAAAACATAAAGCTCCAGTAAAGTTTTATAAAGGATGTAAGTTTCTCTTAAGAATTAATCATTCATGCTTTATCTTGAAATAAACCAGATTTTGAACACAAAGTGAAAGTACAGGAAAATTCTTTCAGTCCTAGCTTTCAATAGTTTCACAAAAAACTTCTAAAAGGTCTACTTCTAATTCTCAGTCTATAAGGTGAAAGTTAGAGTAAATATCAAGCTTCCTGCTTGTAGTATGTTGGTCCAGCCAGCAATTAGGCACACACCAGCCACTCACTCAGTTCCCCCCAGCAGAATAGGGAAGTCAACTGGAAGAACAAAAGCGAGAAAAAACTCATGGGTCAATAGACACTTTAATAAGTGAAGGAAAAAAGGAAACAAAACCCCCAGCCCACACCAAGTGACACAAAGGAAATCACTCACCACGTCCCACCACCAGACTGATGCCCAGCCAGTCCCCTGAGCAATGACTACCTTGGAAATACTATCCCCCAGTTTCATTGCCAAGCATGATGCTATTACGGCATGGAATATTCCTCTGGTCACATGGGGTCAGCTGTCCCAGCTGTGTCCCTTCCCATTCTCTTGCCCACTCCCAGCCTACCCACGGCAGGGGCAGAGCGAGAAACAAAGAAGGCCTGAATGCCATGCAAGCACTGTTCAGCAATAGCTAAAACACCGGTGTGTTACCAACACTGTTTTTGGTCACAAATCTGAAACACAGCACCATGCAGACTGCTATGAAGAAAATTAACTCCATCCAAGCCAAACCCAGTACAATGTTTAAGGCACCGCAAACCCTAACAGTGACTTCTGAACTTTTGGCAGTGTTTTCCTGCATTTTTAGTGCAACTATCTAACAACAACAAACCACAAAAACTCTACAATTATTTATATGATTTGTGTAGACAACTGCACTCCTGAAGAGCTAGGTTTTATCTGTTGACAAAAGCATTTCACTTGGAAAATTGCATGTCCAGTATAACTACCACTCATCTAAGGACTTCCCATTGCAAACAATTCAGGTACCACTTGTGAGAGACTGAATTGTTATCCCCGACATTGGATCGGGACACCACTCCTTGATGAACAAAGAGGTAACAATCTTAACAGTCACTCACACCATCAGAATGGTAAGGCCAGGCTTGTGCAGTAGGTCTTGGTGATGGCTGTTCACAATGTTTGTTCTGAAGTTCCAGCTCTGATGTAGTCCAGCTGTTCGGTAAGGTTCATGCGAGAACCATATTATATCTTCCCTACGTATTCAGAAGTATTTCACTTGCAGGTAAAATTTCATTCAAATCAGTACAAAAGCTTTTATTTGCTTCAGTGGAGCCAGGACTTAATCACGAGTTCTGCTAAAATCCTACCTAACCTAAGCCCAACATTTCTCATGTTAACCTTCATTTCACTGTATCATTTGTTAGCATTCATAGTGCGGTAAGTGTTGTCTACGTGCTTCACTCCCCCACTCAAACGTAGGCTGTCTGTTCAACCAGTGGAGCTTCTGACAGCAGTGAGATTGCCTGTAAAAACTGTATTTGCAAAGAAAAGACTAGAGATTTCATGACTTTGTATTTTGGAAACAAACTAGGAAACATGTATATAAAGAATCACTAGTCTGTCACCACAGAATGTTGGTACTGTATTAGTAGAAACTGACATTAAATCTATTGATTTTAAGACTATTCTTCAAATTTTCTTTCCTAAATACTGATTTTAGGGTTTAGAGCAAAAGTACTGTAGGGAAAAAAAAAAAGAAAAAGATAAAAAAGACCCTTTTGGTTAACACTGAGACTGGACTGTATCAAAGTTTCAAAGCTGCTTACAAGCCAAAGACATATTGTCTGAAACACTTGAGGATCTATTAAATAATTGACGTGCACTGTAATGACAAGCCAAGATGGAAGAGAGAAAGGATATAACGGGACATTGCCCACCTAAAACTGAACTGAGGGAAGAATCAAGGGTGTTGCTGGAAACAATACTAAACACTGGACATCTATTCTCTTTGGGTGACATTTTCTCCATATGTTGGTGTTGGCATAATTCAGGGGTGAATTTTGCTCTTCACATAATTGCCTAAGATATTTTAAGGGATACTCCAATCCTTTAAAAGAAGCAATGGGGGAGGGCTGGGTGTATTTCAAAGTATTTTCAGCTGGCAAAAGCAACATATTTGTAGAACTCAAGCCCAATCTCGCTATTCAGATTAATTTTTGGCTTGGGAAAGAAGCTCTACTAAATAATTCTTTTTAGGCTTTTATGTGAAGAAACAACCATATATAAGGACAAATCAGCAATTTTGATTGTTTTCCTTTTTTTTTTAATTCTAAGTAAGCAAAAGTCTAAAATTCAGAAGAAATTCTTGATTCAGCAAGGGTCTCAGAATTTAGTAATTTCCCAACCTCAAGCAAACTGGTACTTTACATTTGGACTACAGGGGAAGGGAAGTGCTGTGCTGGGCACCTTTTTTAATGGAAAAAATTAGTGCTTTGTTCCTAAAAGTAAGGCGCCAGTCTTTCAAAATCTCAGCCTGAACTGACACAGAAATCCATGGTGAAAAGTCTCTACCCTCTACCTTGGTTTTATCACACTCCTCTCAATTTTTTACTTTCTGCTGTTCTGGCTCTTTCCTTTTCTTCCTCCTACTTTGTCTTTGATTTTCTCTCTCTTGCCTATAGCCACTTTTTTTGGCTCAAATTCTCATGGCAGGGGATAAGAACCCAAGTGAATTCAAAGCATGAATTCAGAGTGTGATCTCATAAGATCTTGGCAGCCCTCAGCTAGCCATGGTGGATTAACATGCAAACTAGTATGTAAACAGTTACAGAAAAAAATAAAACAATGGCCCACAATATCATCCCATGTTGAAGATCAACAAAGTTTTGTTAAGTCTGGCAAAAGATAGAGTACCTGCAAACCACAGCAACATCAGGGAAAATAGTTATTTTATCAATTGCTGATAGACAGCTAGTCTAAAAAAACCCAAAACCACAAAAAAACAAACACAAAAGAAAGAAGGGTGGAGAGACAGAAAGCTCAGATGCAAAAAGGAGATAGGGAAAGGAGGTAGCAGGAACACATAGGTTGCAACACATTCTTTGGAAAATGAAAGAGGAAACAATTCAGGCTCCTTGCTAGTGGGGCAACCCCACCAAAGCACAGAAAGCAATCATGTAAAAAAATCATATTTGAACATAAGGTGCAAGTTCATAATTTATAAGCTGCATGTGCAGCCTAGCAGAAGCTTCAGAGACCCTACAGAATTTTGCATACCTTTTTATGTCCAAAGTTACATATACTTGGACTCTGGCAAAAAAAGCCACCATAGGTAGCTGCTCCTTTTATCCCTTCTCAGCTGACACAACTGTTAATGGAGTGTGGTTGCAACTCACTGGACTAAATACATTTTGCTTAAAAATTACCTTGCCAAAACAACCCCTTAAAAGATCCCTTTAAACCAAAACATTTAATCATTGATCCTGTTACCTGAATGGCTTTTTAAACTACTGTCTCACTTAGACTTAGGGGAAGTAGAAAATTATCAGGTGAGAGCAAGTGCAAGCAGCTAATGGATAGAGGATATGGCCTCTTGAAAACCAAACTTCTATCAGACTCCTTGCACTGTGACATTACATTTCAGAACTGAACCTTCTTAGAGACAATCTTGTCTTCACAGAAAAGCAACTACAATAAATAAAACATCATTAATAATTTTTTTATATTTAAACAGTAAAATATAAGTTACACCCAATAAATATTCATGTCCACTAAATATTAATTTTCATACATGAAGTCAAGCATCATAAAAGGTATCCATCTAAATTAAGAACATTACCAATCTCCAAATTATACATTCTTTGTAAGTCCGAAAAGAAATTGTTTTTAAAGGTGAAGCTGATGTTTTTCTTTTAATATAGATTTTTTCTATTTGTAAATAGAAGCTTTTTTTCATACTTCAGAATAAAAGTCAATCGGGCTATTACAGATGTACGTTTTCCTTCAGTGTTTTCTTAAATATCACAGTTATGTATATATCTGTATGTGCAATATGGCATGTATAAGAGAGGGAGAAAGTCAAGAGTTCTTTCCTATGATTCTTTACCAGACACCCCTTTTCTATTCCTTAAAAATAATTAGAATACCTTGTCTACTGGGAAAAGCACTAATTGGACATATCTGCCATTGCTGTGCCATGTCACAAAGTTAAAAATCCTCACTAATGGTTCCTGAAACGCCAGTCTGAGGTAGGTGGCATTAGATGATTCACAGAAGACATCCATCTCTGTAGATTAATTATTTTTATTTTGTTCAGACTTTGCTGATTTATTTTGAACTAGTCATGGGGTAGTTAATAAATGTCATTCACTTCATTAAAAACCAAAGTTCTCATCTGTTGTAAATAGTAATCAAAGTACATGTAAGTGAGAAAAAAAAGTGCTGTCTATAATGCCCTCTGCTTAGTATTATGAAATCAAGCTTTAACCCCTTGATCCTCATGTGCCAGGTGACTGTAGTAAACAGCCCAGCAGAGGTGGGCCATCACCACTTCCAGACTGAGGACTGAGACAGAAATAGGTGGAAGAATTATTAGTCTGGGAATCACACCCAGGCTCAGATGTTGAGGTACATGGGAAGCCATATGCATATGCAGCCACAGCATTAACAGGGTTTGGAGTTGAGGGAAAAGAACTCAGGCCTCTCTAGAAGGTATTTGCCTAGTAGGTTAGCAGCAACTGCACAGAGTTTTCAAGAACCTGGTCTGTTTAGACAATTTAAGTACTTAACCCCCTTTTATAGCCATCTATAAACTCCTTCACTGACCAGATAGCTGAAGCTTTGAGAAATTTAAGGCCCAACACACAAACCAGAAGTCACATGCAAGTCAGAAATATACTGAGATAATTGGACAATTAGGCTTTATTTGATGACTTGTACATGGAAGACAATTCCACAATACACGGCTTCAAAAGCTAACTGGTTTGTGAATTTTCAGCTCTCCTATCCTCACAATCTGAATTTGATCCCTGGAAACAGTTCTGCCTCCTCACTTCTGCCAAAACAATCAGTTTAGACCACACGATTCACTATAAGAAGGTTTGCTTATATCCAGCATTTAAAAAAATAAAATAAATTGATTTGTAAAATTTCTTTAAAAATTGAACTCCACTTGACTACCTTGTGAGTGGGTGACTATCACACGCTGGATTTTGATTACTCCAGAGTAACCACTATAGGATAGATTTACCTCCCTTCGCAAATCAAAACTTTCCCCAAATCTAATCTGACCCTACTAGAGAGAGAACTAAGAAAAATTTAATTGTTCTTAGCATATAGTCTTTTTCCTTGCTGTCTAGAAGGGGCTACCCTGTTAAAAAAACATCACAGTTTGTTGACCTTTAATCCTGTGCATCATAGTTCTGTCTTGCTGAATGACCTGCTACTGGCTGCATATGTTGTGTACACTGACGTTTCCCAATCCCATTAAAAGTGAGACCTGGGTATCCATTGTATCCCCTGGGGAGCAGTACAGGTGCATGCACCACAGGGCAGCAATGGTTGCCTGCTGCCGAGTGTTCAGATAGCCCCTGGGACCACCACATCCAAACTAGCTAAGCCAGTCAAGGATCAGCCAAAGCTACACTCCTCATCCTGCTTTCATTGCAGCGCAGCAAGCCAACTCATGGAAAAAGGTAGGACTTCAGTTCCAAAGCCACAGGACAGAATTCAGAGACAATCTTCAATTCATTTCCTATTTTCTCTTAATGTAACTTCTCTTAAAAAATGCAGTTTAACCCTCAGGGTTTAAATGCATTTTACTGTAACCAAAATCCAAGATAAATCACTTTCAACACCAAATGACTGGCAAAACATTTCTAACTCTTACGACTAATGTAAATTATTTCTCAAAGCAAGGGACACTTCGCGGAAGAATTTCTCAGTTACATTAGCATAAGTGAAGAGTAAATTCATTGTTTTCCTTTGCCAAAGACAGCATACTACCTAAGAGTGGGCAGGACAACAGAATTATCCTCTTATTTTAAGTGCAATAATAGTTTGAAACTGTTTTTCTTCGGCCTCTGAATAAAGTCTACTGAAATTTTTCCCCTCTACTTTAGGTTCCCTCTTGGCACTGAAAAATCCACTTACGATTATAGTGTTCCATTTTGGCAAGATTATTTCACATACATAAAGTATTTGTAATGGATTTTTAAAATGTCAAACATTATTAGTAACAAAAAGTATTATTAAATATGAATAAACTTGTTCTTACCTCTATGCTCAAGGTTGCCCTCATACCTTAAATGCTTGTTTTCAGACTCTAAAAATAAAAGAGAGAGAACACTTTAACAAAACAATTAAAAAAAAGTGTCTACCATTTGATAAGCAAAATTTACCATAATCTAAAAAGAGAAAATAGAAGATATATGACATTCTTACAGTGGATTTCTATATTGCTGGCTTCTGTATATGAACTGGAAAACAACAATTAAAGGAATTTGCTTTAGAGAAATCAATCATCTCAAAGGACTGGTGTTAAAATACTAAACCATGTAATACAAGAAGTAAAATAATTCAATACAAAAACAATGTACTTGCTGTATAACTTTAATAGCCTTAAGAAAGGAATCTTAATGCTGACATTTTATTAGTTCTGCTTAACATCTCAGGATTTACAGGTAGCCAGCTTACAAGGAATAAATCTTATTCAAGGTCTAGATATTAAATCAGAAAGAAACAAAAATCCTCTTGCATCAGAGAGCATGAACCTCACATGAACATGAGGTTAACTGCAGTTGCATGCTGTCTTTGTGAGGAGCCTGTCTTTCATCTTCTGATCACTTACATAAATCTCTATTAACAGAAATATGGCACACAGCTTTTCCTCTAATTTTGTTACCTTAAAGGTAACGGAATGAGTCTAACTCTCTACCCTCTTGTAAATTCTGCCTCAGAGTTGAAAAGTTAACTGCTTCTTTAGGTTCTCTTCTATAATTACTTCTTTATTCTTCTGTATTTGATAGCTTTATTTTGTCCTAAACTAGACTAAAGCACTATTAAACATAACTTATAAAGTATAAAACTTGTATTTCAATAAAACCTAATATAAAATATAAAAAGAGTCTATTAGCATTCATACTTCCACCAGCTTTCTTTGCAGGCACTAGTTGGTCTCTAGTTGGTCTCTGGACTACGTGTTTGTACAACACAATATATTATTGCCACAGGCCATGATTACCAGTCTACAAGTTTGGTGCCTATTTTCTGGATTCTGTGCCTGACATTAGTTTTGTCTTCCATTAATAAGAGTTTAATTCTAGCTTGTGCCTTTGTGGTACTGTCACTTCCTTCGTAGGTGAGGCATCATAAAACCCAGAAAGAGCTTCAATTTAATTACAATTCATGCAGCAACAGAAGTTTGATCCTGCAACACTTTAATTAACTACGAAGTAAGAAAACAGTAATTTCTTATCCTGCTGTAAAGAAAAATAAAAGGGGGGAGAGGTGCAAAAAAGGGCAAAAGGGGAGGGAAAGGGGAAGGGAAAAAAGGGGAAAAAAGGAAAGCGATACCTTTTCTGTCTCAGGTTTCTGATATAAGAAATAAGGGAAACTAACTTAGAACCTCTATGTGACTTTCAAGATAACCTATGATGCTAATCCTGTTCTGGACAAAACCAAACCAAACCAAACCAAATCAGACAAACAACACTCCCGCCCTCCCTGCCCCCAACAAACAAAACACATTCCAAACCAAAAAAACCACACCCCACAAAACAGAATTTTACAAGAGGGAGGCTATCAACAGACAGCCTAAAGCATAACATGCTGCTTAGAGTTAAAGAATATCTCACTCAGCAGTAAGAGACAAAGAACCATCATTTGTTATCAAACTTTTTTCTAAATGCTCACAAGAACACTCACCAGAGCGAAGGTAGAGCCTCCACTCCCTAACATGTCTACCAACCACCTTAGAGATCACAGCCTGCTTCAGAGGCGGTATTTGGCTCAGGGCACTCCTTTTGTCCATAGACAAAAGGAAGTAGATCCATGCCTAGTTTAATTTGTCTCAAGGTATCACTCCATGAAAAACCTTTGTAATACCATAGGTTTATTTGGCAATTTTAATTACTAATGAGGAATTAAATGAAGACATAAACAAAACAGATGGCTAATTTTATATGGAGGCTGCATAGGATTAGACAGAAAGAAAAAAGGAGTTTAGGACAACAAAAACTTTTTTTTCCCCCAAAAAGCATCAAGAATTAAGAACATGGTGAATAACATTCCATAGTTATATATATTCAGGTGAAATAAAAAAAATACCTATTTTGCATATGCTGTTCTTACTCTGAAACTGTATTTTGAAGTAAAAGAAACTTAAATACGAGGCAGAAAGAATAAGGTGGGTTTGAAGCATGTTTAACATATTATCACCCCATCTTTCTTTTGCCTTTTAGAGATATCTGCTTTAAAAAAAAATAATAAAAAAAAAATCTAGCCTTTGAGAACTGGCTGCTCTGTGGCTTGAAATCATGTTCCTTACTGCTGTAACTCCCGATGTCCACTAAGCCACTAATCACAAGCTAAATCAAACATGACAACCACCTCCATTTCTCAGGTTGTCTTGATTCCTTCTGCCCCCAGAAGGCATTTAACAGTGTACAACGGCAAAAAAGGAAACACATTTTGATAGGACTTCAGTGTTTTTAGCCCTCAAGGAAAAATTAGGATTAGATACCTAGAAAACAGTGTATCTCCCTAGAGCTGCCTTTATATTTCTTTGACTTTATAGATTTACTGACTGGATGCTGAAGACAAAGTTAATTTATCTTCCAGTTTTTAACTGACAGCCTGGAAAGGGGGGTTGAGGTGGGAATCAAAGGTGTTATAAGAATACTCTTAAGAGTATGACTCACATTATAAGGGGAATGGGGGCTGAGCAAAGAATGTTAAAATGAGCAAAAGTCAGGTCCTATAAAAATGTGAGTGTTCTCACCTCTTATTAGCTTCAACAAGAGCTGAGGGGTCTTAGACCCTAGAAGACTACATCAGCTGTATTTAGGACCTAGAGAACAAAGCAGTACTAGAAAAAAAGTAAAACAGAGTAAGAAAAAGTAAGAAAATCATTCCCTCTCCTTGAAAGCTATCTTGTTTTAAAAAACAACCCAACAACATAGATCTATCAAAATAATTTAATATTAAGCATATACTGAAAATTACTACTATGTATCAGCCTCTGGGCATCTTTTGACACGATGGCCAAAAAAAAAAAGCAAAGAAAAAGAAAAAAAAAAGCCTTTGGTTATTTACAGATAGACCTGAAAAGGTCTCAGAAAGTCTTCAGGTTCTTTTGCAAAGTACAAGGACTTTTCTTGGTGTAAATTCACTCGACATAATTCCCTATTGAACCATACCTATCTATCATTCTCTGAAAAAACAGCCAAGTCAAATCCTCTAGTATTACTGCTGTCTACGTCAAATGGGCTGCTAGACCATTTGAAAAGTCTTTCACTCAGACCTGAGTTTCTTTTACATTTTTTGAGAGGTAGGGGGCCTACCATGTTTTACACTCCTGAGGAATTACCATTATTTAAAAACAATGAAGTCTCATATTTGATCTATGAAACTAATAACCGAGTATTATATCTCTAAAGATACAAATGTATAACCTCGTCATAGACAAACTAGAGCAGTCACTCCTAGCAGATTCAGTTACCAATGAATTCTCTAAATTGTGTGTGCTCATTCCCTTGAGATGCATGAGAATAGCTCCTTTGTCTTTTCTCATGGAATTTATTTATGAAAAGCAAATGTAAGTGGCAGGATAATCAAGTCGCAGATTTCAATTAATCCTTCCATTTTTTCCAGTGAAAGTAGGGGTGCATGTTCCTTTGTTAAATGTCTCAATTTTTTTTTTTTTTTGGGGCGGGGGGTGTACCACTCTGTGCTGGTTCATTTGTAAATAAATGCAGCAAAGATTTGACAGCACCTTCAGTTTAGCTGTAGGTGTTATTGCAATCAGAGATGATAGCTACTAGCATTCAAGTGATAATTCTGGAGAAAAGCAGATAGCTTAGAAGTTGTTTTTGTGGAAAGATATTGGAACGCTTCACCTGCTCCAGAACACCTGAAATATCTGCAAGAAATCCACCTTCACTACAGTGTTTGAATGTATCAATAATGTATAGGTCAGAAGGACAGGTGTCAGCTTTCTGGATAGGAAACATTGTATGTGTTATGGGAGCAGAAGAGGTGACCCAACCTGTACATTGCTGGAATAGGGCATCTCATGGGTCACCTGCTTTCTTAGGGTCCATCTGCCAGTGTTATATTTCAGGTGGGTTTTTTTTAGTTTGGTTTCATTATATATGAATATCTCTTTATATAAACTTTTATATAAAACTTATATACACACATGCACACGCACACACAAAGACGTAAAAGCAAAATAACAACAAAAAAACCCCACATCCTACCCAAAGCCATCTTTTAATTGGCCATGTACCAAGAAATCTCTTGACAAAAAAGATTATATGTGACACTGGAGTTAACATAACCAACTGCAAAATTCCAAGAGCTGCATAATAGTACAGTAATACTGCAGATTAAAAAAAAGAGATTACTGTCTTTGAAATTATTTTCCATATTGTTCACAGTAAATGCAAGACATTGACCAATTTTCAAAGCTATTTAGCATTTCGATTACAACTGCCATGTAATTTGGGAAATGAAAATATCCACCACTATACTTCCTGTTTTGTGGGGAAATGATCACTATATGGATGAGACTTCAGAAAGATATTAATGCCCATCTAGAAAGGAGCAAGTGGAAGACAGAGATGCTGAGAGTCTGCGTAACCCAATTATCACATCTGCTATGCCAATACACCTCTTACAAGCATCCACGTCATTCTGTTTCAAATGTTCAGTGTTGTTCTATAGAAATCAGTAGGGGCTATGACTTTTCTAGCAGCAGGAACAGTGTCCTGAGTAGAAGGAGACAGGGGCTAGAAACAAAGGCCTACGTGACCAAGATCACACAAAAGCTGACAAGCAACTTTAAATAGGAGCTTCAGGACAGGCTGGAGTTATGCCCATCACTACTGCATACGACTGAAAAACACAGAAAGATCCAAATTATGGATTTTGTGTTTCTCAATTTCCGTACATATTTTTAAACTTGAGTAGTTCAATAGTTTGGTAACTAAAGAGCCAGGAGTGATGGGATTATTCTACTGTAGACAGTTGTTTCCTGTTGGACTAACTCTAATGATAATAACATCAAGTAACGCACATTTCTTTCAGCTTTAAGGAGAGAAAAGTGCGGGCCAGAAGAAAGCCGTACTAGTACATAAGTCCCTGCATTACAGTATCTGAAGTGTGCACATGTTCTCTTGAAACCAAAAGGAGTCAGGAGCCCTTGATCTATTTTTGCCTGAGTTTATCTGTTTGTAAATGGTTGCAATAGATGGGGAGTGTTCTGGAAAATAATACAAAAATAAAAAAAAAACCAAAGCATGTAAAGAGTTTTAATAATATCACTAGCAGTCCTCAGCTTTAATTGAAAAAAATCCTATTTCTATGATGCTTTAAAGTAGAATTTGGTTTTCCTAGTTTCCTTTTTACACACTGCTATTTATGAATTTGATGTGGTAGTTGGTTGACAGATGAAAAGACTGTTTGCAAGTTACTGATGTTTGGATCTCTATGCAGAAACTTCTATCCTTTTTTTAAGCACCAACCTCATCTTTTTTCTCTCTCTTTTTTTTTTTTTTTTAAATGAAAGCAGGACTGCCCTAGCTTTTTTTTTTTTTTAATTAATGTTTCTTAAAAATATGGCAGCAATACAATGATTATAAATGACCTCTAAGCTATCCGTACATATTAAGGCCTTAAACTAATCTTGTGGTGTTTTAAATTTAGTTTCATTTTTCCGTAAAAAGTCTGACTATTGCAAAATTATTTTCAATTACTATATGTGCTGCTGGAATACTCTGCGTGTGTGCATGTGTGTGTGCACGTTGGGGCCAAGGACAGAGACAGAATTGCATATTTCTCATCTGAAGGAGACTACAGACAGCGAGAAAGATGTAGCACGGTATGTTCTTGTCAGAGATCACACACAAACTGCCTAAAACACAGCTTATGATCCTCCCACAATGGGATATTTTTACTATCCTTAATGAAGCTAGGCAGGTGTTTACAGTTATGATGTATGTCCATCTAAAGTTGGGATTAAGCACAGACATAAAATAGCAATGCTTGACGCACTAGACCGTGACATACTGTACGCACTGTAATTAAAATAAACTCTACTCCTGAATTTTTTTTGATGAGGAAACAAGAAAAGCTATTAAGATGCATTCTGGTTTGTGGAAAGCTGCAAACCATTCTGAGAAGTGTAAAAAAAATAATTTGCAGAACGAACTAAAATTCTCTAAAACAGCTCTTTAGCCTTGGCTCGCTCTTTGCCAGGTGATTTTGGGGGAGGAGGAAGGAAGGGAGCTTTCCATCTGTTGAGGTGTTAGGATTCTAAACACGTTCCTGAGTTAATTTTGACTCTTTAAAGTGTGAGATAAGTTAATATACTCTAAACCAATATATCATGTCAATCAACAGTGCTTTTCTCAATATCAGCCCACTCACTTCCGCCTCCTGCTTGCAGGCTCTAGAGGCTTCTTGCTCTAAAACTATGTTTCCCTTAAGAAATGAAACATTCAAGTGGTATCAACAGATCATAGATGTCTCTAATAAAATAAACCTGAATAGTGTGAATGAAAATAGAGAGGCTGACGGTTATTCACTTTGCACTGATGTAGTATTGTACCTAAATAATTGCAAACATTCAGAAATACAAAGTAACACTTTTTTTTTTTTTTTTAAGTTCTTGGAAAGTGGAAGGGAAAAACATTGTAAAGAAGCATTAACTATGTTATAAAATAATACTAAAATAGATATGTCCCACAATATCTTTTTTCTGCATCCATTTCCAGTCTTCTCAAACCAGGCGTAGAAGTCTCTGAAGTATATTAACAATCGCCAGATACTATAAATCCAAAATACTTGGAATATTATATCATCATCTTGTCAGAATATATGAACAAATTTACTAAGTCTAGGCCTGCCTAGTCCAATATAGTTTCCTGAAGGAACTGAAGATCACAGTGTGTGTACAATAATTGCCTCTGTGTTATGCTTTAAGAATCTTAGAGACTTAAGGAACCTGGAAGTTGTATCTGGACCATCAGGTTAGTAGGTAATTCAGGAAACATAGTCCATAAATTTGCCTAATCCCTTCACATTCTTAGTCCCCACAACATTCTGTGGTAATGGGTTCTACAAGCATAAATTGTGCAAAAAATAACTTCTTCCATTAGCTATAAATTTATTTAAAAGCTAAAATTTTTATTTGTTATATCAGTTTGTATATTTGCATATCCCTCTATCTTCTCTTCTTCCTCTTATCTCTTCTCCAAGCTGCAAAATTGTAATTTACTATAAATCATATTATAACCCATATGAAAGATATTCCATGCTTTGATCAATCAAGGACTTTCTAGTTCTACTAGATCTTCTTTTTTTTAAATTAATCAAGCAAAATTGCACAAAGAATCCAAAATTTAAATTTACGAAATTACACAACTTTACAAATAGATCTATCCAGAAGCACAAATTAGTTTCCTGATTTGCTTTAAATTCCTCTGCTAGTAATGCCCTACATTCTATTTCCTTTTTGACCAGTGATGCACTTGGGTCACAACAACCCCATGCAATGCTACAGGCTTGGGGAAGAGTGGCTGGAAAGCTGCCTGGTGGAAAAGGACCCTGGGGGTGTTGGTTGACAGTCGGCTGAATATGAGACTGCAATGTGCCCAGGTGGCCAAGAAGGCTAACAGCATCCTGGCGTGGATCAGAAATAGTGTGGCCAGCAGGACTAGGGAAGGGATCGACTCCCTTTACCCGGCACTGGTGAGGCCGCACCTCAAGTACTGCATTTAGTTTTGGGCCCCTCACTACAAGACAGACATTGAGGTGCTGGAGCGTGTCCAGAGAAGGGCAACGAAGCTGGTGAAGGGCCTGGAGCACAAGTCTTATGAGGAGCGGCTGAGGGAACTGGGGTTGTTTAGCCTGGAGAAAAGGAGGCTGAGAGGAAACCTTATCGCTTTCTACAACTACCTGAAAGGAGGGTGTAGCGATGTGGGGGGCAGTCTCTTCTAGTTGTAGTGAGGCGGGTGTCAGTCTCTTCTATCAAGTAACAAGTGATAGGATGAGACGAAACAGCCTCAAGTTGCACCAGGGGAGGTTTAGATTCTAGGATATCAGGAAAAATTTCTTCACCAAAAGCATTGTGACGTATTGGAACAGGCTGCCCAGGGAAGCGGTTGAGTCACCATCCCTGGAGGTATTTAAAAGACATGTGGATGTGGTGCTTAGGGACATGGTTTAGTGGTGGGCTGGGCAGTGCTAGGTCAACGATTGGACTTGATGATCTTAAAGGTCTTTCCCAAGCTAACCAATTCTATGATTCTATGAGTATTGGGCTAATTTTTCAGAGAACTATTCATAACTATTCCCAGCAGGAATCACCCAAGTCTTTGGAGTGTGTATAACATGCTTAGAGATCTAAACCATATGCATAGTTCTCAGATACTGTAAATAAGTAAGATATTTGCTCAAAAAAAAAAAAAAAAAAGGAAGTGAGCATAGTGAACATTAGTAACCATAGTATCACACCAGAGAACATCTAGTTTATTAGCTGAAGTGCCAACTTAAGTATTTAAATAGCTGAAGAAAAAAAATACCCTCTTGTAAATATTGGTCTCTCACTTCTTCCCTCCCCCTTTATTAACAAAGAAAAGGAAAAAAGCAAAACCAACACGACTCCCATCACCCCCCCGCGAAAACCAAGAAACCCTATTGCTAATTTCAGTATAAGCCTCTGATGCAACATCCTGGGGACACATCTAACTTTCAGGATGAGTCACATCACTGTGACTCAGAATCAATAGTAATTTTAATGTGCAAAAAAATTAAGATGGTCTTCAAGATCCTTACTTGGTTAGCATCCTGTTTCAATAGGTATTGCCTTATGGTTTTACCAGTGGAATGAACAGAAGCTCAGCTGCCTTGATAAAATAGTCATGGGAGAGAACTTTCGCCATGGAATCTGTGGATTCTTGAAACAGTGGAGATTTATCTTAACAGAATATGACCAAAGGTCAACAGGTTACATCCTGTTACCAAGAAAATAATATAGATTCCTTCTTATTTTGATCAAAATGAAACAGTACCCTAAATTCACTGGAAATAGTCATACAAGTTGACCCTATTTTTTTTCTCTCCACTAAACATATACCTCTAAAATGTCAGCTTACCATCTGTTTAATATAATGTGTACACGAGGACAAAGTTTTGGTCAGGTACCCATTCCACCTAACACTTTTTTTTCCCACTATTGTGAGTCCCCCACAAAAAAGCTTCCTGTTTTGTCTCCAGTGCATTTTGAATGAGGCCCAAAGTTACAGACCAAATTATGTAATTTTATGTTGCTGCTTTCTACCTTGCAGCAAGCAGACTATTACTTCAAGTTTTAAAAATGTCGCCATCTTCTGCTGGCACAAATAGAATACAGGAAATTTCACACACTCCCCAGGGACTAGCTTGGATTCATGTTAGAAAGGAAACAATATGAAGTTCATAGAGAAGAGTGGATACTGTAAATGCCATGTTGACTGTTATGACCCTTCATAATCAGAAAATTATTTGCAGATGTTTTAAAGAATTCTAGTCATAGTCTTCCCTGTACAATTTTAAATTCAAACACTGAAGTTACAAAGGTAACTTTTGTTCATAATGACATGCTGCAAGAACTCTACAAATGATTCCTCAAAACTTGGAATACTTTTGCCTTTGTAAAACTGAATGCAGGACTGGAAAGTAAACCGTATACTGTTCTATTTATAGAATAGAAAGAAATATAAAATTATAGAAATAATAGAAATAAAAATTGAAGTTACATGAAATGCACCTTATGCTTATAAATAGAGTTTACACCTTCAAGAACTTCAGCATGAACAGTAGCTGTAGGCATACAGAATGAATATATTATCAAATACAGTTAATGAGTGATTTACAGCCTAAATTTCCTCTTACTTATTTCAAATTAAGTCTAGGTAAACTCCACTGAAATGAATAAAAGGCTGATCATAGAAAACACATATCTAGCCTACTACATAACACAAAAAAATGCATGGACATAAGATCACTCCAAAATAAGATGGTTATCAAACAAACCAAAGCTAAAGTGTAAGTTCAAAGACAAATTTCTCAAGTCTAATAGTGTTATAGGGGCATTCAAATCACCAGAGTGAAAACCTGACTTTGACACTCTGTCTCTCCAAGAGAGTCCGGTTAGTTTGGTTTGTTGTTTTTTTTTTTTAAATAAAAATTTTGTTGCTCAGCGTTGTATTTGAACCTGGACATTCACCTAATTTTGTTTCTATTTGTCTATTTTTAAATTAACAATGAAATCCTCCAAGGAACTGATAATTTCAAAAGAGCTCGACATTTTTCTTATTCTCCTTTAAAATATAATATTTTTTATTCCCTTGATTTCACAAGGTGGCAAGTTAAAGATGATTACAGTGACTGACTACTCCATGTTCACTATATTTAGTTGCGTGTCTATCAGTTGGAAGGCAACAACCTTTGCTTTTTAATTCTAAGCACTTAAGAATTTCTGAAAGAAAATTAGAGTAATTATTGCATTATCTTTCATCACTCAGACACAGAAGGAGCAGAGTTCAGAAAAAGAGTGACTGAGTATGGTAATTAAATTAATTTTAATTCAGCAATATGGGACACATGCAACATCCAAGATTAGAAAATACATATAGCTATCTTCATTTTTTTGCTTCTGTCTTACAAAATTTGCATAAACTAATACATGATACAAATCCAGTCTATTAAAGAAACTAAATAGGTTACCTAGAGTGTCTTTCAGATGTATCTGTGGCATAGTTTAATGTGTTTTCATCAAATAATCCACCAACACCTTGAATCAAGGGAGAAATATTCCTACAGCCATGTGGGATTTAATTCCCAGATTTTTGGATGTGATTAAGGACTAGACCACACAACTCATTCACAGGAAATGAAGTCCAACACAATTTTATTCCCCTCGTTATGTTTATGTATGCGCTGAACTTCAACTTGCTAGAGCAACCTGAAGGCTTTTTTAAAATTCACACCAGTTATCAACAAAACTTAGGCTTCCCAGTTTAGGCAGAGGATGTAAATAAAGTGCTGATGGTATCACTATTTTCCAAAGCACAGCTCCTACAGGCTGATGTGTACTTTCTGACTTATGTAGATGGTAGGGTAATCCTGACGTAACTGACATTGAAGATTTACAGCCCAATTTTTGCCAATAGTGGAACAAAAATTAAGAAAAAGTGAAAGAAAGAAGAAAACAAACAAACAAACAAACAAAGCCTTGACAATAACTCTGAAGACTAAACTCCACTACTAGTTGTCTCAGATGGTACTGTTGTCTTAATGTCATATCACCAGAAGGTACATTTTATAATAAATATATGATGCTATAGAAATCAATATTACTTTTCTTTAACAAAGAAGTAACAACACATACGCTGTTTGCATCACAATGGGAAAAGTATCTTCATTATTAAAAATGCCTTGATTAAAAAAATTGCTTTAATGCTCAAGTGAGAACACTGTAGGTTAATCTAAGGGCTAGTTAGTCTATCTGGTAAGGCACAGTTGACACAGCTAGAGACAATTTTCACAGCACTGTAGTTGTATCCAAATAGCCCTGGAGAACAGACAGGTTATCCCTGTAAAATAAAGGGGTTTTTCAGTCCTCAAATGTATGATCTGGTAAGACTACAGTAGATGCTGGGAAAACCTCACTTGTTTCTTAGGGTAGAATTCGGGATACATGAGACTCGTTCATTTCTCTGACGGATTCACTCAAACAAGCAATGCAGCTCACTGGCTATGAACCGCCCAGCGACTACTACACTATAGAGCACCCACCAACAAGAGGAGCTTTTCAATATGAGTTGAATGAGTCACGGCATGACAGAGCTGGGTAGGAAAAAGCAAGCTAGTTCAGTCACTTGTCCCCCACTTTTTGAAACAAGTCCACTTCACTTAGCTCTCTGACAAATTGAAGATTAGATGAACAACAGTATATCGACACTATTTTATTAAAGATTTTCTCCAGTGCTTTGTTCCAACTATTAAATGAGGACACTCCAAGAAACCCATGTCAATGACATTGAACAGTCACCTAAACTAGTTGGGTCTGCACTGTAGTAAAACATTACGTATAGTTAAACCACAACTACATACTCTCTGAAGCAGGAAAAAAAACCACCAATGAAATTTCACCACTGAAGACGTAAGACACACAGACAACATATGAAAACTTCAGGGGGCCCTACTCTTGCTTCAGTAACCTGGCAGTGAGGGACCTCTAATTCTTAGATGGCTCTTAAATACCACTAGGTGGGTTTAATTGTTAGAAAGAAGTTTCTTTGTTGTGAAATTTGCTGCATAAACTGTTGAATGTCATCAGTTATTAGTAGATTCAAATAATATAAAAAGCTACCAGTTAGTTCAATTGCAGTATTGCTACGTGAATAGGATGTTTATTCAGACAATTGATAACTCAAACTCTCAAATTATGTCACTAATTAGCAAATAGTCATTGCACAGTAACATCTATTGATTACTGTTCCAAGCTTGCTTAGATTTAAGTGGCAATCTGAATAAGTCTCATTTTCCACTAACTTCCAATTATCTGTTCCTTTATTTTAGCCACTCCATAAAAAAAAAAAAATGCAAGTGCCTTTTTACTTTAGCATTTGCCGTGCAGAATCATAAAATATTTGGTATTTTTTTATAACTGTGTTTCTCACGAACTCTTAGGAATGTGGGCACCAAACACTTTTTTAGAAGTCCAGACTAGTATAAAAGTAACTGATCCATTAACTAATGAAATATTTTCTGTGTTATAAATATATGTTGAGAAGCCCAAATACTCCTGAAATATAGAGACTTTTGAGAAAATACATAGTGCTAAAATAGATAAACTTAGCTTTCCACCTGTGTGAGTTTGTTCTTGTGATCTCAGCACTGATAGGCAATGCTATGAGAGAACACTGAATGAATAACAGCCTGCCAAAAGACTTTTGGGTTTCCCAGTATTTTTTCCATTTATCTAGTGAGATTACTTAGCATCAATGCTTAGGAGCAATACTGATCTTAACTGCAACCCTTTGATTTCAGAAAGTATTTAATACATGCTGAGGTAAACTGAAAGCATCAAAATTAACATTAAGTTGTTAATGGTATCATAGCTAAACATATTCTTCTGTTGGGTTTTTTTTCTTTTGAGTAACATGAAGTACTAGCCTCTCTAGTGTTTGTTCTACTTATTTATCTAATAATAGCCACGTCTTTGAGGAGAATGCAACACGTATGTGGAACATCTTATTTATGACAGCTATTCTGCTCTATGATAAACCTGCTGGTGGTTGTATGTTTCTATGCATTGATCATACTTTCTTCTTCACAGTTTTCTTATTATGTGCTGTGTGGATTCATGACATTTTTACCTGTCAGTCATCTTACTTGAGTAATTTGCTTTTTTCTCAGTTTGAATGAAGGAAGAAACATACTTTAAAGAAGATGCTTGCTTAACACATGGATTTGCTTAGCTTTTGGAGAAACAGCACCTATTGACGAATCTACATTGCTCTGCACTTCAAAAATAAATAAAAGAGGAAATCTGGTCAAGGTAAGGCAAAACTAACATACTCTGTTTCAAAGACAGAGAGCCAAACCCACATTTTAAAAAGTACAAAACCCCCACCTCGTATTAGAATCCTAAAAAGCACATATAATACTCATGGACAAATATTTGTCAGAAAGATAGCACCTAGAGAATACAAAAACCAAAGACTAGTTATGTTTCCAAATAGCTGGATAGTGAACAGGTTGAATAGCAATTCAACCAAATCTGCTGAATTTTTGTTCACTGTGAGGACCAGACTCACTAGATGGCACTGTTACACATACATATACGGTGGTGGAGGGTTTCTTTCCCTTAGTGTACAAGCGAGGTTATAGTTTTGGGAGAAAGAAAAGCTGCCTTTTTGCTGTTGACTGTTGGCATTTGTCTTTCTGGGATGCTTTCTGAACTGTAAATGCTTGAAGGAGTTAATAGTTAAGGCAGATATGCTCTCTGGGAACAGACAATATAGTTCAGGTAAAATATCTGAGTATAGACATTGTCTGAATGCTGTAAATAGGACAAGTGGCATCTAGAGTATACCAAACATTATTTTTCATTCAAGTGTAAGGTTCTGATATCTGTTACCGTACATACTATCACTTTGCAAATTTTTCATGTGCTATGTTTTAAATATACTTACATTCAATTTCAACTATGTTAATATCCAGAGATGATTTTTGAGACACTAACTTAGTGGTTTGGGTAATTAAAGGAGTGCCAAGAAATTAGGAATTCAAGCTAAGCAGTTATGATAACAATGTCTTTGGGATAGCCCAGCAGTGTGTTCATCCCCAGGGCTTTCACATTGAAAAGCTGTGGAGCCTGATTTTCTCTCAGTATACCAATGCGCCCCAGGCAGTCAGCCTCCTCTCCAACGAGACAGTGTAGTGGACAGAAAACTGAGCACATCATATTTATAGTTCCTTGGGACACTGCTTTAGACTGACATAAATTTACAGGCTCGAGCAGGTTTTAAATGTGCAGACCCATATTATTATGAAAGCAGACAAAAATGGTGATGGCATTCCTAAAAATGAATGGAAGCTGGATAAAGCAACATAACAAAATTGTCTACATTAAAGAGCACCAAATCAGTGTCTGCAAGGCCGGGGGGGAAGTATTCTGGCAGGAAGAGCTATTATAAGAAAAAAGCAATGCAATTTAAAGCAGATATATTACCTGGTACCAAGTACAGACCATTGCCAAGAATAATGAATCTAGAAATAATAAATAACCTGCTTAAGTTGTTTATATGCAACTAAATAGTTTGGGAAAAGAGGAATAGGCTTTGATTCTACTCTGGTTTACTTTGTTTAAATAGATTGATCTGTCAGTATCAGTTACGTTATTATAAAGCATAAGCAATTCAAAGAGATGAGACCCTTTCTTATTGGAGGCTCCAGTCTCCACGATGACATTAAACACTGGGGAACCGATACATGTTGATGGAGGAGAACCAGGTCTCTAGTTTGAGTACACTGCACACTGCATAACTCTGAATTCTGTTTGCACAGGTACATCCACCAAAAATAATAATTTATATAAATCTGAATATGTACATTTTTAATGTATTCAGCAGACTTGTCAAGGTTCATGCTTTGAGCACGAGGCTAACACCCTTGGTATGAGCCTCATGCCATCTCTGTATCTCACATGAGATTACATATTTTGGTATAAAGAGAGATCTGCTTGGTCACCTGCCTGCTTATGTCACCAAAGCAAAAACTTCATTCTTCCTATCTCTTCCACTGTTGCTAGCTGTCCAGAATGGTAACATTTTCCCTGGATTATGGTAGAAATGGAAAGCATTTTCTCACAAGTAATAAAGAAAGAAGATAACAAACCTTCTTTGACTATTACAAATAAAAAAGGAGTTTCAAAGCTTAGGTAAATGGTCTGAAAGAGAAAAGCAAAACAGAATTTGAGGATTATAATCATACTTCCAAGTTTACTGAGAAATTGCTAAATTGATTAGCAACATTTGTTCTCTAATGTCAGCTCATAGTGGACTTTCTGACTTTGTAGATCAAGTTTCGCCCAGAAAAAAATTAGAAACTTTGAACTCAATTAAAATTGATGTTTTGGCAGAAGTGCTGAACAACACTTCTAGTATAAAAAAGAAGAAGAAATTTCAAGACATGCATGACAGGAAAGAAACATCATTTTGACATTGTGGTCCAGCCACTGCTATTCTAAAATATTATTCTGGATAAATAAACACACTCTTTTTTTTTTTTTTTAAACATCCTACCCCCATGCTCCAAATTTTTTTCACTTTTTTTTTTTCAGATAACACCATTCTTCAAATAGATACCCCCAAAACTCCTGATTCAATCACATTTACCACCCAATCACTCTCTTCTCAAAATGAACACCTTGTTTTCCCCCATAAACAGATCCAGAAGCCTTTCCACTGTTACTGCTTCCTTTTTGTGGATGAGTGCTAGTTAAAAAAAAAAAAAAAAAAAAAAAAAAGACAGAGGTGTAAACAAAAAGCACACCTTAAATTGCTGAACTCTGCTGCTCCTCCCTCAGCATAATCCCACAGAACATACACACTGGATCAGCTGATCTTTGTGGGGGGAAAGAAAGATAATGGCCATAGGAAAACAACATAATGCAAGTTCTGATGTAACCCAAACAATAATTCTACTGCACAGGCTGTAACAATGACAGCTAGCAACACAAATACTGCTTTATCCATGCTTGTCAACTTTGATGAGAACATGGAATTGCTATTATGCAAATTCTTACAAGAACAAAAATAAAAGTATCTAGGCTCTACACATGAGCACTTTAGTTAATATTTTGTCTTTTCCATAGGACATAGCCAGTGAACGTTAAGATCATTAGAGGACATTCAGGTTAGGAAGCTAGATATAAAAGACATCTTTTACTGTACGACATGAGGAGCTAACACAACTTTGCAAAAAGGAAATATATAAACACATATAGACATATAGACTTCTTCCAGAAGGTCCCAGGTGCTCAAAAATAGCTTGGCTCCAAAGGCAAAAATTCCAGTCAGCACCTTGAAACAAGAAATTATGAAGAAAGAAATACATAAAAGTTCAGCTGAGTAGGGCATTTTCCAAACTATTTCAGATTTTTGCACCAGACTGTCTCTTTATAAAGACTCTGTAAGAAACATGTAAGGAGACAAATCCATAAGGAAAGTTGCTAGATCTTGATTTGTTAGAATTAGGTGCATAACAAAGTGTCAACAAAATTAGCAAATTCTGTTGACTAAAAGTAATGCTATGGTTAATAAAAGGCAGTGTGGTTTTTTTCTACCTTGCTTTAAAATTAAGATAATTTTCCAGTACAGATGGTGGTTTTGTTCAGTCAGAACACAACACATGGGTTCAAATATCGCAGCAGCCTTTTCTTCTATCACCTATTTATAAACAAAGAGGCAGTATTACAGTGTATGTGCACATGTGCAGGGAAACCTTTTATTCTTCTCAAACTTTGTTAACTTTAACAACCTCATTTCCCTCCATACAGTTCTTTTAAACTTAGATCAGTGTAAGAGAGGAAAATGGGACAAACAGGCATAGCTTGCCTAAAATTGATAGAATAGAGAGAAGAATGAGGTCTATCACCTTTAGCTGGCACAAACTGATTTATGCTACTGTCAGTGAAATCAGAACCAGATTTACCAGATTTATTTTTAATGCCTGTTTAAATAAATAAATAAATGCTCAAAACACATTGTTCTAACTAGGTGCAAGTAAAGGAAGTTAATAGTTCAAGAAGAAAATAAATTGAGATCTTCCATAATAAATGGAGGCTTGTGTCTGCGCCACCAAGCAATTGTTTTAAAGGGCTACCTATGGAGCTTCCTGGGCAGGTAACTCTGGCCCACTTTACACCCTTGGGGCATTTCAGCCACTAATTGGTTGATGATTCATATTTTGTTTCTCTCCTGGTTTGTTGCTGTAGATACAGTATATGCCAAAAAGACATATTTGTTGGAATTCTTTGTTGAGAGGGCATATGTCAGTACATAGGGAGAGGAACAAGCGAGAAGGCCCTTTTCTTTCAGGTAGTGCAATTAAAGGAGAGCATGCACAAAAATAAATACATAAATAGCCATGCACATTCATTCTGAAGTTCTTGTAACAACTTTTATTTAGTTCATTGAAAAAAACCCACAAAAGAAACAGACAGCATCAGGAATTTAAGAAAAACAATTTTAAAAAAAGAAAAACTCAGAGGTGGAAAAGAGTAAAAAAATCAAGACAAATCTGTTAATTAATTACCATTATGAGGGTGGTGAGGCACTGCAACAGGTTGCCCAGAGAGGCTGTGGATGCCCCGTCCCTGGAAGTGTTCAAGGCCAGGTTGGATAGGGCTTTGAGCAACCTGGTCTAGTGGAAGGTGTCCTTGTCCATGGCAGGGAGGTTGGAACTGGATGATCTTTAAGGTCTCTTCCAACCCAAACCATTCTATGATTCTATGATATCCCGGAGGCTATTCAGAAGAGGAAATATTTCAGTTGTTGAAAGACAAGAGATTCCAATCGTAAGTGAAATACAAATAGAACTGAATGACCAATCCTCTCTATTTTTGGGATGTGCTAAGAACATTCAGAAAGGCAATATAGGCAGCTGGTATATATAAACTGTCACAGCACTCTTGACATCAACTAAAATGCAATGTTTTTCCCATATTAATAACCTCGCCATTTGCTACAATTTAGGTGCTAAAGTGCTCCACTACATTTCCAGTTCACCAGCTACACTAACATTGGCCTCAACAGGCTAATGCTGGTGGAGGAAAAGAGTTGTTACATTGCAAGTTCCATTGGTATCACATCCGTACTTACTTCTTCAAGTCCAGGCTTGAGAAATCAAAAAGAAAAGCTAAATTCTACTCTTCACCAATCACCACCAGTCCTGATTTCTGCTCCTCTACACTAAGTGGGCAATGTTTTGCACTGACCATGGCAGGAATCTGGAGTAGCTCTACTGAAGACACTAGAAGTGGCTGAATAATATTCAGCAAGCCAATGAACATTATAACCTTTCCCCATTTTGAAATGCAAATTTCCTGTAACTGATCCTCAAGATAAATTTCTTTGAAAACAACAGAGTAGTATCATATAAAGCCAATAGAACTGGAAGCACAACGTGGTTTACATTTTTGTTAATAAGCTATTCGCATACAGAAGGACGGTCAGTAGGTTAGTTGAGCCCATCGCTACCACATATCCTGCATGTAACTAGTAAAAAGAGAGCATACCATTGGCTTCACACACTAACAGAACTGGCTTTATATCCCTCCTCCTTTTGGCCTTTGTAACAAGACAAGCAGACTAATGATAATGAAACCCCTTACCCTCAACTGGTGGAAGAAACATTTTAAAATGGCAAATTTTAATGAATCGCAAATTGATCAAAAAGCTGCTGAGATACCAGCTCCATCAAAGTGGATTTTCTAAATCATGTTAAACCAACAACACTTAAATTTAATAGTTTTTCAGCAGCTTCACTGCCACAAATGGGATGTTTACAAATACATGATGTCATGATGCATTTATGAACAGTTTATTCTGCAAAAATAAAAACCCAACATCATTAAATTTTTAAAATTGTGATTTCATTATGTACAATTAGATTGAGATTTGTGTTTCTTCCTATTTGGTGAACCATATGAAAGACAATGAGCATGAACCCGAGAACATCTGCAATTAATAAACCAGCTTAGAGAGGCTAAAAATAGTTGTGTCATATGCAGTCACACCTTGTATTTCAATTTCTGCATTCATTTGCCAGAATAAATCCCTATTTGCCATAATTAACTTTATATTTAATACACTTAAAGCAGGCAATATTTATGAAAATATTTTTCATTGGTTTTGGCATTCTAATGTCCAAGTTTTCAGCTGGTATAATTTGGCTTAAGAAATTAATGAAACATGACTATTTACACTTGCCAAAATTCAGCCATTTTTCTTTTTTTATGGAAACCATGAAACCTGACAAAGCAGGGTGTGTTTATAGTATGTAGTATGCAAAACAACTGTACACTAGTTCGCATGTGAAGTTTCTTAACATGTCCCTGCACATTTTTCCTGAAATGTTTAGGGTTCTGTAGTCAAAAAGCATTGTAAAAAAAACCCAAACAACAGAGATCTACTTTAAAGATATTCAGATGTGGGCTGTAATCCAAATAAAGCATCCAAAACAACTACTTAAAACTCAACTACTTGTATATACAAACAGCAAACATGCCCCAGAACTTTCTGTTCTCATATATTTACAGAAGTCATAAACCCCAGTTTCCTAGCAGTATGATCATGGGAAACATGACTTACATAATCTTACAGTAGATATGCAACATAACATTAGCCATCTAAGAAATATCAGGGTTAGGAATGTTACCACGAGTGGATTTATGAAGAATATATTTAGGAACACCAAGTTAAAAGAATTAAAAGAAAATATATGAATAATAAATGGGTCACTCACCCACTTGTAGCTAAGCTTTTATGTGAATAACTTAAGAGAAAATGAAAGAAAATAACAAGCAACAAACTGAGTAACTGTAGTGATACTAATTCCTGACTTGTCAGATTAATACTGCACTTGCCTTAAAAATATCATTGGGGGGAGAATCATATATATAGGAGAAGAAAAGAAACAGGGGAACCTAAAGAAGTTAAATAGCTGAACAGAAAAGTATTGAAACATATGAACATTCATTAAACATATAAAAATGCAAGACAACATCTGAAGAAGATGTACATGTCTTCGATAGATGAGGAAACCTGAAAGCAAGAGCAAACAAGTGGCTAGACATTGTGATATTCCAGGCAGAGGGAGAGAAGTTAATTTCAAAAAGAATTTGATTTGGGAATTAGTAAAGGAGTCATTCTCCACAAATGAAAACAGAAAACCTCACTGCAGAGCTCCCCTACAACTTCAGGTGAAATATTAAATTCTAGTCTGAGCATGTAATTTATACACATATGAAGGTGTCAAGGGAGGTAGTGAGGGTGAAATGGTGGAAAAGAAAAAAGAGGGAAAGTCTCTATACTACTGCAATAAACTAAAAGTTTGGAATAGTTTCCACATGAAAAGATGGAAGCCAGTCCACGTCATGTCATTACACATTCAACCTACTCAGAGATGCTGCCATCAACTACTCTTTAGAAAGATACTTGGAGATGTAGAATATCATTAATGTTTAAGAGACACACTACAGAGGAACACACTACAACATACTACAGAGGAAGTCTTATAAGTGAGAAAAATTGGAACAAAACTTGCTGTCCACCATCTCGTTTTATGGGTTCATTTTTGTAATTCAGCTACTGTAGTATAGTGATCTGTTTCACTTGAGCATATCTATACAAGGATAAACAATCTGCAGTTTCATGAAGGCTTTTAATCTCTTATTTTTAGCATCAAAGACTTTGACTCAACATTAGCAGAAAAGCTTTAAAATACTTGTCCTTCATTCCAAACGTATTTGCAGGTCCAGAGTTATACTTTATTTAGCCCACCATATTGATATTAATTTTCAGTGCTGCAAGTTAGAATGTCAGTGTACATTAACACCTGATCTATAAAGGGAATGCTGAGATCTCACTGGAAGTATTAGTCACTGCGCCCTGGGAATGCAGGGTGTTTGTGTTTGTGTTCTTGGCTCAAATGTCTGAGCTAGACATGCCTCGATTCTTAATGAAACACACACACCATCAGATTCATTATCCAGAAACACTTCAGGATTAGAAACTTTCTCCAACTTGATTTAGCAATTACTAATGTCCATGATACATTAATTCTTTTTGAGGGGCAAGAGGTCAGACCATTCTAACAAACACACAGTTCCTTGGAGCATGTACTCTCTAGGAGAGTAACCTGTTTCTCCCCTATTCTCTCTTTTTTTTTTTTTTTCTTAAGGAAACCCTTTAGATATTTTTGCTTTTAACAGCTAAGAAAGTATTTTAGCCCAAGTTTTTCACTGTCACTAAGTTGACAGTTAACTTGAGATCTCATTCAGAAATCAGTCTCACCTTGGATTTTTTTTTTTAGGTTCATAATCACAACCTAGCAAAACAAGGTGATTTCTCAGTCTTATTGATAGTTCCCTGGCTACTCCAGAGGGCATTTCTACCAATCCTACTTCTAGATACAGCCCTAGGTAGTAGTTCATTGCCTAAACTACTCTCTTTCATACGCTCTCACCTGCCAGCTACTTGCACCTCTCTATTATAATACAATCATCAGAGCTACACTTAGTTTCTCCTTTTTATCCCATATTGCTCTTTTGCAACTTTACATCCAATCCACTTAAATGTTCTTTGGTTTACAGTGAAAACTTTTACTTTTCTTGAGAATTCCTTCCCCAGAATACATTTCTTCATAAATTCTGTAGGTCTAACTATAATGGTGTCCTTTTTTGTGCGCCCAGCCCTTTTTTTTGTTGTTTTGTTGAAGCAGTTGTCAAGTACCACCTCCTCTACTTCCAAAGAGAGGTTTTGCTGAGATGGAAGAAAAAAATAGAGCTGGTGTATTCTGTAATGCTGCAGCTAGACAACTGCCACAGCTAGCTTGTCACTGACCTTTTAAGCAAAAAGAGCATTTGTACTTATTTGTTGATGTTTATTATATACTATTAATTGCATAAGAAGTTGCCATAGACTTACACATGATCATAATGAAAACCAGGAAGAAAGGGGAAAGAAACACATTGTAATTAAAGGCAAGGGAAAGGAAAGATATATCATCAGATACAGTTTCCATGGAAATAAAAAGCTATGAAACACTTTCTTTAGTGTTTTCAAACAACTCTCTCTATTTAGACACCTGAACCAGGACTTCAGCTACTATACAATTAAGGCTTCTAGGCCAGTTTTTACCCTCTCAAAATACATTCTATTATGTCTTGCAGACTTTCTGACCATGGAACTTAAGACAGCTCCTCAAATGAAAAGCACCTACACATTCTATAAGGTCTTTAACATCAGGAAGTTTTGGAAATTATCAGTGGGAAAAAAGTGAAATTTCAGGAGAAAATAAAGAAAATTTAAAGTTGCTTGCAATATTATGTTGCAAAAGGTACAAAATTCCAGGTATCCACTATCAGTTAAAAAAAGGAGACGCATAACAGACCAGGAAAAATGCCCTGAAACAATAAACTGTTATATGAACATTCAGTCTCAATCAGCATCCTGTTTGATGATATCATCTACATCTGCTGCTTGTTGAACATGCACTTTGTTGGAATGTAAAAAAGCCCCAGGTACTGTTAGAAGAGGCCTTATGTTTCATTACCTCATTTGATACGCTAGAGGTTTTAGCCATCTCCATGCTCTCCAGGTGCTAGGAAAGAGTTACATAATAGTCCTAGAAAACCACAAACACACATCCTAAATTATTAAATCTCACTTCAATCATGCTAAGTCAACATACAGAGAAAAATATTTCACTTTCATTTCATTAGTCTGGAACACATTACATATCATTCCTAGAAATTAGCTCTGGAGTTCATATTAAGATTCCTGGTAGTTGCAAGTTTAAATATGCAATTCCCTACCCACAACAGCACAAACTTAACATTCCCTTTTTTTGCCTTGTTAAAGTAACACTGCAATTATATATATATATATATATATATGTATACACACAGAAGCCCCACCCATTTCATAAAAGAGTACAATTTTTATAAATTCAGGTACATACACACAATTCTTTATCATGTATGAGTAACATTAAAAGCATTAAGCTTCTCTCACTTTACACCTATGTTAGTATTCTGTGTGAAATGATGGAACAGCAGTCTCACTCTTGAACCAGATTCAAAAGCTTAGGCTCCAATACGTGAGAGAAGCAAAATAGGAAAATCACTCAACGTTTGTTTCACAACTAGCTTAAAATGTCCTGAGTTTTATTTTTCTTTCAGGATATATTGCTCTTTCCATTATCCAAGTTTCACAGATATTTTTTATGCAGATAGTTTTCAGAAATAAAAAAAGAAAAACGAACATAAAACAGAACTTAGGGAGTATAAAACTTGTAGGCCTCAAAATTTGCAGCGTCTTGAAATAAGCATATATATTTTCAGCTTCAGCATAGAACTTCGAGAGAACAGCGAAAGAAATCAGTCTTTCATTGATTAATTTGTCATGAACACGTTACATGGGATTATTAATAACTCCTAGGTATGAGACATATACTTTCCTTACTGACAGACAGCTTAAATGGATTTCAGCCTATATTACAAACTACAGATATCTTGCTTTGCAGTCACAGTTAATGACTTGCAAAACTATAACCAAAAGTCTTATTTGCATTACAGAATTTTCCCTGAGTATTTCTCAATATTTGGTACTTTGGATATTGTCACAAACCATGCTGGCCAGACCAGCGAGGGGTCGTGGCAAGTTCAGAATTCCCTCGAACTAAATTAAGGTGAAGTGACACCAAACGATCAGTTGAACGTTTTATTTATGGTAGAAGCAGCCTGAACTTGGCAGGCATAACAGTAGCTGGCTGGGTTTCTCACAAGAATCGGCATGAAACTGTCAGTAAACCCTATAACACGTGGTAACCATACATAACCAAACATATACTACAAGCCTTGCTTATTTGGGGATCAATTCAGAGAAGAAAATAAGGAGAGCCCTCCCGTTGAGTCATGAGGTTCAAAGTGGACCCCCTTGCTTTCTAGGCTCCTTCTTAGAGAGAAGCCTAGGGGCAGCTAGATCCACTCCTAGTCCCAGACTTGGTCAACGATTTTACACATAAAGGGGTGAAGTGTAGGGGTTATGAAGAAAAAGAGAAGGAGAGAGTGAAAAGAGAGAAGAGAAAGATTTCACCAGTCCTGGGTCCAGCGTTGGTCCCAGCAGCCTAAAGGTCCAGTCCTGGAGGGCATGCACCTGTAAGGCTGCAATTTGTGTCCTTTTATCATCTCCTTGCCCCTCCTTCGGGCGGGCACTCGAACTTATTAGGCTAATTGGGTGTCATGCATGGTTTGTGCTTTCAGAACCTTCAGGAAATGGGTCAGTGGGCTTGGGGGTCATTTGGGGAGTAACTTCTCCTTCCCTGCAGGCATGACCATTGTTTGATCTTTGGCCATACATGGGGAGCTGCCCCACCCAGCATATCAGAGCACGGAGCTGTGCATCCTCCTGCACGGCACAGCCTCGTGTCCTGTTGCTGATGTCCTGTGCTGATCAGTGCTGATGGGCTTCACACCTGTGGTTCATTGTTATGCAGAACTTGCCCCACCATAGCGTTTGAGACATTAACTCTTTCAGTCTCTCACAGATGTCTACAATTAAATCTCTGCAGCATCAAAGCAATTTTAGGTCCTCATCCCTCGGTTCCCAGACCAACACACATCCCCCACAAAAACATTCTCTAAAGCGGTCTCTGCTATACTTAAAAAAGAATCTGTTACACAGTATTTGAACTAAAAAAATATTTTCTGTTGATGTCATAACAGTGCTAAGATAAAACCTATCACAGAATTTTTTATATACAAAGTCACAATGAAGTCTCTATGTCTATTTCAATATATTGCCTACACATCTGTCTGTCTTCGGTATAACAAGTCAACTCAAGGAAACTAGGCAATATATCAGCTCTGGGGCCCCCAATATGAGAAAGACATGGACCTGTTCGAGCGAGTCCAGAGGAGGGCCACGAAGATGATCAGGGGGCTGGAATACCTCTCCTATCAAGACAGGCTGAGAGAGTTGGGGTTATTCAGCCTGGAGAAGAGAAGGCTCCAGGGAGACCTTACAGCAGCCTGCCAGTACCTAAAGGGGCCTACAAGAAAGCCAGAGAGGGACTTTTTACAAGGGCCTGTAGTGAAAGGACAAGGGGTAATGGCTTTAAACTGAAAGAGGATAGATTTAGATTAGATGTAAGGAAGAAGCTCTTCCCTGTGAGGGTGGTGAGGCACTGGAACAGGTTGCCCAGAGAGGTTGTGGATGCCCCATCCCTGGAAGTGTTCAAGGCCAGGTTGGATGGGGCTTTGAGCAACCTGGTCTAGTGGAAGGTGTCCGTGCTCATGGCACAGGGGTTGGAACTAGATGATCTTTAAGGCCCCTTCCAACCCAAACCATACTATGATTCTATCTGGTCAGTGGCACTCACACACAAACTATGAGCAACTTTATAAATCTTCAGAGGAGAATCCATGTAATATTTTTTTCATTTGCAAAGAAAATGCATTTACAGAAAACAAGATCTGTGTCAACCCATGTACTCTCTGGACTGTGAAGCATGATGAGGCAGACCTATAAATTGTTGAATCAAGATAAAAATAGACAATTTACCATTTATGTAGGGTCTTTAGAGAAACTGGAAGAAGAAACCTATATTAAGGGACAGCTGGCTGGACTATTCAGGAAGATTTTACAGCAACAACATAGAGGGAAAGGTGGTGACATACACAATATAGAAATACATTTCAAACTGTATCTTGGCGGTTGTGTTACACATAACCAAGTAAGAAATATGGGATACATCATTTACATTCACATGTATGTGTTATTAAATAATTGCTTCTTTATTAAATTGAAGCCTCATGGGAAAGACTTTTCTGATTCAAATAGAATTAATCTTCACACTTTTTTTTAAGAACAAATCAGTGAACAAAATGAAAAGCAATGTGGGCTCTAAGTAGGTTTCTCACTTGTCTACAGGTTGAAAATAAAAGGAACCTTGGATAGTCTAGGATCAACAGCCTGACAGATAAACCAGAAGTAGAATGTTAATCAGTGTTTAATTTGCTTTTGTGGTAAAGAACAGAATGATTGTTTCTGTCTATCTAAAGTGTAGGGGAAGGGAATCCATTATTACAAAAATGTCTGTTCAAGTGATGCTGTGGGTATATTAGGATGTTCAAAGTAGGCAAGTCCTCATAATTCAAGAAGCACTGTGTTTAACTTATTTTGCATATACTGATTTGTTAACAGTTACAGAATAATCTTCAAAATACAGATTGCTTTTTTGTTTTTAACACACAAACACCGTGTGCTTGGATCTTTTCCAAGAATGTAACCTACAAGTTACTAGCTATTTTCCTCAACTATCACTGCAGAAATTAGTTTGTACCTCAAGTGAGGGGAGAATGAGAACAGAGAAGAACAAAAGATGCAGACGGACACTCCCTCACAGCAAAAAAATTTGCACAAATGAGCAGATTTGACAAGAATGTTGAGTACAGCTGTATCTCTTCTTGGAGGCTAGAGGAACAATAGAACAGCAGTAAACAACTAACTGGCAAATTATTAGCTTGTGCTAAAGGACATACACAGAGTATTGCAGTCTTTGGCACAATTAAAATTTCTGTAAGATTTCATTTTTTTATGACAAGTGACGAAAGAGAATTTTGTAAAACCTCTGTTAGAGACTGCTGCTTTTGAAAAGCTTGTGGACTTCTACATTTTAAAACAAAGTAGAGATCAGAGACATAAATCTGTAAAAAAGACACTTGTGAGATCCAGAATTAGAGCTAGAAAGAACAACAAGCCTGAGATCCAGTGGGTCTAAAACAAATGTGTAAAAAGATAATATAATAAGAATACTTAGGGGAATTGGCACTATCGGATTCCCCCCCCCCCCCCCCATTTTGTGTTTCATCTGGATTTGAAACAGTCCTCTGAAAACAGATAGTACAGAGTAGTGTGCTATTATAAAACACCTTTTGGGAGCAACTATTACTTCAGTTACTTTTTTTGAGTAATACTGTCCCTAAATTTCTGTAACGGTAAGCAATCACCAAAGCAATCAACTGATTCTGCTGAAGTAGTCAGCAGGGCCAAACTTCTGTGAAAATATAGTAATTGTCAGAGTCCTGTAGTATATGCTTTCACTTGTACACTTTATTCCAGAAGTATGTAGTATATGCTTCCAGAAGATCATAAGAGACCTGCAAATGTACTTCCAGGGCCTTAACTAAAGCTGAGGTTTCCATACAAAAAAATAGAAAGAAGGATTGACGTATACATGGAAATATATCTGGTTTTATTATACACAGAAAACTGGAAATATGTAGTACCCGGACTACAGCTGTATTGGTCTGTTAGTTAGGGCTACTATTAAAGATAAACAGTGCAAACAATTTGAAAGAAAGTGGAAAACTTTTGAAGTAAAAGTTGCTGGAGAGATGAAACATATAGCAAAGAGAAAGGGACGGATTAGATCTGTATTTATATTTAACATTGTGCTTAAGTGGAGAGGTCTCAAATCTTGAGGCACCATTGCAGCTAAATGGGTATACATCTGCAAAAGTCCATTCTTGTGTTTGTGGCCTTTACTATTTTCAGTGATGACTTGGGGGGAAAAAAAAATCAGGAGTGATAAAGCTCAAAGGTGAAACAAAGCTTTGGGAAACAGTTAATTAAAAAGACCAATGAAGAGCAATCTTGGGGGTTAATCAGGTTCAAGGGAAAAAAAAAAGCTTTGATACAGCTGGAGAATTTAAATCAGGTAATTATCAGGCATGCCACAGCTGAAAAACTTTTGGGTAATCATTCATTAATATCATCAACTACAACATACAGCTGTGATCAAAAACACAAATAAGAGCCAAAGATACCTAAACTGGAACTCTGAATAAGAGGGCAAAGCTAGTATCTGATGACAGCTATGGGAATATAATTGAAAAGATCATGTCCTGTCTTAGTATTCCAATAAAAGAAAGCTGCTGAGGAATGAGAAAAGGTTTGGAAAAGAGCCACAAGACCGATTAGAAGATTGGTAAACATGCCTTAGAGAGAGGTTCCAGGATTTAAATCTATTTATCTTAGCAAAGAAAAGGTTAAGAGGTGATTTGATCTAATGTGTAAGTAGCTACATGGGGATTAGTAATATAATAAAAGGGAGTTCTTCAGTCTATTTTAACAAGCACCAGTAACTGGAACATGGATCTAGACAAATACAGAATTGAAATTTTTAACCATTAGTATAGATAACTACGTGAAAAACTCCAAAGACTATGGAGAATTCTCTAATTACTGGAAATATTTCAACAGAAAGATTAATTAGTCTATATTACCTCTAGCTTATCCTGGAATGGGATAAAACAGTTTTGAGACACTAGAGAAGAGACTGCCACCTAGTTTTATTGCTGCTTATACAATCCTCTCAGAGGCAATTACTAATTCTTCCTTAAGATTTTTGTATTTTCACCCACTGCAGTCACTATAGCACATTCCTATTAATTATACTTGCCCTCCAATAGCTTTTCAGTGTTATTCAGTCTATCTCAGAAATTCCACCTGATGAATATACACCTATGTATACAAACAAGACATACGTTTTACAGCAAGGATCAAAGAAAACCAAAAAGCTTCTGGTTCCACAAAGAAAATTTGAGCTTACATTTAGAAAAAAGATTGACTCAATGAAATATTTTCTGCATGTCTCCCAAATCACTCGTTGCAAGATTTTTTTTATGAAAGCTGCAAACAAATTCAACAATGGTGCTTTATAAAATAATAAAACCCATCAAAGTACACTTCTGTAGCAAACAAAAATAAAACTAATAATTGCATCTAGTTTGAGTATACATGAACTTCAGGGTGCTTGCTTAGCATCCTCAAAAGAAAGGGAAAATAAATCCTTTCTCTTAAACCACGAAGAGTTGAAATGCATACTCACCACAAAAAGATTGCTTATTCACATCCTCATTAATCTTGCCAAGAAGATGCATCTTCTGTGATTGAGAAACTCACACAATGGCAGGATTCGCTAAGCTGTAAGCCCTTCCCTCATCCAGACTTTTTCCTTGTACAATGCAAGAACGGTCTTTCTACTCCCAGAGCAAACACCAAAACTTAGCATGGAGGTTTCTCCTTCAGCCTAGAAATCAGTTGTTCAGGAAGCAACTAGTCTTTCCAGATCCTTCAAAAAAAAGCACAAGCATTATCCCCATTTCACATATGGTTTCTATAGCACAGCTCAAAGTCATGTAGAACCTCAGGTAAATAATCAAGGCCTCCCAGATTTCCTTGTGGTTTAGCTCTTGGAACACACTTTTTTTTACTGCAGATCCACATCTACTGTTAGGTGAAACAGGTGTCCACTTAATGCTAATTTCCAGCAAAGCTGTGCCAAATGTTCATGATTACATAGGAAAACAAAACAAAGAGAACAGTGATCTTTTAAAATGCTGGTACAAGACTGTTTTCAAATCCCATATGTACAAGTTTTAATGTATTGTTTACACTACTTTTGGGGCACCATCTACCTTTAGAATGCAGAAAACATACCAAAAAACCTCATTTTACTTAGTCTGAAATCCTGTTTTAAAAGAAGGATTCTTAATAATTCATTACTACTAATAATCTTATTATAATAACCTTATTTTGTGTGACAGATATTACAGGACCCTAGAACAGACTTGGGTTCAACTCTGAGTGTCACTGCACAGATAGTTAACTAAGCTGTAGTCCACCAATGCAACACAAATCAGCAAAAAAGCAGCATTGTTGTCACATTTACAGACAGGGAACTGAATCACAGACAACAGTAAACAGAAAACTATTGGTTTTGCCTAGATGAAGTCACCAAGAAACTTTATTCAATGAAAAAGCCATATAAGCCTGTACACATCAGCAGACTCAGAAAAATTTAGAATAGATTTTCTCTACCTAAATCTATGCATTGCTAAACCAATTTTGAGTAGGAAGTAGCAAAACACACACTTGAGAAATTACAAGCACATTCTACAACTCATGCAGTTCCTGGATTAATCATACTAAATTATACTTAGAAAGTATGCTATTGTTTTTCTTCCTTTGCAGTTAATTCCAGAACATAATTTGGTACTCTTGTTAAAGAAAATGTTGGTCTATAAAGAGCAAACTTACAGTGAAAAAGATGCCTCTAGCATAGCAAATTTACATTTTCTAATAAAAACAATAAATTTCCTCAAAGGAGATAATGAACTGTTTTCAATGGAAAGGATCCCAATGAACAAGAAAAAGAAGCTCAGAGCCTTCATCACATATTCTCCTTTTAAATAGATACGAGTGAAGAAAAAAAATCTTAGTTGAGAAATTTAGACAGAACATGCAAGAAAAATGTTTGTTAGACTTATTAAGCACTAAGAAAACCTACTCAATAGGTCAACTGGCTGTGTGCAGTACAGATGTAACTGATAAAAGGAACAAATCAGGCTGCAAAACAAGGAAAAGGTAAACAAGGGGATTCAGTGGGAGGGAAAAAAACCACTAATATCCTAATTATGTATTTGTAATGTGGACTTTTGTTAATTCTCTGAAGTGATGCACTCATCAACCTTTGACATTTTGCAAAAGACACCTATATATTCATAATGAAGATTTGTGACATGAGATACTTCTGTATTTCTTTCTTACATTTCAGGATTTAGGTTGAGGATTTTTTTTTTTTAACCTTTTATTTATAATCAAATTCTGGTCCTCCCCACTGGCAGAAGCTGCACACAAACCTCTCCCATGGTGTCAAATTATTCCTTGCAACCTCATCCTCCTCCTTTATTCAGTAAAAAAGTGAAGTTAACACAGTATTTTAAGCAAATAATAATAAAACATCAATTTTCAGAATAGCCAATGCAGTTTCTGACAGAGAGGAGACTACATCAGTAAAAAGGCCTTTCCTTTCCTTGGGTGAGGGCTGGACTAAAACCACAGCTTACAACAGCCTTAAGTATTCAAGTGGTCATGAACAAATGAGACCTCTGCAAACCTAAGCACTCCTATATTATTTCTCAAAATAGTGAAAAACATATTTATGAACATGTGCTATTTTACAGATGCATATGCAAACACCACAAAAAGACGACAACAAAATTTGAGAAGTAATGTAAAGAACTTTCACTAAGGTCATGCTGAATAATACGATGTGTGAATTTGTCTGATAGCACATGAAAAGAATTTTAAATGAAGAAATGTCACATACTGTCTGCTGCAGAGACAAATGCTGTTTACTGTTTCTTCATTAAAATTTTCCAGCCAACTAATGCTTGCAACATGTAAGGAAGTTAAACAAGGATAAGGTTTTAAATGCAGACAATTCAAAAGGGTATTTTAAGATTCACATGAATATTTGGGGCATGGGGAGAAAAATCACAATAATTTGTATTTCATTTCCTTATATTAATAATTCATTGCCATATCACAATGCAAATATTATAATAAAAATACTAATCAGTTGACCTCAAAATTCAGCCCAGCAGTTATTATGTATTCAGAACATTATATAAGCATGCAGTTCAAGGGTACATACAAATCTCTTTTGTGTCAACAGAAAACTAAGCATGTGCTTAAGTGCTCTCCTATGTTATTTAGCATAACGTTTTATTTGACTGGCCTATTCCTATTTTAAATCTAAAAGACAAAAGGGGAAAATACTAACAAGAAGTTCAAGAATAATGCAAAGAATCCAACTGAAATAAACACATTCTTACTGCAGTCCTCTAAGTGGGCTAACATGGACCTTGGATGCAAAATCTAGGAAACATCAAGTAGGAGTAGGGAAATGATTTAATGGCAACATCTGGCATTAGTGAGGCTTCTACTGATTCATTTCTCCATGATTCAGAAAGGTTTCTGACAAACTGGAAAGTATTCAGAAGGAAATTAGAAAAATAGTCTTAAGTCTAGAAAATAATTTGCTGCATAAAACGAAAAGTTAAACCCATTTATTTCAGAGCCAAAAAGGTAATGGGATGCTTATAGTATCACATAAAAGTATGTTTACAAAGAGATTTGGTAGCATTGTAATTTTGTTCTGCACCCCTCCCCATTGGTGCAAACCAAAGATATGAAGCCAACTGTAGATATATTTAGATTTAAAAAAATTTAAACAGCAGGCCAGCTAAACACAACTGAGACATTTCTATAACTGAAGGTTCTTATATCAATGCTAAAAGAAACATACACTAAAAAAGATCTAAGGATTTCACGATGTTTCTCTTGGTTAAATCTTCATAGCTTGTATAACAAAATATATCACACTAAGTCTAAATCTACAAGTGACTATGGGAAAGAATCTAACCACCCCTTCAGGAATGATTTCCCTAATTATTAGATCTGCAACTTTGAGCAAACATAGTATTGCAATATATTCAACTTCAACTTTATGTTCCAAGATTTCAAAGCTAACATTTATCAATATAAAGCAGTTAGAAGACTTCTAGTTTCTTCATAGTTTCTGTGATCTATTGCATGAGACCTGTCTTGTGGACATTTAAAATCTTTAAACATACTTACATACATTTATTATCTGCCACTTTACTACTTACATTTCTTTGTATACCTCTTTACATTTACACACACACACACTAATTTGATTAAATCACATTTTTCTTTGTGTCTTTGAAAGAAACTTAGATAAAAGCTACGCAATCCCATACTTACCATTTTCCTTTGGTAAGTATCCCATGTTTGCCAACCTTCGTGATTATTTTTTTAAAAAAACACATCTGCTGCCCATAAGGAAAAATAAAAGTACAAAATGTCCCTTCAGATTTGAAAACAAGTTGTTATCATACATGTCTCTCTTCATGTTATAAATTATGTCTCAAAAATGTCTCTACCACAGTTCTGTTAGCTTTAATATGCCTATGCTAGATACGTATTACTCTAGTCCGTTTGTGTAATTTTTTTTTTTTACTATTGCTGGCTCCATTAATAAAAAAATAATTTTGAAAACATTAACAGTCTCTTTCATGCCTCTGCTGCCACAGCTTCATCCTGATACATTCATGTGTCATCTGCAATGCACTCCAAAAATAAAGGCACAACCAGTCAAAATATTTACATACTTCCTCATGAAATATTTCACACAAAGACTTAACAGGCATAAGTAAGCTATGATGAGTATGTTCACTTATCTTCAGAAAAGTAGTTTGAGAATTTCCTGGCATGCAGAAATAAGAAAACTAAGCCAGACATCAATTTCTGGAATGCAATGTAACCTATTAGCCTTCCTTTTTCTTTTCCCTCTGTCCCTCAGAAAGGATAATCAGCTGATACCCACCTTTATTCACAGAATCCAACATACAGTGCCATGACCCAACTTATCAAATAAGCACATGCCTCAGCAGGATCGAGAAGTTTGGGGTTCTTTTAGTTTGATGGGCGATGTCAGTTCACATAGGTCTTTCCTTCATTCCACTTGCTAGACTGGGAACAGAATCAAATCTAACATCCATGTTAGCTATTTTAAATTAGATTCACTGCGGGAAACTAATTGGAGAGAGGGGACCCATGAGACTCTCAGTGGTTTGATATTTTCATCTTCCAGCAATATAAGAAACAGTATGTTTCTTGCAAAATAAAAAAAAATTCCATATGGAAAGATCCATACTACTAGGCTACTAAATTAATTTCTGCCCCAAGTAAAGTAGATAGACTGGTACCAGCCTGAATATATAGGTTTTTGTTTAAAATATAAGCCCTTGTTTAATGACATTTAACTTAGTGGAACAGTTCAAACAGGAATATTTATTTCCTAATTGCTTTGTTCTGCTAAGTGCTCAGCACTTGTAGCACAGCAACACTTAGGAGCATTCAGGCACCTTTCAGGATCAAGTTCCATCACAGAATATAGATATCAGTTAGTGTTACAAATGAAGGGCATAAAGCAAACAAATGAATTCATGTACCATCAGAATTGGTGTACAGAGGTTAAAGAAAATCGATTACTAACAAGTGATACATATGACAAAGGCAGAGGAAGACAACCAGCCCAGAAAATTAATCAGCATATAAATTAATCTTCGTACCTAAGAACAAATTGGAGTCTGAAGTATTGCTTTCAGTATACCAGAATGCTAAAACTTTCTGCTGGAAGAATACTAACATGGTATAGCAGAATTTCAACTTCTGAGGTTTGATAGATATTGAAATAAGAAGGAGGAAAAAAAGTTTTCAATTTTCTCTAATTCTATTTACCTAGTTCTACAGGCTTTATTTAGCTCAATAGAGACAGTAACATCTTTGAATCTTGATTGGTTTGCTCAGTGTTAAGACTGAACTTAAATAGCTGTAAACTTTATAACTATTTATGCACCAAATAAGCTGCTTCCACAATGCTATAAAATGAGATTTAAAAAGAAGACAGACGTGATTACAAAAAGAGGGTAGTGGTATGTATGAATTAATGTCATTAATAACCTATATTTATTCATTTTCCTTCTGTCTGAAAAGTTCTAGATTTTAGATTTTTATTTACACACATTAAAATGCTTTTTCCTTGTAACTCATCCTGCATTCTATCAGCTTACAAGTCATAACTTTGAAAAAACCTGTTTAGACATTCCTTTGGACCAGCAGAATTCAGTTGTTCATACAACCAAACATCTAAAGAATGTGATTTTTTTATTTTTTTTTCATCTCTCTCACTGTCTAATGGACAACTTACTGTATAACCATTTGCTTTGTTGCTATGGAATCTAACATGTTCCATCATACCTTATTTAATCTAACAGGAGTAGTAAAGACTGGGGGAGTGGTTGATTTCCCAGCTTGACCAGATGAACTGTTTTGCAAGCAGGTCATTTGTGAACTGTGAACTAGAGATCATTCCAAAGACTTACGGAGATCCTGCCTAGTAAATTCAAACAGTGCAGCACAGTATCAGGTTAATTGCAGAAGGTATGTAGCCATATCATGAGCACTATGCCAAAACATGGCAAACCCAGTAAATCAGGTGAAGCATTAATGGAACTATACAGCATTAGGCCCAAAGCTGTTCATCTTCCAGCTAAACTCAAGTCTCTGTATCAAGCTAGCTTTACTACTGTTGTTCACAATTTGCCCCTACCTGAGAGAATAGGTCATCTCTATTTCTCCATTTTTTTTAGTAAAATAAGCATGAATATTTCCCCACCTCATGGATGGAGCTGAGGTATTGAGCTTCCCTTAGCCAGCCCTTGTGGCCTCCCACTACAAAGACAGCCTTAATCTCTATATTCCCTTGCATGTGCTTGTCTCTAGATACTTTTACAAATCTTAAATAAATTAGAAAACGTATCTTCAGAAACAGTTTTAAATTACTTTCTTAAGTCCCTAATAAATTTTATAAAATAATCCTTATTGGAGATTTACAGTGATGTGCTTCTATTTTTATTTTATAAACAGGGAAACTGAAGCAATACATAGTCTATAAATCTATAAACTAAATCACCTATAAACTTAATTTTTTGACAATCATTTGCTGTCAACATTAAAAAAAACTCTCTTAAGTGGATAGGTCTTAACAGTGCTAGGATTACTCATGATTAATTTAAAATAAAGTAGAGGCATGTTGAGTGTATAGTTTTAAACAAAACAAAGATAGCTAAAGCACGATATAAAGATGCTTAGTTTTACTTTTTCCTTATACTTTTCTAACTATGAATGGATTCTGGGAAAGATTACCAAATAGAAAGCTTCCATTTCACCCTTTTCATCATGCAAGTGAAAGTTTGAAATTAAAATGTCTCTGAAAATTTGCAAAACATTTAGGTCTTCATCTAGAAAATACTGTGAATAGATACTGATAACACTTGGTATCTTACTGGGTAAAGGAAAGAGAAAGATACCTACCCATCTGCATCAGACCATATTGGGAACAGCTATTTTCACACCCTTTTGTAACTACTAATTTGCCTTTTGTTCCTCAGTTAAATGTGTCCTTCACTTTACTTCTTGGGGAAGTCCAAACAGTGACCACTCCTACTCCTTTGTGGCTTTTAAACCAGGCTAATTTGAGTATCCCATTTGTCATCACAGGTTCATAAAAATGCTTTGATACAAGTAAATGGGAGCAAGCAGTTAGTACAGGCAAGTTTTATTACTGCACTTACATCAGTGATTTCCCACTACTTTTAATTGTTTATCTAAGAAAATTTCCATAGAACACAAAAATGAAAATACTTACATTTCAAACTGCTTTGTGTGAGATAACTGAATAAAGAGATACAGCAGCTGGTACTGAACAGGTTACATCCTTCCTAGAAGTCTTCATAGCCCTTCTAATTATATAATTAATTTAAGATGTTTTTATAGGCCAAACTGAGAGGTACCCCAACAATGCCTAAAAGCACAGTGCTACCTCAACTGGGACTGGGGGGGGGGGGAAGTCTGTATTACTTAAGCTTCTATGCATGACAAAATGAATGATAGATATGTAACCATATTAAGCTGAATAAAATAATTACTCAATTTTGATTTAGAATTAGACTATTGACCAACATGATGAGAATTAGAATATGTGTTTGTTTCTGCAGCAACTGTTGTTGCATTTTATAACAATTTCATTGAAGATGAAGGGGTTACTTCACTTCAGTGCAAACCAGAAGCAAGCAAGGTCACAAAGGAATGTGTAGCTGCAAGGCTAAGTGTCTTCAGGATAAAGTGAGGAATTGAGGTCGTAAGAACTAAGGTCTTGGCTACACTGGCTCCAGGAGACATTGTTTCTCAGTGAGCAAGAACAGCCAGTACACAGAGCTTTTACCTCCTGGTTGACCGCTTCAGTATTTTGACTGATGTGCAGATGGGACAGATTTACATGGCAATTTTTTTCTATACTTATTTCTGCTAATTGTGTACTCTACTAGTACAATAATAGCAAAGATAGCACACTAGTGTTGTGGCCAAGATGGTAAGGCAGGTCTTAGTTTATGTACAATGGCCAGGAGATGAGAGGCAGCTGAAAGAGTCTTCTCTCTCTCCCACGCTAGCCCACATACTATTACATCCCAAATCTCAGAGTCTGTAATAAACACTATTGGAATAATTTCATATGACCCAAATAACATGCAACCTATGTGATTAGCAGGTGTGAGGAATGCTATTGGAAACAGTGAAAATGCTATATCCTTAGGGCTTTCCTAGAATGGCTTACCTTTAGAAGCATCAGAGGGTTCCAGAAGTCTATTAAGATTTACTAAGATATTTACTCTTCTTTAGCTATTAAAAGGAAAGATCTCCCTTTGACCTTTCCTTTTATTTGCCTGACATTCTCTTACAATAAAACACCTGGGCCATTCAAAAATAAATGCCGATTTAAAGTTTTCTGTTGCCAAACCTTATGATTTATTATAGCTATTTGATGGCATGTTACTTAAACACTTCCTCTTTCAACAGTACCAACATGTAACCTTAGAGTTAAAAAGAATGAACATTAAGCAGCTACTCTTTGCATAACTCTACAGCCATTAAAAAGGTTTCATGAAATGAAATTACAACCCTGGTAAAACTATTTAGTGATGTACGTTGTTTTCAGATCAACAGATTAGTACCTTAAAGCCCTCCATTTATTCAAAGATAAGAAACTAGACATAACTGCATAAGTCCCTTCTTCCTTAGCCATGTTCTTCAGACCTGCCTAGCCTCGACAAGCCTGGTATAGAATATAAAAATAAATGTACTGAGTCTGACCAGAAATTTGTGTGGTGACTGTGGCCATAGCAGTTGGCAATGAAATGTATATATGCACAGAGCAGGGAATGGGGGTATTCTTTCTACTATCTTCCCAGCTTTCAGCTGCTTCTGTGGTTCTTTGCAGATCACAATTGCTTTCTAGGAGTATAAGGGAAATGATGTTCTGAATAAAAAGTTAAAAAAAAAAATTAAGAATCTTTCACACTGTCCATCTCTCTTGCGCTGTTGGCTTAAATTTTACAAAGATGTCAATCACCAAAGTTGTGGGGTTTTACTATATTGTGTACTCCTACAGGAACACAATTTTTAAAAATTGCATGTCATATTTTTGAGATAAAATTTTAATCAAAGCTTTGCATTATTCTTATTAATTTCATCTGATTAGATTACCTGGATTAGGGTACTAAAAAAGAAAAGGAAGGAACATGATTCTTTACTTCTTTACATAACCATTCAGCAGTTTTTATTGTACAGTACAACTCAACATTTTGTTCGTTGCTATAGCTCAAGGAAAATTTAATATAGTTTGGAGATTTCTGGAAGGAATCTAATCTTGTTCATAGCCATATGGAAAAACTACAGGATGCTCACTTTAGATTTTGTATTAGTCTTCATTCTTACATTTGGCTATTACCACCATTCGTCTGGGTGTGATGACAAAATTGCCAGAAATAGGCAGCTTCACACATGGTATGAGATGTCTCGCTAGGATATATTCCTTCTCCTGAGTCGACAGTTACTATTTGTAGAGTTTTATATCTTGTTTTTACCATTCTACGCAAATGTTTTAAAACGTGCTTGTAGGAGTCCTTTAAGACATAGTCCTTCTCTCACAGAAATTAATAGAAAAACTCCTACTGATTTCAGCCTTGTTACCAGAAGAAACCATACAAAAAGCTCCCTTGCAATTTCCCTTTTTGGCCTTTGGGAGTTTTTTCTTTTTCTTTTTTATTTTTTTTTCCCCCCTTTTTCATTTGGGTATCGGTTACAGCCAAAAATCTATCAAAGAGCAGCCTCAAGCTTCCTGAATCACTCTTTAAAGTTCATACTCCACATCATTCTTACCTTCCTCCCTTCCACCTCCTCTTCCCTTCTATCATCAGCATACTGAAGAACCACTTTCATGCCATGAAACTTTTTCAAATATTGAGTTTGATCATAATTTTCTCTTTGATGTGAAACCTACATTGTTTCCACAGTCTTTCTCCCAACCACCATTTTTTTCTTATCAAATCGCCTTTATATGGAAACTAGACTTCCCTTCTCTCAGCCCATCTGAAGAGGGCTGTTACGCATCTGGCAACATCAGCAATGAGTTAAGAAACAGAAAGTAAAATTCCATTCCTGCTCAAAGAAACTTTGTTCAAGGCAAATTCCTAATTCAAGGCAGGCATGGTCACCAGTTAAATACACCAGGATCTAAGAAGAAACACAAAGTATTTTCACTTATTTGTTTGGGTAACAGTGTGACTAGACACATTATCCTTCTGGCTCTTAGAAAGGCCGTGAAAGGAAGTTGAAGGTTGGCACCTTCCAGAGGGCCCAATATTTGTCTAGGCAGTTGGAGAAACAGATGGTGACAATAAAGTCATAGAACAAATTCAGTTGGAAGGGACCTCAGGAGGTCATCTGGTCCAAAGCCCTGCTTGATGTAAAGCTAGTTTATTGTATGATGAATTCTATTGCCATACAATGAGTTGTATGATGAATACCCAACTGAAGTCAATGATATCAGATTCCAGTTCTATTGCAGAGAACTAAAAGCCATCTCCTCAGGATAAAACACACTAAGGGAGTAGAGAGCACTATAATTCTGTCAGGGGAGATTTTATTTCAAAAAGATGAATTATTCTTAAAGCCAGAAGAAGGAGGAAATATTTTGGATCCTTACATTTTCAGACTGAAAGCATTTTATGATCTGTTACAGTGGATCCTATACTACTCCTACCCGCATTTGAGATAACATTAATTCTCAGAATAGAAAGAGATTTTCTGAACGGTTGATTAAGTTTAGGCAGTTCACTTTTATACAAGACCCTTCCATGCAATAGACTTTTCTACTGAAAATTCTCTTATTTCTTTAGCTAGATTAAGACAGGCTTTGTCAGGAATAAGGGGGGAATCTGTATGATAGAAAAGGAAGAGAGAGGGCAAGGGAGGCAATATTCCTCATTAGACTGTAAAGCTATTCAGTAGTTTAGAGCTAGGCTATGTGTTCTTGTGCGCCACCGAGCACTTGACCCAGACTCTGGGGTAATTTATAGCTACAGCCTTTCCATCCTCATCTAGTTAGTCCTAGCCACCTTACTTCTACCAGACAGTTAGCACAGCCTAAAACAGCAAGTACACAAAGATGTAGGCAGCCCTGAGAAGAAGCTGAAGAAACTTACTAAGACTTATGAATTTTCTTCTCCTTTGTGTTGGGGAAACAATGACTGGAATCTTGTCTCCCTCAGTATCATCACATGATAAATACAGTTATCCTTATATGCAAGAGAGCCTGAACCCACTACTTTGGTGTCCTCCCAGTGTACAGCCATGGGGTTGGAATCAAATCCCTGTCCAGAGTGCTGAAATACACGGGCTTTGGAAATAAGTAGAGTGTGCTTCTAGCCTACCAGTTGCTTCTAGCTTGAATCTGCAGCTCTGAATATTTACACGAATTTAAATGCCTAATAAAAGAAGGTGGAATAAAATTTTAGTTTCACAGATGAAAGATTTGGGGTAATTTCTACCTTAGCTTTCTTCCTTTATATGTTCTCCCAGCTGTTCAAGCTTTTTGTTCCTTCCTTACGGTTGGCTCTGATTACTTTCTACAGTTTCTCTTCATATTCAGCTGTAGAACTACCCTCAAATACATCTCAAGGAAGTTGAGACCCATGTACCTACTAACCCTTTATACAAAACACTTACATTTTCAGATCTGCACTAAACTAAGAATAAAATAGAATGTACTACGCAAGTTGCTTAAGTCAGAAGCTGCCCAGGTGGGGAAGATCAAGAGTGACAGATATCTTGCTCTAAAGTAATCACATTTTGGGTGGACTGACTACCCACAGGAACTGAAGATCCAGATTTTCACTAACAGAATCCAGCATCTTTTGCTCATACTGCTTCCAGCTGGAACAAGAAAAGTGCAAGAAACTTTTGTCTCACTGAAATGTTTTCAGCTAGCTTAGTACTTTGCGGTTTTAATGCAGAAGTAAAAATCCAAACTCAATTCTCAAGATCTGTAACAAAAAAATCAAAACTTTTCTCATGCATTCTCTTAGTGTTGGGGATGAGTTACTTAATATAAGTATTAATGTGCTCTGTTATGATGTCTAATGTTTTCAGTATATATTGCATGCCTTTGAAAGAATTATTGGTACAAGTACTGTAAGATCTATAACAGAAGATTTATAATACAACAGCCAGTAGAATTTACTGGTATAGCACTCTTAATACTCCATTCCCTTCCCTGGTTGGATTGTACATTAACATCAAGATAAGGGAGCCGATTCATCTTTTATGCTCCTCTGTTCATAACATAACACATTAATTTGAGAACTTGTTAGCTTTTGTTTCTCTTAACATGTTGTTAATGCTTCCATTTCATGATTTCAGGCAGGTTTTTAATTTGCGCCGACACATCAAAGGAATATGAAAAATATAAAAGCAAACTTAAGAGTCTATCATCAAACAAATTAAGAATCACAGAATCATTTAGGTTGGAAGGGACCTCTTGAGATCATCTAGTCCAACCTCTTTGCTAAAGCAGGATCAGCTACAGCAGGTTGTCCAGGCCTGTGTCCAGTTGGGTTTTGAATATCTCCAGAAATTTCTAGAGCACATAGTGTAACAGTATTATGCCCATTTGCTCATTTTCTTCAAAATTAAATAGACGTCAATGCCAAGGAAGAGAGAAGAAAGAATTTGGCCTTTGTCTCTAGCATCTATAGAATAACTGTTCCTGACATTGTGCAAACAGTAGCTCAATTTTTTAAAAGCATACCGTGAATCATTCTAGAGTTTATGAAATACTTACTTGAAATCCAAAAGGAAGTTTGGTTTTTTCTGGTAGTGTTTTGTTGTTTTTTTTTTTTTTTTGGGGGGTGGGGGGGAATGCTTTTGCCAGACTTAGGCTACTTCTTATATAAACAAAACACTTTCAAAACAATCAGAAAAAGCAGGCACCAACCATTCAGATGCTTCTCTGAATTAGTTCCTACCATAAGCCTTAGTTTTCTAAGAAATCCTAATAAAAACCTACATTATAATGAAATTTAGGCATTAAATTTTAATCCAACCACAGCTAAAAACATTAGTAAAAGGCACCAGTTTTGCTGGTCTCACCTCTTATAGGTCTTTTATACTTGATGAGCTGGAAATTATATCAAAATAAGACCCATCCATTCCTATTTCCTGTCCTAAAGAAAAATGAGAACAAAATATCCTTTTCTAGAGTTAAGTTTTGCTTTTTGAAATGCTTAACCTGGGACTTTTTAGACTACTACAGAACATTGAATCATTGAATTTGATATAATCCAAAAAGGCCATGAAAAATCTCCATCCCAAACTCGACAATTACTTGTTGACAGTATTTCCATGTACTCACTTATAATGGAAAAATGGAAACAGACTAAAGAAATCAGGTATTGCAGCATCTAAAATATAGTTTGAAAAGTATGCAAAAGAAATTGACAACAAATGCCTGGTATTAGCTGGATAATGCAATAGGTGATAATGACATTCCTGGCAAAAGGTCAGCTCATCTCAAACATCTGTTAGGAATGAAACCATTAAAAACAAAGCAGTTTCATATTGTGGGGGTTTATGCAGACATTTGCTTCTGTTTTGATCTGCCACAGTTTAGACTCCTTGAACTTTATCCTTCAGTTGCTTTGCTTCCTGGGTTTTTTTTTCTTTACAAAACTTTAGAGAGTGTCTAACACTCAAACCCACAGTGACTAGCACTTTTGCAAATGTTGACCAGTTTTCTTTCATTTAAAAGATGTGCTGAATTTGTCTGGTTATTGATTAAAAGCAAACTTGGGCTATGTTTCCAGACTGTAACAATATCCTACCAGAGTATTATGCTGTTTACTATTTTGTGAACCTTTTGCACAGCTCAATTTACAATACCTGTCTTCCTGAATAGTGTTTTCTATTGCCTTGCTTCTATCTCCTGTAACACTGATTTTCAATTCAGTTCAAGATACACAACAATTAACCACCCAGAAGAAACTACCCCATGCAGACTGTAATGTTTAAGTGGAAGAAACAAAAGCTAGTTTTATAATTTAGTCAAACATTTTAGAAATATTTCAGTAAGAAACCACATCAGATGAATTCTAGACTTCAAAAATGCCTAAAGTTACCTCTTCCTAAAAATCTAATAAAATTCTTATAAGTTGCTAGATGTCCAGCTCTGAGGGCATGCTTGGTACATAGGCTGGAAGTCAGCAGAAAACCAGTTCATGGACTGAACCTTAAAATCCATTGTCTTCATTGATGTAATAGAGGCTTTTTTCTAAGACAGTGAAACTTGACTCCAGATATTCTGTTTAGTTAAGATAAACAAAATTACATGCTTCCAATCCCCCCAAAAGGAGTGACCTTGGATTCTTATCATCAAAAAAGGGACAGTAACTGCATTTATGCAAAAAAACAGCACTGGAAGCACAAATTGTGGTGCAGAACTCCATCATACATCTTTGGCCTTCACACATATTGCATTTTTTTTTCAGTAATCTCAATTCAACTAAAGAAGCAACGTCTGGGTCCACACCAACCTAATCTATAGTCTGATCATTGGAATATATTGAATATTCCTGGGCTGCGAGACCCCTAGGTCAGTACGATAGTGGCCAAGAACTCAGGTCTCTCCTAAATTAATATAATGATTATAAAAATATAACCACTATTTTTTAATACTTACCCACTTTCATAAGTAGGCATTCCCTCTGAATCCCTAATGGGTGCAAATGGCTCGCATATAGCCATGATTTAAGCATCTCTATAGCCCAGAGAGCATTGAATATTCAGAACACTCCCTATCAGTCACACAGAAATCCTTATTGAGTATGAAATTGCAAAACCCAGTTTTTTTCTTTACTAAATCTGTAAAGACCATAAGCCCTTAGCTGGGAAACCTGGCATACACACAATCAATCTGTTAACAGGAGAGGCAGGGTTGGAAAAAGCAGGAAGGCTGAGATGCTTCATGATGCCATGTGACAAGAACAGACATAAATGGGCACCACATACTCACATATCATTAACACTGCTTTGTTTCTCCACCATGGCTTCTCTAGGAGTACATATAGCCTGCAAATGAGCTGGAAGCAAAGGCAAATGGCAGAAGCTAATTACCATCCCAATCCATGCCTGCTCCAACTCATGCTGGACCTTTAACATACTCCAGCACTCATGGAATGTGCTGAACATTGTGGAGTGAATCTGAATCTATCCTGAAATTTTATTCACATGACCTTCCTACTACCCAGTGCAGAGCTCCTTAACGGGAATGAATTCACTGAAGTAAGATGAACAATGTCCATACTGTTAAGGCCCCATTATTAGGGGGCAAAAGTGGAAAAATTTTGGTACTTGCAATGAAATGAAAGTCTTCTGTAAATAGTTTTGTCACCTCGTATCTTCTTTTGACACAGTCTAGACTTTCTATATGAAAAACATGAAAATAATATTCCTTTTAGCAAAACGTGGTTTGTGTACAAACGTGACCTAGTGGAAAGTATCCTTGCCCATGGCAGCAGGGTTGGAACTAGATGATCTTTAAGGTTCCTTCCAACCCAAACCATCCCATGATTCTATGTATGGCACTTTTAATACTTCTCAAAGTAGTCAGGTGTTAGCTGATAGTAACTTACAAGAAATACACTATGACAAACAAAAGAAGCAAGTCTACAGAGCCTGAAGACATTACAAAAATGATGTAAATAAACTGTGGTTTTGAACAAAATACCCTTTAGTAGCAAGCTGAAAAACTATTTTACAGGTGTAACTTTCAGTAAGGGTCAGAAAAATTCATTCATTAGAATTACGGGAGGTAAGAGTTTCTTATAAATATTACAGGACCATTAAAAATTGTCATTGCTTTAAAATGGACTTAAATCAAATTCATTAATTATTAAGCATTACTCTAGTTCTTCACTGATGTTTTTAATGGAATGAAGTTTCCTCAACTGTGGTAACGTCATTGCTATCTATTTATAGACAACTTGTCTTTAGGTATAGAAGTGCCTTTTCATGTTGGTATCAAAGCAGGTTTTCACTTTGTAGCAAGACTTCTAATCTTAAATGAAAGTAATCCATTACTTGGTGAATGAAAGAGACAGAACTGAGGATACCTGTGTATTTAATAGCATCCCAGGTGCTCATTCACAATACTATCAATAAAACAAAGTCACATTTACAGGTTTTTTTCTTTAAAAAGCCCTAAGAGATCTGAACAAATGATGTCAAAAAAGCAACCTGTTGCTCATTGCCGATCTTTTCTCTTGATTCCTCTAGGCTATTAATGTTAAACATTTCCAAGGTCGAGTACAGAGTCCAGCTTCATGAATTTATTAATTTTTTACCTTAAATAAAGAACTATACTACCTGCCAATCTTAATCTACCCCATTACTGAGGGTTTGTGCCTTTACCAAGAACATTCCATGGTACTCCTGATCCCCCCAAATATGAAAACACTGATAATAAAAAAAAAAAAAAAAAGCTTGCCTCTTTAAAAGCCTGCAATGATGACTACTAGACAATCTGTAGATAGTTTATACCAACAGATCCTAGATGTTGAATGGAAGTGCCATCTGTCTGAGCAAATTATGAGTACTGTATCTCACTATTCCTATGCATGCAGGAGCAGGAATCGCATCCTCATCTACCCCACTGGTATGCATTCACAGTAGCTCAAAACATAGCTTAAAAGCACTAGTCTTCAAAAGGTTGAAAGTCTTCAAAAGGAAATTCTCATCTCAGCATTGCAATTAAAAGAGTGTTTGCTTAAAAGAATCTCAAAGGCACTGCATCATACTGCCTAAGGTTTTCGTCAACCCCTGAAATGTTACTACTTTCCAGAAAAATCTACCATTAACAAAGTTGCCATGATGAAAGGAGATAAAATTTAAAATACACTCTCCAAGATAATGCATTTACCTAAAAGACCCTGGCAGAATATATCTGTGGTCCTAGACTGAACAGTTCATTCTTCAGGGAGAATAAATACAGAGCTGTTATGTAAGAAAGTACATTAGAACAGTTCCTCTGGATTATGTGCATATCTAGAGGATGAACTCTTTTTTTTTCTCAACAGAACACCACAAACAGCAACCTGAAAAAGAAAAAAAATAACATAGCCACTGCAACACAAGAAGGCGACCACAGCTTCAAAAAAACTGCCGGAGGTAAAGTCTCAGTTCCTTCAGCTTTATGCCATCTTCAGACAAACCAGTTTTCATTCTGACCTCAGCATTTGTGTGCGTCAGCTCTTCCAGTCCTATTTTTGCTTCACTTCTCTCATCTAACAATATCAGTGTCCTAGAGAGTTCTGCCTGTTAAATTTAAGTGTACTCTCCTTAGTGCCTTTGCTTTTTGTAGTAAAGAATCCTCTACTTTATATACAGATTATATACAGAACTGGGGTGTAACCATGGGTGTCGAATTGCAATAGGACAAGTTTTTAATTAAATGTGTGGCTTTAATATTGTTATTCACACCAATTAAAAATGAAATCACCATAGGATAAAAGGTTTATTGTCTCTATGTAGAGCAGAACAGACCACTGCCCTAAGTGCCAAACTAGGCATGTACTTTTGTGAGCCTCAACCAGCTAGTTTTAGGGTGGTTTGGTGGGGTTTTTTTAACTGAAATAGACATTTGAAATTACAATCCAATATAGGACAAGAGCACAAAAGCTGGTAACTGTTTAATTAAGTTAAAATAAAATACTAGTGGAAACTCATGCCCAGACTTACAGTTATTACCAAAACCTAAACAGTACTACCCAATAGAAAGGCCAGCTTTTACCCAAAAAAAGAAATAGAAGTAGGCTGCCTGCTGTCAAGCAATAAAAACTCCCTAGATTCCTGATTTATTAATACAGAAATACTACTAGCAATTACAAGACCCTCGTCCCTTCTGTTTCCAGTAACTGTAGGAAGCCACCTACTTCCTCAGATCAGTGCTTGCACCAGGCAACAGAGCTTCCCAAAGGTCCCCTTCACAAGTACACTCAGTTTGTCTACTAGAGACCCTAATTCTTCCACTGGTGAATAGATATAGGCACTCCCTTTGTAAGTCTTCTACTGCCAAAAAACATTTCTGCTGGTCAAATAGAAATATGTTTGGACAATGAAGCCTTAGGCAGAATGAGGACAGCAATATACTTTCAACTTCCTCTTAGCCACTATATTCTTTACGTAGACCACTTCTACCTTTCAGGCTAGAGATTACTGCAGACTATCAGTGCCCTAAAAGGCCTCTACCTGCTTGCAAAATGCTATAGATCTGACTGAACCCTCTCTTCTTTCAAATGAGGGAAGGTGTCAGCCAGGTTTTACATGATCCCAGGATGACTCCTCATCATATAGCTGTATGATTGCAGATCGTAGTTGAACTGAAGTCCTGCCACACAGACTCAGAGGCAAATATTTTTCAGTCTGTGACCAGGCTGTTGAGAAGAGATGAGGAGGCAGCCTGGAAATATTCTCCCATCACACATACAGGAAAAGTTCTTTTCAGGGCCAAAAAGGGACAGCTTTTTCTGCCCTAGAGTGAACACTGTGGTGCTGCAGCTGCACTTTTATGTGCATTTCAGGGAAGAAAATGGTGCTTAAAGCTAAGCATTTCTCACTTTTCCTTTTAATTCAGATTCCCTTTGGAAAATAGATGATGCCAACATTTTCTTTTAAAGCAGAGGAAAGATAGGAATCTTAATTGGCCCTTTTAGCCTTTCAATGCAAGACATATTGCTCAATATAAGAATACATACAAGCATGAGGCACTGTATTTTTAACCCTTTAACTGTCTTTAACTGTCATTAAACTCCTATGAATACCAGTATCTCATGACATCAACTACCAACAGATTGTGCTGAAGTAAAGAACAAAGTGAACTTTGCTAATAACAATGATTACTGTAATTCTTTTGCTATCTCCAACACACACAGAAGACAGAATTGATACACGCAAGCAAGCAAAAATAGTTTATAACTAATATTTCACTCAACAATGAACTGGGAGATTTAAAATCATTCAACCAGTCACCGGCTTATCTTGACTTCTTGTCAGATGAAATCCATTGCAGAATAGTTCATGAAATCTGGAGGAAGATAACCTTTCCCACAATGTTACGATCATGAACAAATGGCACTTACTGAACCTTGGAGTAACTAGTACCTTTCTTCTGTAAGTAGCCCTGCCTGAACGGTCCAAGTACAGCATGACTGAGGATGGGCCTTGTGGTGGGTTGACCCTGGCTGGACGCCAGGTGCCCACCAAAGCCGTTCTATCACTCCCCCTCCTCAGCTGGACAGGGGAGAGAAAATATAACAAAAAGCTTGTGGGTTGAGATAAGGACAGGAGAGATCACTCACCAATTACCATCACGGGCAAAACAAACTCAACTTGGGGATAATGAACTCAATTTATTACAAATCAACCAGAGTAGGGTAATGAGAAATAAAACCAAATCTCAGAACACCTTCCCTCCACCCTTCCCTTCTTCCCGGGGAACAACTTCACTCCCAGATTCTCTACCAACCCCCCCCAGCAGCACAGGGGGACAGGGAATGGGGTTTACGGTCAGTTCATCACATGTTATTTTCTGCAGCTTAATTCTCCTCAGGGGGAGGACTCATCACACTCTTCCCCTGCTCTAGCGTGGGGTCCCTCCCACGGGAGACGGTCCTCCATGAACTTCTCCAACGTGGGTCCTTCCCACGGGCTGCAGTTCTTCACAAACTGCTCCAGCATGGGTCCTTTCCATGGCGTGCAGTCCTTCAGGAGCACGCTGCTCCAGCGTGGGTCCCCCACGGGGTCACAAGTCTTGCCAGAAAACCTGCTCCGTGGGCTCTTCTCTCCACAGATCCACAGGTCCTGCCAGGAGCCTGCTCCAGCGTGGGGTTCCCACGGGGTCACAGCCTCCTTCAGGAACCCACCTGCTCCGGCATGGGGTCCTCCCCGGGCTGCAGGTGGAGATCTGCTCCACCGTGGACCTTCCTGGGCTGCAGGGGGACAGCCTGCCTCACCGTGGTCTTCCCCAGGGACTGCAGGGGAATCTCTGCTCCAGCGCCTGGAGCACCTCCTGCCCTCCTTCTGCACTGACCTGGGGGTCTGCAGGGTTGTTTCTCTTACATGTTCTCACTCCTCTCTCCGGCTGCTGTTTTCCCTCTGTCCCAACCTTTTTTTTTTCCCCTTCTTAAAAATGTTATCACAGAGGCATTACCACTATCGCTGATTGGCTCGTCCTTGGCCGGTGGCGGGTCCATCTTAGAGCCGGCTGGTATGGGCTCTCTCAAACACAGGGGAAGCTTCCAGCAGCTTCTTACAGAAGCCACCACTGTACCACCCACTCCACCCCACCCCACCCCCCCGCTACCAAAACCTTGCCACACAAAGCCAATACAGGCCTAAACCACCTAATATTGTATGCACATTCCTGAAGATCTTAAATAAAGCAGAATTAAACTCTGCAACATGATTTTTAGTATCCTGCCACAGTGCTGTTCTTTTTCTTTTATATGATAACTCTTTTCCTATCTAGCCAGAAGTCAACTTTATTCTTAGTAAACTTTTCTGTAGAAAAGTAAACCAGGCCACTGTCCACACATCAATGTGGAATTACACCTGCATGGCAACACTACATATAAATAAGAGAGTGCAAAACATTATGAAGAAATCTCTGACTAAATGAATCAAGTCTCTCTTTCCAACTGGAATAAACTCACAGGTCACAAAACAGTTTAAGCGCCTACTATATAACATTTGATAGGGTAAACATCAGCTCAGTTTCAAGTAAGTTTTGACTGTATCGAGTCACAAAGTCACTGGACACTCAAATTTCTACGTTAGTAACTTCTGAGACCTGAAGTTTTACAACCTATTGAACTTCAGCATGAAGGCCTAAGATTGAAAATGTACAGTTTTCAGTAATTCTGATTTTTCAGGAAATTCTTGGAAAAGAATTCTCTGGTTATCACATAGCTATCTTGGTAATATCCTGAATGATTATTCATGATGACACCCATCCACGAATCTCATCATTAGCATCATACATATCACAAGTTAGATGGAAATTTTTAAACACTACACAAATTGCTGATTTGTCAGAGTCCAATATTGTCTGACCAGGTTCTTTTAGATATTTCATGCATGAAGGGTATAAAGTTTAATATAAAATTTATTTATTTGAAGATAGCTGGTGTCACATGGGATTTCTGTTTTAGCAGATACAAAATGTACTAAAACAACAATACAAACGTAAGTTACACTCAGCAAAATATAGTAATTGCAATATATGGTTCAACCACAATACCAATCGGATTCCCATTACCAGTCTCTATAATGTGCTCGCCATCACAACACTTGGCATCCCCATTCACCAAGAAGGAATACATGGGTTGAAGCCAACTCAAGCCCATTGCTCTCTTCAAAACACTTTTGCTAGTTGTCTAGTTTTTGTACCCTGTGTTGGGCTGAGCCATGTATTCACTCCCCCCTTGCTGGTATGGCTAACTCAGGGAGACATTTACACTCTTTTAATGAACTTTTAGTGGAAGAAACATTTACACCACCAGCTGATCTGCTCAGCTGTTGATAGCTGTTTGTCTAAACCAAAGGCCACTGGCTGGTCCCCTTTGTGGTGAGATAAAGTCAGCTTCTTTGCAATAACTGTGGTCAGTCACACCCCGCATTATTCCTCGAGTTTCCAAGCTTCCCAGGCACATCACCCTTGCACATGTCCTCTGAGCCTTCTTCCATTTTACAGGTTTATTGGTCAGTCACACCACTTCAGCAAGATATTGATAACAATCATTACAACTACTTCAGTAATTTTTGAGATAACAATGACAACCCAAAGTGATACTGTTGTTTTAATACAATTATGGATAAAGCTACAAAGTTGGTGCAACAAATAAAACAAAACATCTGTAATGGAAGAGAAATAGTAAATTAGACTTTGACGAAGTTAAGTGAAACTTGCCGTTTCAAACTGCAGATGTTTGCATTTGTAATTAGAATGTATGTTTATATGGCCTGTCCCCAATAAAAGCAACTGGGAAAGCTCCTAGTGGCTCTACGGTAGCTCAACCCAACTGTCCTACCAAAGTAGAGTATCACAGTATGGTATGAAAACAGAACTAAACACATTTACAACCTTAAGACCTAATAATCTTCCCCCAACAAGAACAAAAATCCCTGTTTATCCATAACTATGCCTGTTTTAGGCAACATGCAAAATGCTAGAATTATTCCTTACCAGCTAGATTCTATTTGGAAACTTGCACGATATAAAATTCACAATGCCATTTTGATAACTATGAGATTGCCATAATTAATAAAGAAATAGACTTCATTCAACAATTTTTCAGCATTTTCATTTTAACACTATTTCGAAATTATTGTGCACTTTTGCTAAAATTACACCACTCTGCAACATCTTTTTTTGTCAAAAAATGCAAGTAGGGTGTTCTCAACAACTTTTGTCAACATTAAGGTAGCTCAAGTACTTAAATTTTTGTTTCATTTTTGTCTTCCATCCCTAATCCCACCAGTTTATTTCACTTTTATTTTATTACATTTCATTTTTAATGAGATATATGAAAATTCTTATAGAACACTTTGATACCTGTGTGCCTGAAAATATAAAGCCTTGAAAAGCTGATATTCCACCAGAGGCAGAAGCTACAAACCAGCTGGCACTATTAGAAACATGCAAGAAGCAAGTAGGAGAATAGAATTTGAAAGCACAAATTTTGAATCTCTAGGGGCGAACACTATTTCATCCCCCTATAATCTATTTTGAAACAACCAACTTTATCTTAGGACCACATTAATTTGCTAATAATAATAGTATCTCAGACTTTCCTCTTAAGAAGACACTTGGAAAAAGCCACGGTGATTATGTCTTGGCCTGCAGCTGCAAATATGTTGGTGTACTGGATCCAGCTCTTAATCCCTCTTTCCGTGCAGACAGATCACAAACACCATGCCATGTTTGTTTTACAGTGCTTGCTTCTCTGATTGATGACATCTATTAAGCTATCTGCAGCTCCTCTATTGCTTCTCTACACTTATTCAATTGTTTCTGCTCAGTCAGATTGTATATTTAGCTCTTTGAGGACATCAACTATTTTGCTTTTAACTACATCTACTGCCAGACTGCAAAGAATGGACTTCTCACTAAATTCATCATTAAAACCATCATGCAATGGAAAGGGACACTTAAAAATAATGCAGGCTTCCAGTGACTAGGATAGTTAAATTTCCTGCTTTTAAACAGTGCTCTGCCTTTAGAAACCTAGACCCTAAGAACACAGACTATCTACATACTCACAGCTGTTTCTATATAAATTTAATTAAGGATGTCCCAAGAAGTTGAACTACAAAAAAAAGCAGTGACTTGATTGATATACAGAAAATAACAAAAAATCATATCCCTATCCTTAGCTCTTCAACTACAGGCTTGCTGCTTACTCATTGCTAACAGTCTAGAAGTTTTTTCTTTTATAAAGTAAATTCTTTAGCCACTTGGTCATATTTTTCCAGGAACAATAGCATCACAGTTCACATCTTCTTATGTTATGCTGACTAACCATAAGAATTGTATGAACTGCTGTGAAAAGGAGACAAAAACTCTTGAGGTGCTGAGGTCTGGGACATCGAAGAGCACTTGACTATGATAAACTTAATAACACAGTGAGCAAGAAAAGTTATTCCAAAAGCTTTCCAATGCTCAGAGAGAATTAATATTCGGAAATGTGGAATTTTCTGAAACAGCATTAAAGCCGAAAATCTTAAATTGGGAATTAAAATTTACAACTATTTAAAAATTACCGGCAAGCAACTCTTCCTCTTCACAAAGGTCTAAAGAAGTTCCAATAGCACATGGTATTTTCTTCCTCATGATTGTGTAGGTAATTGCATACTTTTATTTAGTATTTAGACTATAATAATTTTCATTACTTAGGAGCTACTCAAATGAAGATAACCATGCTTTTGTTATGCATAAATATTGAAGACTGTTCATTTTGTTTTATCCAAACTAGTGTATTTTGAAGAAGGCTTTTTATACACTGAAAAATAAAGGCAGATGTACAGAACCCATGAGAACTTTACTGATTTAATGACCAAAAATTTATAAAGGAACAATGATTCTCAGTCATGCCTATCTATTTGATCCTTGTCCTCTCACATGACTAGTTCCAAGTGCTAGAGGAAGGTAAGAACCCTATGCTGGGTACATATGAGATCCTTCTCTCTCCATTGACTGTTACATTTTCATTGCTGCCATTATTAATGCTTTTCTCTACAGCTAACAGTTACTCAACCCCATTTTAAATCATAATTAATATTTGAATCCAGACCCACCTATGGCCACATTTCACATGTAAAAACACAAACATGCAATGTTGAACTTCCTATTTTTCAGATGTTTTGAATGATAAGGCATTGGGAACTCCTAGTTAGAGGATAAACTGTGCATTTATGCAGTGTAGCTAGCCTACCCCAGTAATGACTGCTACCTGGGTGCTTTGGACAACCGAAGTCTTTTTTTATATCTTCACATCTAATTAAGAGTCTAATTTTCTGTCAGAGCATACTTAACTAAACGCCAGGTCTGAAGCTACAGGCTCAAGCTCCAGCCAATGAAAACAAGCCTGAATAGAAAATATACCAATTAAATTTCTACTGAAATGAGGGGTTACACATCAAGTATTGTCAATTTTGTGGTGACCATAAAAAGCACATTGTACATTCTGTTACAATTACCTCTTGTACCTTAAGGGATAACTGTTCTAGTCATGGAGTTCACAAGCAGCTACTGTATACAGTATTTCAAGTAATGATTCCTGTAGTTTAAGAGTTTCTGTAACCTTAAATATTATTGACTGCTACTGAGATGATTAAAATTGCTTCAAAAAAAAAATCTACATTTCAACATTTCTTTTAAATTCAAAACTAAATTTAAAGAATATATATTTTTAAAAAAAATTCATCTTCTATTTGCAAATATGTATCCATTTCAGAAGCATTCACTTTGGAATTCTAAACTTCCAACACAGAAAGGAGATAATTATTTTTAGAAAAGGAATGGTATTAACCAATATCCAACAACTAGTCTTAGCCTTTTAGGCTTTCAGAAAAATGAACCTTTAACTGTACAAAGAGTCATGGGAAAAAAACCAAACCACTAAATGTTTAAAAAGTAAAATACGAAGAGAAAGAATACCAAAGTTTCAAAAATGAGAAGTTTCCCAAATATATTTTTGTATATATACACACACAAAAAGATCAAGTCTGTTGAGTCACACCAATTTCACTTGGTGGCTACACAGTTATGCTTAAACTTGGTCTTATAATTTTTGGCACCTTAAATATTGAATTCTTTGCTAAATAGTGGCATGACTTCAACAGTTGTAGGTAAAGCATACAACATGCTACTTTCTTGCAAAGGACAGCCTGGACTCATCTTTCTTTGTTCCTTTTATATCACCTATACTGTAGCAACAAAAGAGGGAAACTGTCTACATAGCATACAGCACTAAGCTAGCAGCTGTTTTCTGCCTTTTACATACCACAGTGAAAAACAGGTCCTACCCAGCTTCAGCTGATCTCTTACCAACCGTAGCCTAGGCAAGATTTTTTTTCCTGCAGTTTCATGTGAGTTTAGGATTAATTGGCATGTTGTCCTTCAATAATATAACATAGTCCAATAGACCATTTTTAATGTACAGGATCATAGGGAATATTTACAAGACCTATTACACAAACACTGAGCAGAAGTTAAGAAAATCCACAGTGTTATAAATAAATCCCAAGGAGGAAAAAAAAAAGGAGTCAACATTACAAATTTGAGCTCCTAAATCTTTGTTTCAGTTTGGCAACATGTTGTTGCTGAAGGCCAAAATTTAGAAGCACACTTCAGAATTCTCCCTTACTATAACCAAAAAGAAAAATCAGTCTCAGAAACCTGCTTAAATCTCGGTGAAGCAGAACCTCAACTAACAAATCCTTTCTATTACAAGGCACAATTTCTTACCCTCTATGAAAGTGCAATGATTGTTATAGCAGAGATTTCATTTTAAATGTTCTTTTTAAGAAGTCTTAGGGTTTTTTTCTTCTAGATGAGCCACTACTAAACTAAATTGCAGCTTTGCTAGGAAAATCACTTTTCCAGCAACTCAACATTACTTAGAGAAAATCTACACCATACCTTGTACTACAACATAGTTCTAAAATACACACAAAAAAAGCCCAATAAAAAATGCAGTCTACTTACTTACCTCCATTTTGCTGTTGTTCTTTTGCAGTAAACTACCGTTGCGTGCAGACAGAGTAATTTCCCAATTTCTGTCTTCCACTGGAGATTTCAAGAAATCCATGATGCTTCATGAAAAACATGTGCGCACTGTAGATCAGCAATGGGACTTGCAGGCAACTAGTATCTATTGCAACACAGTAACAAAAAGAATCACATGTAAAATTAAAATAATAATTTCTGTCCTCTTATTGTAGTTAATTAATATAAACTCTGCATAAGAGCAAAATTTTATTATCACTGTCAAGATGAAATTGTTTTCAAAGTATTGTTCATAATATATACAGCTACCGTTAAAATACTAATAATTTTAAAGTGAAAATATTTCTTATGAAGTTGTCTAAATATACATATACAGAGTTCTAAAAACATACAGAAACTTCCTTTTCACAAGAAAGCACCACACACACAAAAAACTAAAACAAAAAATGTGTTTGGAAAAAGGAATTTATAGCTTCTGACTTGTGTTTAATAAAGAGTTTGAAGCAACTCTATTATTAACATTCTTCATCTGATTCTACAAATAAAGGTTGTTTTGTGTTAGCATATTTTGCTAGACTTTACCATTTCAAAGCAGACCAATTTGTGAATTAAGTTCTTGAAACAGATACTTTTCATGTCTAGGAATAGAACAAAATGAAGAACTGAAGTACCCAACTGCAAAAGATCTGTCAACAATTCTTTTATAAAGCCCATTCTCAAGAGGCTACAATTATCACAGCATGACTTTTTTTTTTTTTTTTTTTTTCCCCCAGAAAAATAATTTTGGCCTAGATGGTTTTCTGGCTTATAGTTTTGGGGTTTATTTTTTTTTCCCTCTCTTTAAATGAATAATTGCAGTTCCTGTATCTGTAAGAGGAAAATTACACATTATCTTACCACTTACACTTCTCTCAACAACCTGAAAAGAGAGGACCTTAGACTAGGTCTAGATTTCACTTATTTCAGCTTCTCTGATATTTGAACTGAAAGCTTCACATTAACACACAATCATAAAATCTAATAATAAAATTTAAAGGTAGACACTGATATTATTCTTTGCTTCAAAGATTTATCTGTGGTTTAGATCATAAAAAAAAAAATAAAAATCTGACTTTAGAGTACCTTTTCTAAGCTAATTAAATGAACCTTTTTCTTCCATGCATGCATTTACTCTCTCAAAATATAAATGCCAGTAATGCAAAACATCCACCGATTGGGGAAGGAAACCAATGCTGGTTCACCCTCTATTTCATGGATTGAATCAAAATTCCCTCAAGACAAAGGCAAGTCGTTTGCACATTAGCATTCTAAATCACCAGGGAGAGCATGGCAAGGCTTTCCTGTTGCACGTTGTGAAAACTATTATTATAAAATTCTGCAAAGGGCAGAAATAATAATAATTGATTTTAAGTTGCTTGCTGTTTTTAGAAACTTGAAATGAACTGACATATTAATGGGGATATGCAACATTTTCCATGTTTCTGAAAGTTCCTATTTTGTAATTCTATTTTATCCTGTTATACCTCAGAGTTTTATTGCATATTCTTTAGAGAAGATAGAGTTTTGAAAGAGTGGCACATAGCAAATGCTAGAAATACCCTTACTCATCTATGCTTTTCCTCACATTAGAAAGAAAAAAGGATTCTGAATATTAATTGTTTACATTGCTGAACTGTTATACTTCTTTGCAAACACAACTCTTCAGACACTTTGGGGCTGGAGCACATGATAGGTTTAAAGAACTACCATTTCTAGTAACTTCCTTAACTCAGATCTTTTCTGTACACTGCAGACAACTTAATCCTTCCCATACAGAATTCTCAAGGTCTTTTTTTAATATGCAACAGCCATGAAGCCATTTTTTCTTGCTGTTTTCTCCTGAATCATAAGTGCACTTGGCAAGAACTCAAAGCATACATGGCTGCTGACGCTTCATACACTGGCAGAGAAGGTGAAGGTTGAATCACTCTAACACTTAGGAAATGATTTGGAATAGCTCTTGCAGGTTTGGAAAAAGCTACTCACTCTTCCAGCTACAGACAGAAATGTTACACTACACCATTATAGACTGAAAGAGATACAGACATTCAATTTATGAAGAAAACCATTGTACTTCATCGTACGCTCTATTCCCTGAGCCTTGGCAACAAAGAAGGGGCTGAACCTCCTTTGTGGGAGGATGATTATTGAATCGTGCACCTGGCATGCACAAGGCCTTTCTGTCCTTCATTGGTTGCTGTGGGCATCAGAAGTGAATGAAGTAGGGGAAGACAGATTGTTCTAATACTCTTTTTCCCAGCAGATAAGCACCAAGCCAGGGCACTCTTTCCTGGCCTCAGATAGACCTTCAGGTATCTTCTGAATTCTGGAAGCAGTTTATTTATACTCAAACCCCTTAAAATAAATACTACCTCACTTTCAACTGTCTCAGAGTAACTACATCTCTCTTTCCGTAACAAAGCAGTAAGTTCATTGTCTTGCCTGGGGCCATAAACTCCCTCTAGCTCAGGGGCTTTACAAAGCGCCTGCTTTAAGTATTATTTCGAATGACTTCTTCCTCCCCCCTCCTCAGAGCTGCCACAGCCTGGTCTGCAGTCCCCTACTGAGCCCCCACCTCCCTCCTCCTTTCACTGCTCATACCTTTCATCTTTCCCGGAGCATCTCCTAACACCAAACACCTGGGGCTCAGCCAGCTGGGAGAACAGCTCTGCCTAGCCCACTCCTTAGGGTTTCTAGTCACAGGCCTGAAAGAAACAAGCAGTTGAGAATGCTTCCGATTACCTATGGCAATATTCATTAGCTATATCTAAAGATTACACAGCTAAGAAACAAAAAGCTCTGGGGATTCCCGAGAGGTTCAGAATAATAAAAAAGGGGCTTCTGCCATAGAGAAAAGAAGCTCAGCAAGCAAACAGAGAATTTATAAATGTGTTTTCTCAGATGATAGGAAAAATAGTATTTAGCTCATGGTAGCTACTGCAGGGAACTGACTGGTAGACATTGAGGTTTTTGTTTTATTATTGATTTAAAAATGGCCTTCATTCAGAAAAGAAGCTGTTTGCAAAAAAGGTTATATCTTTGATGGTTTTCCCTTTCTTACATAAAATAAATCTAAAAATGGTTTTAAACAATGGTTTTCAGATTTATTTTCACCAGGTAACCCGTTTTTTCGTTGACTTCTTTCATCTAGTTGTACATCAGCAATTTTGCCCCTGAATATAATATGAAAAAGGAGCACTTTTCAGGTGTTGCATTTTTCTTTTCTTCTTGTAAATTTGGACATCAAATCCTGGGGATGATTTTTTTTTTCCCAAACCACATTCAAAGTGCTCCATGTCAGTCTTACTAACTTATGTCTAGCAAAATTTATCTGACCCAAGCACCAAAGAAGACTGTCTCCAGAGCATCTAGTTTCATCACAAGATTTGTTCATTTCTCGGGTCCTCATCTGCCATTATTCTGTAATTTAAAAGGGAGGAGGAACAAGCCGGCATTCCAGAGCTCCCAAGCTAAACTCAATATTTTAACTGATTCAATCACTTTAGCTTTTTGCAGCTCGTGAATTTTTCCACCACAGAAAATGAAGATATACTAAGGATATTAATTCACTTTTCTTAAGAAGATATTATTAGATATGGACAGTTTAATTTAAATGTTGTGCTTTGCTCTTCATGGTTTAGAACTGGTCAGCTAAGTTACAAAGTATTTAACCTGCCAGTTAACAAACAGTAAATTGTAAAAGAAATATTTAAAGACACCCTTATCTGCATATGACTCCTTTTGTTCATATGCCTAACTAGTTATTGTCTGAGGAAAATCCATTCCTCATACATCAGTCAAAAAACCCCACTGTTCAGATTTTGAGAAGAGATACAGGCTATTACTATGGTGAGAATACCTAAACTTTTCATACACTCTGTCTTTGTACAATACCTGTCATCATATGCTATTAACACCTCCATGAGAAGGTTGCCACAAATCTAATTTATAACCAGAATCACAGTAATTTTTTTCTGGAGGGTGGTGATATTCAGCTATGAAACAGACTGACTCACTACCCAGAATTCTCTTAAATGTTTCTCATTTTCTTTAAGTATTACCTACCCTGGCTGTGGAAACCATATCAAAACATGCTTTTCAACAATTATATTTAAGCACACAGCTGTTGAGTTTTGCTACCACTATTGCTATGTTGGTGGTAAAGTATTCTTTCTAGAAAAAAATGTTATGTAATGACTCACATTGAGTTGCTAATAATATGGAAGTCAAAATGAGGTCAATTGTCCTGTCACAATCAAGATTACAATCCCTTAAAATCTCTTTTTTCCAATTAATTAAGCCTTCCTTTAAAGGCATTTAACCTTCCTTCTGGTTTTGAGTGCTTTTTTAAAAATAAAAATCCAAATAAGACACCATTTTTCCAGGACATAAATTTGAACATCTTACAAACTGATCCTGGTACAACATTCCTTTCTAGAAGGTAGGACTAAACAAGATGCTAGCTGACAACAATGCTTTCTTGCAATCTAGCACAACAAACACAGGAGAATTGCAGTTACACTCTTTTATTATGTGTTTTTTCAAGTGCTCATAGCATGCAACATAGCAAAACCAGATTCGTTGAGATGGCCAAGGATCTGAGCATCAGTAAAACCTTTACCTGTTTTGTTAATCATGTCTCAGTCATCCATTAATTTTATTTTGATATTTCTTCAATGTCCATAAGCACTACAGAAGCTTACAAAAAAAGGAAAAGAAAAAAAAGCCTCTTGCCACTGTGTTTTCTTCTCTAGCTAGATTTTAGATTATGGCTGCATTGTTAAACAACTTCTCATTACCTGTCAAATATTTTCTCTATATCCACAAAAAATAGGAAGAAAATGAAAATAAATACTGCTTACCCCCCAAAATATTACCCAATTAATTTCACTGCATGCCATAGAAGTCTTTGTATCCAGCATGTCTCGCACAGCATAATAAAACCATAGAGTTGATTTATTGCCTAGTGTTTAGCCATGAAAAAAAGAGGTTGAGTGTCTGGACAGCTCTGTCTGTGAGTCATGGTACAATTTCTGCCTCCCTTTGTTTGACCTAGGCTATTGAGTCCCCTACATTGACTCAACAGCTTTGACCAAGATATTGCAGAAATGGAAATGAAAGCACCTGTGTCAGCCTGACTTCCCATCCAACTACCACCTGTGATAGAGACTGACAATGGGACATAAGGCACTCTTTATCCTTAAATAATCCTCTAGAGGTCAGGTATATGAATGTGAAGTGTTGGCCTGGTAGGCGCTGAGAGTCACTGCTGTCTGTTAGACTACTCAGACCTCCAGTTACTTCTATCCATATATCTGTGATTATGTTGATCATATGATGGACGTAGAGGAACTTGTACTGGTGGGAAAGGAGCTAGGGAACGTGTTTACTAGCAGGGCTCTTTGAATCTCCCTAGGTGGCATGCCTCGATGCTGGAGGCAGCATAACTCTTTCCCTACTGTGGCACAATGCTGAGCATGATGATTGAGACTGAAACAATTGTGACAACCTTACTTTGAATAGGTACATCACAGAAAGTGACCTGTTCCTTGAAGTCCTTCCTTTTCCTTCTGGTAATCAAAGATATACTCTTGCATGTCATTCAATTATCTGTTGCTTGTTGTTCATAACACATTTTGGCATTCTTAATTATAATAACATACATTTTTATCTTGAGATCTAATCAGTTTTCAACATTACAATATGCAAACATACCTGTATATATGCATATACCTGTTTATACAGTAAATATATCTTATGCCATTACAGAAATTAGAAGTTGTTAATAACTTCCTATTAATTGTAATTGATACTATCATAGTTTTGCCATCTTAGATAAAAGTTATTCTGCATCAGAAAACATGGAAAATAATTAAATTTAGACAGGATAAGGGAAGTATGCTGTGAATGTCTTGAAACTATACTATGTTAAACAGAAAAGATATTAAGCTTTAACAAGTATATTGAGTGTTCCCCCCTCCCTGTACTCAAAGCACGAACCTTATCCAAACCTTACAGAAACTTAACCTGTGATAATTTCCATCATTTTAGTTGATTATTCTGCAACAGCATATAAAATGAACCACAAAGAGTGGAAAGAGCCTTTTAAGTATTATTATAACATTTGACTAATCATGTTTCCGTATGGAAAGTGTCTCCGCGCTTAGAAAATATTTGAAGACAAATACTGTCAGATAAACAGTACTTGAGAAAGGAATCCTGACATCTTCCATGGTACCCCACAGAAAAGTCCTGAAAAGCTCATTCCTGAAAACCATTTCAACAGAGCACAAATGTGATACTGACGCCAGTTTAGCAAAGACTGCACAAAGAACAAAAACCTGCGTTACTGAAAGGGCTTTGTGAACCTGTATAACACTGCAGATTTAACAGAATCATCTTGAAAAGGTGACGAATACTGAGTCTGTCACCATGCAAACTCTATGACATATGGCCAATAGATTGTTGGTAAATATTTAATAAAATGAAACATTACTCTCTGACGTAAAACCTCTACTATTACAAAGAGGCAAAGGTACAGCAACAAAGCACGTGGTCTTTTTTGACAATGGTGCTGTGTTTCAGGTTGCCCCTATCTACAGACTAAAATTAAAACTCAATCTGTTACCACAGTGTAATACAACTCAGCAGAAGAGGCCTCTGTAGATTTTCTTTTTAGTTAAACCTGGCTTCTATGGTTCAACAGCTTGACAGCAGCGTACAAGTATATTGTTTTTGCTGGAACATGTGTTCTTCAAGTCATTACTATTCCTACTTTAAAATCTTAACTGTAAAAGCCAGTAGAGATTGAGTGTTGGGTTTGTTTATTTTTTGCCTTTGTTAATGTCTTATACTTTGTGTCAGGTGTAAAATGCACATGTACCACAGGATTGGTGCTTCTACATTAACAGAAATTTATAAAACACATCTCAATTTGCTAGTCACAACTGCTTATGTGATAGAAGACTGGATTTTATAGAGGACCAATTGATTTTTTCCTTTGGAGCTGTGATTTAAAATCAGAATTACTAGTAAAAATAGTTTGGCAGCTTTGATTCCAGTGAAACTCCAGAAAGTAACATATTTGGCAGCTCCATTCATGACTGGTATGAATTGCCAGAATGCAAAATGCCCGCATTCAGATATACCATGCCAGAGTTATGTGCAATATTGCCAATCCAAATCCTATGATCATGGATGATTTTAAAAATCTTTACTTTTAAGAATAATGAACATTAAGGTCTTTTTTTTTCTCAGGTTTTCCTATTTTTGCACACTTAGGGTCACGCTTATGTCAACATTTTCTAATTTTGGACCAAAAGACTATAACTGTAATTTCTTCAGTGAAAACGAAAACACAAATGTCATTTCCTGACTTCTGTTGCTGAGTTTTTAAGATACTGAGTTGCCTGACAAAAAGTTAAAAAGTGGTACAAGAGAAAAAGATCTCAGAGACAAGATCCATTATGAAGGCTGACAATTGGCAACATTGTACATGGAAAGTATAAACAGTGCTTGCCAAATTTCTGTGGTGGAATTGGCCATCAGAAATGTTTGTCTCAGCCCATTTGCTGCAACTACTTTACTTTCCTCTAGAAGCAGTAGCTTACTGCTGTACAGACCTACTACAGACCATTTAGCACTTGAATGGATAAATATGTGAATGGATATGCTAGAAAAATTGCAGGGTCAGTACGTCTGTCTCAAAAGCTGTTAACCAATAACACTTTTTTTTTTTAACAAATTAATCAAAAAGAACCTCGCATTTAACTATCAACATTACAGATTAAACATTTCTGAGATGTTATAATTCTCCCTGTCCAGCAATGAAGAGGCAGGTTGTTTAGGTTTTTTTCCTTCCACTAAAAAAAGCAACAGCTTTTTAAAAATAAATTCATCCTTCAGGGCAACAACATTTCTTCAGGATAGTCTAATCCCCAAACTTCAATTATGACTTTTTGTACAATATTATAATCCTTAAACACTCCACACAGTGCTATCTTGCTGTAAGTTAATTTCTGGTCAGCTTACTTATTTCAGCGCCTCATTATTCATAGTCAAAATTTCAGCCAAACTAAGAACAAACACATATGTAATGCTGAAAAAAAAGCCTGGTGTTAGTTCAAATTAGTAATAACATTTTGAACATCTGTTATTTAAGTTTGTTTAACTCCTTCCATCTTAAAGTGTGTAACAAGGCAACTTGTCCTATGCATCATCATGAGATCTTCCATTATCCAATCATGTATCAAGAAAACATGAAAAAGTCATATTAGAATAGCATCTGTTAATGTGTTTAAAATTCTGCAGTTACAAAAGCTGATACTGAACGCAAACAGAGTCCACTAGATGGCATAAAGCAATAAATATCATGATAAAAGATATAATGAAACCCCTGATTTCTTTTATGGTATTTACTGATTTCTTTTATGATAAAAATCAAGCACTGAGGGAACAAACTTCTGTTTACAGAAATATTAACAAATATTAATACTTTTTTTCTTCTGTACACAAAGTACTATAGAGGGGAATGTTGAGGACACAAGGTTGCATAAGGAAGTCAGATAATATTAATATGAAGATTATAAACAACACCTTAACCCTACATATTCTAATACAACGTTACATGTTATAAATACCACATTAACTCTACATATTCTAGTACAACATTACTACATAATCACACACTACTTCAAAAATAATACAAGACAATAATTTAGGGTTTTTTATACATAGCTTTCTCCTCAAAAAAGAAAGTAGCAATCTTCCACTTTTTTTTTTTTTTTTTTTTTCAATATTGAAAGTGACTATGCCTCATTTTTGCTAACAACTGTTAACATGACATCTTTAAGATCAAGACCTGGCCTGGAAAATTTCTGCAGCCCTCAGGAACCTCCCCTAGTCACCACAACCTGTCAAAGATAATTAAGAACGGTCTTACAAAGACATCAGCCTCCTCCCTCAACACTCGTGAGTGCATCCCATCAGGTCCCTTGCACTTCTGTACATCCATTGTGCTTACATGTCCCCTGATTTGATCCTTCTCTACCAAGGGTAAGTCTTCCTTACTCAGGCATTTCCTGCTGGTCTCTGGGGGCCTGGGATTCCTGAGGGCAAAAGTCCAGCAGTAAAGACTGAGAAGAAGAAGGCACTGAATACCTCAGCCTCTGCCATGTCCTTTGTCACCAGGTCTCCTGTCCCATGCTGCAGAGGGCCCACATTTTCCCTAGTCTTCCTTTTGCTGATAAGATTTCTAAAGATGCCCTTTACATCACTCACCAGATTAAATTCCAAGAGAGTTTTGGCTTTCCTAACTCTGTTCCTGCACACGCAGGGGAATGAGGAAAAGAAAATCAATTCTTAATGTAACTAGATTAAACATTGGGTAGTGTGTTGGGTTTTTTTTATTTATTTTATATTTTCTTATAAACTTATAACTTTTTTTATTCTGAATGTTATGAACAAATGTTTTTATGTGCATTTAACCTTATCCAGGCTCAGTCTAATGTGATATAAGATAAGTACATAACAGCACCCTTCACCTCAGGTCATGACAAGTCTATAAAGCAAGACCCTGGGGCACTTTACCAGTAGCCCCAGGTCCCCAGGCCATCCTCCACTCTTTTCAAAAGGTAGGTTTACAGCTGAGCTGCTCAGGCCAAGGAGAGAACAGTCATTGCAGGAGTCAGAAGAAGCAAAAAGTTTCAATACTATTTACACTAATGTCTTTCTGGAATGCAGGAAGGTGTTGGGACACTGCAGGAGTCACAGATATCAGGTGGATATCCTCCACTCATGTGCGGTATACTCTTTGGCTTCACTGACATTTCTGTTTTCTATATCTACACATTGCCTTGGTTCAGCACTTTTATACCTATATACTATTCTTTTATATTCTCCTGATGCTATCTGTAACAGTGGTAAAACCAATACAGAGCCTGCTCTAGAAATAGGGACCAGGATGCTCATGAAAATGTTTGCTAATCAGACTGGTGCTAAATGAAAACTTCAAAACATTAGATGATGCTTTTTCAGAGTGTGCAGCTTCACTTCTACTTTTAAATGGTTTCTATATCTGAACCTGACAGTTTGTCATGGTTTAACCCCACCCCGCAACTAAGTGCCATGCAGCCACTCTCTCACTCCTCCCTCCACTTCCGGTGGGATGGGGAGGAGAATTGAAAACAAGTAAAACTCGTGGGTTGAGATAAGTTTAATAATTGAAATAAAATAAAATATAATAATAATTGTAATTAAAAGAAAGATAGCAAAAGCAGAGAGAAACAAAACCAAAGGAAAAAACAAGTGGCGTACAATACAATTGCTCACCACTCGCTGACTGATGCCCAGCCAGTCCCCGAGCAGCAAGTGGGCCTCCCAGCCAACTCTCCCCGGTTTATATACTGAGCATGATGTCCTATGGTATGGAATATCCCTTTGGCTAGTTCAGGTCAGCTGTCCTGGCTATGCTCCCTTCCAGCTTCTTGTACACCTCTTTGCTGGAAGAGCATAGGAAACTGAAAAATCCTTGACTTGGGATAAACACTACTTAGCAACGACTAAAACATCAGTGTGTTATCAACATTATTCTCATACTACATTCAAAACACAGCACTGTACCAGCTACTAGGAAGAAAATTAACTCTGTCCCAGCTGAAATCAGGACACAGTTATAAAGCCATGGACTTCCAAAGACAAATTTATTTCTAGGAAGCTGGAACAGGTTTTTGACCAAAACTGAATTATCTTTTCCCTATATATACATATCTACTCCATATGCATATAAATACACACACATATTCCATATGCTCCATATATACATTATTCAAATATGTATATGTATTAAAATATGTACATGCATGTTCAAATATATTTACACTGATGTGGAATCATAGAATAATAGAATGGTTTAAGTTGGAAGGGACCTTAAAGATCATCCAGTTCCAACCCCCCTGCCATGGACAGGGACACCTTGCACTAGACCAGCTTGCTCAAAGCCCCATCCAACCTGGCCTTGAACACTGCCAGGGATGGGGCATCCACAACCTCTCTGGGCAACCTGTTCCAGTGCCTCACCACCCTCATAGTGAAGACCTTCTTCCTTACATCTAATCTAAATCTACCCTCTTTCAGTTTACAACCATTAGTTCTCATCCTATCACTACACTCCCTGTTAAAGAGTCCCTCCCCACCTTTCTTGCAGGCCCCCTTTAAGTACTGGAAGGCCATTGTACGGTATCCCCAGAGCCTTCTCTTTTCCAGGCTGAACAACCCCAAGTATCTCAGCCTGTCTTCATAGGAGAGGTGCTCCAGCCCTCTGATCATCTTCATGGCCCTCCTCTGGACCCACTCAAGCAGGTCCATGTCTTATACTGGGGGCCCCAGAGCTGAAGGCAGTACTCCAGGTGGGGTCTCACAAGAGCAGAGTAGAGGTGTGACTCACCTCCCTTGACCTGCTAGCCACACTTCTTTTTGTGCAGCCAGGAATGCAATTGGCTTTCTGGGCTGTGAGGGTATATTGCTGGCTTATATTCAGTTTTTCATCCAAGTCCTTCACCACAGGGCTGCTCTCAATCAACTCATTGCCCAGCCTGTATTTGTGCTTGGTATTGCCCAGACCCGTGTGCAGGACCTTGCACTTGGTCTTGTTGAACTTCATGAAGTTCGCATAGGCCCACCTCTCAAGCCTGTCAAGGTCCCTGTGGATGGCATCCCTGCCCTCCAGTGTGTTGATCACACCACACAGCTTGGTGGGATCAGCAAACTTGCTGAGGGTGCACTCAATCCCACTGTCTATGTCACCAACAAAGATGTTAAACAGAGCCAGTCCCAATATGGACCTCTGTGGAATGCCACTCATCAGTGGTCTCTGTTTGGACATCAAGCCGTTGACCACAACATGTTGAGTTCAACCATCCAGCCAATTCCTTATCCAGGGAGTGGTCCACCCGTCAAATCCTTGTCTCTCCAACTTAGAGACATGAATGTCATGCGGGACAGTGTCAAATGCTTTGCAAAAATCCATGTTTACACATATATGTATTTTCATATGGTGGTACACAAGAGGAATCAAAGATCAGGAAATATATTTAAAATCCCAGAAAATGTCCTTTGCAGACAGCAGGAAAAGCCTTTTGCTTAAAGGAATAATATGAAGCAGACCATTTCTCCTCAGCGTAGTGTTTCCTGGTAGTTATAAGTTCTTCTCTTCAGTTTTTCAACTAGATTGTTCCACAGATTGGAGCTTATCTCTAGGTGGTAAGCAACAGATACCAGCACTAGACATAAATTACTTGTAGCAGTCAAATTGTTGCATGATTTCGGACAGAAAGTGGAATAGTCTTACAAAATATCTTCTATGACTCTGTTTCTTTTGCTGTCATGTTTCTAGCTGTGTAGAGGCACCAAGCTTTTCGATGTCATCTTTCACTGGTGTTTAATTAGCTGTTCTATGTAGTCTGCATACTTATTCCCTGTGTGCTTTCCCTGCATGCTTGCTTGTATGCAGCATGTATACATTCCCTTCCCTGTATGTACACATTCCCTGTATGCTTCCTCTGCTTGCTTTTACAAGCTTGCTCCTTACTTACCTAATGTTGAAGTGTTCTTTTACATGCTACTTGAAACTTTTCCGCAAAGAGACACTGAAGATGTGGCAACAGCGTGACTTTTCTTGTGAAGAATGAGTCAGATTTGGTACCTTTGTGTTCAGGCTTAGTTTTTATAAATGCCCCAATCACCATGACAGATTATTTTTTTAATACTTTCTTGATCTCCACTTATACAGCTTCAAAATTAATTTAAGATTCTGAGAAGTGTCAATCTCTTTGAATAATTAAATTAAAGCCTATTTGAAATTGAATATTCTCTGCCAATAAACTTTTTAAAAATTATTATTATTATAAAAAATAACACATGGCTGACCTGTCATTGTTCTGCCTCTAATGTGCTGACCTCAAAGCTTGTGCCTATGCAAGAAAATTATTATATAGTGAAACATGGCTTTTCATGACTGCGTATCCATAGGCCAGTCCATTTATGAGCAGCTATGGGACATCTATTAATGAGACATAAAAATGTTAGAGTGTGTATAATTTTTTTCCTTCTAATATAATTTTAAAACAAAAGCTGCTTCACAGCTAATTGAATGTAAAGGAAAAAGCAGATGTTACTTTATTTAATTACCTGGTTTAATCTTTACTGAGAAATATGTTATCTTATTAAAAACTTATTGGAGTACTAGATGATTCCCACCCTGTCTGTACTGATATTCCACAATAGCCTGAAGTTGTTTCAATGGTTTGTTTTGATTTGATTGTATATTTTAATGTTTAAGCAGCAGGTTCATTTGTTAGTAGAAAAAACATGTTTGGCATTTCAACTTTAAAATTAAAATTCACTCTGATACAACTTGAATGCTGAGTTTGCAGGACAAGAAGGGTGAAAACAATTTTTAAGTGTTCCTATAAAAGATAGGGTACATGGGGAAGCCAAAACCTTACTAAGTTCAATCATTTGTATGCTACACTAACTGGGAGCATGTGCAACACAAGGATGAGAGAGAGAGAGAAAAGGCCAGTCTTTCTGTGTGTCTTTATAAAAATGAGAATCAATACAACCAAAAATGCCCCCAGAAAAGTCACCTGTCCACTTTGTACGCATGCCTACCATTAAAGAAAAGGTTGTGTCCTCGCCCAGAATGGCATACCTTTAAACATATGCTCATGGGCTTTGATAAATTAGGCTAGAACTGTAAAGTAGGTTATGAAATAGAATTCCAATTCTATCAGAAATTCTGAAGTCTCTCTAAAACCCCTTAAAAAGAATTGAAGTCTTTTTTTAAAGTTCAATCTGAAAAGACTTTTAACAAAAGTTTCTAAAGCTCCTGGAAGAAACAGGAGAGCTGTTAGAGAGCTTGCATATTGGGAAGACTGGCGATCCTGCAATCTGAGAAAGCTGAAGACAACGTAGTCTACAGGCTTCCTTGAAAATTCATTATCACATAGCAGTTTTTGTGAGGTTTTTAGTGTAAAGATCACCAGTGGATCAGTTTTGATACTGAACGTACAGATGCTACTATATGACTTTTCATTTTTTTAAATTAAGTAGTAAATCACCCACCCCTTTAAGGTACTCTAACAAATCAAAATGAAAGTAGCTCTAAGTTCATTTAGATAGTAAAGAAGGAAGAGCAAGAGTTAATATTCCAAACAGAAGATATCCTCCCATATCTTCAATAAAAAACCTGTATCCCTATGCACCACTCAATATATTCCACTTTACAAAGGTCTGCACCTGCCCTGGCATACCAACCTTCACACAGAATTATCAGTGCCATCCACAGCTGTAGGACTGGCAGTAAACACTGAAACCTTGCTTCTGTGATATTATGTTTGGAAACTGAAATACAAAACTACAAAGTATATAAGACCTTCTCATTCTCCCTCTGCTCTATGTTCTTCTTCTTTATTCCCTGTCTTTGCTGTACAGAGCTTGATAACTCTGACTGTGTGCTGTGGTTCATGTGTGGTCTCATGACACAAAAAGGATGAATGAGTGGCAAGTAGAAACATCTAGCAGCTCCTGTGGCTGCTCTTGAGATATGTTTTAAAGCCTTCAAGGAAAAAAAAATAATATGAAAAGTTGAGACAAGTTGACAATATGCAACCATCCTGAAGTCTCCAATTTACTCATCTGCCTTCTGTAATTCTCACATATAAAAATTCTCTTTTCCTTTAATACACTAACTAATACTACTTCATCAGATCCACACAAGCCAAAATTTCTGATTCCCCTCAGTTGTGGCTTTGGGATTAGCAATTGATGAAAAAAGGTAAAAAATCAGAAATTCTCAATAACAATTCCAGCTCACCAAAGAATAGCTTGATGGGCAGCATGTAGACCGTAACTATGGACTTGTATTCACTTTTCTGGTTCTTCAAGCACATTGGTCATAACATTTCTTAAAAATAAAATCAAACTCAAGACATGAAAATATCATACATCACCTGTCTAGCTTAATTTGATTCACTTTTATCAGTAAATCTATGCATCCTCTAACAGCTTTGAGCAAAAGCTTTCTTTTCAGGATATTGACATTGGGTTTATAAAAGCTCAGACTCACAACCGTAGCTCTGTCATTCAGGTACATATGCCTTATAAGCACTGCTAGGGTCAAATAAGCCATGTCTGCTCCAATAAATTAATAACATTAATTTTAGCTCTTTGCAAGTTTCTTGAGCTGAAAACAAAAAGAATACTGGGGAAGTACTTTATTTTTCATATTTAAAATTTTATAAACCTCTGTTTCTGCACAAAAAACCAGACCATCTGCATATGGCATATTAACACTTAATGCTGCACATTAAAATATGTTGAAAATTGAAAAAGAAACAGTTAGACAAACAAACAGAACATAGCAGAAAAAAAATATGAATATCTAACTCCAATATATAATATGGTGTAGAAAATACTTTAAAATACATATCATAGCTATCAGGATAGTTTGCTTCACATTTTGCATATTTACAAGGGCTGAAACTTTGATTGGTGTACCAGAGTCATGAGATCTACTTGAAATAAATAAGCTCTTTACCATCTCTTGCTTTCCACAGTAGGGCATACTTGACACATGTCAGAATGACATAATGGAAGATACATTTTAATACATTGTAGGCACTGATCAATTAAGAAAGCTTACCTTATATCACAATGCATTACTAAACAGACACAACAACAAACATGGTGATTTTTCGACACTAAAACACTTTCCTGATAGAGTTGTTGGACAGCACAGATGTAAGAGCATAAAAATTATTCTTATAAAAAAGGTAAGACAGTTATTTGACCTTCTCAGTGATGCTGGCCAAAGATAAAGCATTACAAAAGACTGCTGGGAAGAAGAAGATACTCTACAGTTTAGCAGTGCCCATTCATATATATCACATAGGTGAACCTCTTTCAATCAGGGACTAAGTTGAACACTAAGTTGCTACAGAAGTTGAAGATGCTAATGAAGTGCCGAGTCACTGCAGCATCAAAACTCAGAGAAATCATTCATGTCTATGGCGAAAATTATTGGGTTCTGAATAACAATACACCATAGATTTAATTTTCAAGGGTGTCCTTGTTGAAATCTCCCTTCTTTTCAGTACCCTCAGCTGTGTCTGAAATACCTCACTATGTAAGTATTTATTAAGTCCTTGGGATAGATAACTGCTCCCTAAAATGGGGAATTGTGCTGTGGAAACAGAGAATAGCAGTATTTGTTTACACTTGCTACAAACCATTTTGTTAATCTTGAGCAAACATTGTTCCTAACGTGAACACAGTCTGCCAAATGAAGCACTACATCCAGCCTCATTAGGTAAAACCCAGTTTCTTCTTCAGGCAGTACAATGAACAACTTCATTTGTTGCCAGGTTACGCCATCTCTAATTTCTTTGCCAAAGGAAGTTGGAATTGGCATACATCTGAAGATGCCACAATGAAAATGGGTTGGCACAATTTTGTTGAGAAATTACTCCTCTTTTACGATGAATTTACAAGTCAACACAGTGAGTGGTGGCTTGAAACTGATATCTTTTTGATACGTTTCTGCCTATAACTGATATGTGGCTTGTCTGGGTACTCCAGGAAACATCCTAGCCCCGCTGAAGTACATGCCTTAAGAATGGAGGGAAATACAGACAATCTTCTGAGATTTTAAATAAATTCCTTCCACTGAATTGATGAGATTAATTGAGAGCACTAATTCTGAATGGCCACAGTCTGCATAAGAACAGTATTCTGGTAAAGTCATAAAAGATCCAGTCCATTCCAGTGGTATTAGTGGTACGAGAAAAGCACCTTTGAAAACTGTTACTTTCAAAACTCTAGAAAAGTATGTAAAACTTTGGACTGAGAGGCAATCTTTAGCAAAATGTTACATTTTATTCTGACTCTATTTTTCTACTGATGCTATTTTTGGAACAAAGAGTTCTTTCTATTGCAGAAGATATATCTCAGACCCTTTGTCCTTGCCAGACAGTAGTAGAGAAAACAGCACTTCCCCCCCCCCCCCCTTTTTTTTAAACTTAACAAACTAGGAACATACAGCAGGGATGTGAGTAAGCAGGCAACAAAGGTATGTTTTCAACTTCCTAAAGATACAGCAACTAAATCTACTTCATAAAGTGAGCTGTTCCTTTATATTCTTCCTCCCTATCCTGGCCACTGGCAAAGTTGCATTATTATGCTATGAGTCATTCTTTCTTCAAAATATCTCTCTGGGTAGTACTTGTTAATTAAACTTTCTCATCCTCTTTTTCTCTCTTACAGTTGTTGGCAAGAGTCTTGTATCCTCTCTTTTGAATAGACATCTATATGTAATCTCCCATTATTATAGTAGTAGGAAGGAACTATCTTTTACCATGTGTGCCTGTTGAGCATACAATTACTAATTATATCAAGTATGCCTTGTGAGTGCTACTGGTGATTTAAATAGTACATTTTCTTCATCTCTTTAGGACAATGTCATGTATTGTACAATGTTTCTGTCTGATTCTTTGGTGGCATTTTAGCTAGTGAACTTGAAAAGTTCCTCAGTTTCATAAAGAAAAATGTGGAACATCTGTCCCTTTTCTGTGGATGTGACTCTGCAGTAGCTAAAACAGCCTGCTGTTCAGAAATGCAGAGTAGGAAATAAAATGTCATTTGAATACGTGTGGTAATAATAGCCTGGTGGCAGTGCCATAGCCAAAACCAATACTCTTAAGAGTTGTATCTAGTAAAATCATATGTACTGATTTCTTAATTTCATTTTTTATGAAATTATAGGAAAACATTTTTCACAAAAACCAGGTTTCAATCCTGACCATACAAACATACATACATATTTCATGATGACTCTGTCCTACAAAATATATAGAGAAGTAACTGAGCATGAGTGAATCACCTGAGTACAAATGAAAGGATAGTGGAGCTGTTATTTATGTTTAGTGAAACAAATTCACAGGGTGGCTTTGGAGATGGCCAAGAAGGTACAGCTTATGTCTTCATCCATAGTCATTTATTGCATAGCTCTGTACAGAGTAACAGCTCTAGCTTTAAGTATATGATAGGATAGAGAAGGTAAAATATGAGTGAAGAGTAGCTGATGTATTGGAAGAGCGAGGTAAGCAGAGAGAAAGCCTGAGCAGAGTAACACCTAAAGATCTTCAACTGAAGTCAGACCTCCATCATGGTGGCTACTATAGAAATGATTTATTAGAAAGAATAAGAAGTCTACAATTAGGACTGAATAGGAAGGTATAAGAATTCAGGAACTGATTTAACCTAGGCCAAGGAAATCCTGGAGCAAAACCAGGGAAAGAATCTACCTCTTGGAAAATCAATCCAGACCTCATCCAGAAAACCATCCCTTTTGTAAACAGTGACAAAATAACACAGATTGCTGTGCTCTGGGTAGCCATGACTGCCTTAAAGCTGATCTGGTAAATCCCTAAAAGTCCCTTCAAGACCTATGTTTCTGTGGATTCAACAGTAAGATAAACATAAGGAGAACGGGCCATTATGTGTGTGATGTCTGATCTTTTTATTTCTGTCATGTATGAACATCAAAAGCATTTGTTGGGACTGCAGTTGTCAAATTGTAAGCCAGCATGTGAAAACAGCTGTCTATCCTCACCACCAACAAACACGAATAGATCTGTCATCATAATTACAGCTCAGAGCTGGATTGTCTTCAAATACCAACAACAGTCTGCACTGTGAGCGATGTCAAATAAGCCTGACTCAACTGGTTTAGGATCCATTTTTCTAGAGAGCATAATGACAGCCTTTCTCTTCTATGAAAGGTTGCAAAAGTTTCTGCGTAAGGAAGTCTGCTATCTCTCATGTTAAATATTTCATGACTTGATAAAAGAAATCTTTCTAGAAATCAAAAAATGATTTACACATTTAATAAAATAATTATGCAGTTTATTTATGTGCATATAATTTTAACTTGATTATACTCCAACAGTCTTGTTTCCTTGTTGCAGCAGTAACTGTCTTCTGATATTGCTTCATGGATCTCTCACAAATGTTTATTTGGATACATACAGTAGCTCAAGGGGTTTATAATGGAATACTGAGATTTTCATCCCAAGAGCTATACATTGGCAAGAAGTGACTGAGAGATGTCTGAAAGTATCTCCTGATTTAGCAGTGGCCTAGACAAAACTAATTTGGGAATCTTACTAAGAATGAAATTCTATAATGTAAATATCACACTGTCAGCATAGCTGGTCAGCAGATTTAGCATGAATATCACACTTCTCTCTATATCTGGCAATATGAAAAGGAAACAGGCTTGTTTGAGGAAAACAGATAGAGACAGTCATTTCCCTTGGGACACAGAAGAAGCAGGAATCAAAAAGTATGACTATTTGAATCAATTCCCAGTCTGTCTTCTGAACCAAACCTGTGCAACTGACCCGTGCACTGAGTTTCCTCAGGAAGCAGATTGCAGTCTTCAGGTGTACAGATTATAACCTGCCATTTTGAAATTACAACTTCTAATATTTGTTCTCTGAGTATATAGTTTCTCTTGAGTCTAGATATTGTTGCATAGTCCATGCTCAATAACAGGCAAGCCAGGATAATCTGCTTTCCCATCATGCATTACTCCTACATTCCTGAATTATTTTAATTATCATAACAGTCTAGCATATAGTCAAAGTACAAAAGTATTCCATAAAGTAAAACCATCAAGCAACTGGAATTACAGGTCACCGATACTACTATCCATATAAATCAAACTGGCTGTATAGAGGCAAAAACTTCTGCCCCTCAAAATCTTCTAGCCTGAGGGTTTGCACATATTTGACACGAAGCTTTGTTAAATGTGCACTGTCATGGCAAATGGTGGTATTTTAAATGTGGAAAGTATACTACTTTTGAATTATTATATGGAGTCATAATCTAAAAGTAGTAGACATATATCTAAAAGAAGCAAGCACGAGAGGAAGAGAAGAATGTAAAAAAGGGAAAGGGAAGGAGGCTATAGTTGGCTAGTAATTTAGTAAAAAGAATAAACAAAAAGACTAATTTCAAGTCCATCACAGGACCTAGATACTAAAACCCTTGCTAGATTTGAGACTATACTTGAAGTTAACAATATAAAAAATGTGCAGTCACAGAATCTTAGAATCATTCAAGTTGGAAGGGACTTCAGCAGCTCTTCTGGCCTATCCTCCTGCTTAAAGTCCAAGGCATATCTCTTAGTTTGATTCCATTTGTATGCATGTGCATGCTCCTGAAAACATGAAGTATGTTCTGTTGAAATTTTTAATTAGAAAATACATTGTCATTATATTCTGCATATTTTTTCACTTGAAATCATCCGAAACAGCTCACTGAAAGAATTTGTAAAGGTCTTAAAAGTCAGACATTGTGCAGGAACACACTTAAATTGAAAAATAGTGGTAACAAACTGATAGTTACCAGTGGAGTAAATGAGGAACTCTGACTGAAATAAAATCAGGTCATGATTCCTCTCTTAGCTGCAGGTTGCAGAGTATGAGTTCAAGCCTAAGTTCCATATTATTGTCATTTCCCTTTCCATCCCTCTCTCCCTGGTGAACCCAGTTTCATATGCACACTTGGTCCCTGGATATGGGAACCAAAGACAGATAGGAAAGCTGTTGGTCACTTCATTTCACTTGTACGATACAGGCAGAGGGTTTCTCCCTCTGCGCCATGACTCTCAGAAAAAGCTGAGGACAGTTTGGTGTTTATAAATACAAATATAACTGTGTACACACAGAGACACACATACACATTATGTTGCAACGTAGTAAACATGGTATAAGTTATTAGCGTAAATTCAGCTGAGTGTTGAAGATGCAAGTGAACATACAGGGAAGATGTGAATCTAAATATAGCTCATTGGTGTTCTTCAGGAGTGATTTTCACAGTGTCACAGTGCATATATACATACCCTGTAGACTGTATCAGAGAATTAACTGGAGCTTCTAATCCCTGAGAAAACAATGCAATAACTATATACAAAAAGGAAGAGAAGCAGTGTGGGAATGTGCACATTAGTTGGCAATTTGAATCATGAAAAATGAATTATTATTAATTGTTACTAAATCTTGTTTAAGCTGCCATCATTCCACTTCACACTGAAGATCAGTGAGATGACAGGAGTTAATTTACATTTCTAAAGGCCATTTTTTGTTTCTGGGAAATCTGGGATCTCAGAAATATAATCTAAAATATAATATCAGCATGCTTTGCACACTTTCTTTTTCAAGGTTGCTTCATAATTTACAGGCTAGAAACAGAGAACCAACTTGTACCTGTTCAGGATCTATTTCCAACTGATGATGAGAATTGTGGGAGGGGAAGAATAATGTTTTCTATGAAATATTAAGTCCCTATGTACTTTTAGGGTACTCTAGAACAACGGTGATTGAGGGAAAGTAATTATTTTTTAGGCTTGTTTTCCAGAAGAGAGAACTTGCATTTCAAAGAGGCATTCTTGTATAATACAGTATTGTTACCCATTGACTAAGGTTTGCAGAATCTTTTTCAAATATCATACAGGCATATGTGAGGAATGTGCAAGGAACAGAGAATAAAATACAGTATCACAGATCTACCAGTGATGATCTCAAAGTCAAAAAGTACCATGTTATTTGTAGGCATGAAGCTGAGCTAAGAGAAGACCTTTGAGAATCAAAAAAGCTATTATTTGAGATATAATAGGCAACAATCTCCACTTCTGATTATGCAACCCAGCAAGAATAGATAGATAACCTCAAGAAAGAACCTCCGAAATCCACTCATCTTTTGTGTCAGCCTGTAGAGAAAGGAAGACAGAGGATATGTTTCAATTCCATCCTGCCTAGATGGTGAATACGTCTGTAACAGTTGCTAACATTTCTTAGATATTCTCTTTAATCACATGCACAATAATGTAATTAAAGATGCAAAACCACAGAAAAATTAAAGGCTTGTCTAAAGAAGTGGTGATTCACAAAGAATTGAATACACAAAACCTGGTTTGAGTCTGAGTCATGTGGAGCTCAGTGTACTACTGATTTTTGCCAAAGGCAATAGTAATAATGTTGGAAAAGATTAAAATTTTAAATATGATTAAACTCATTAAGAACTTGTTCTGAAGCTTAAGTGGATGTGGCAGTAGAGAAGAGGCTTGGATGCAACTGTGAATCATGCCAATTTCACTTTGAAAAACTGCTCTCCAAACACTTGAGTTCTACTCTGTCGTTAGGAAAATGAGCTAAACTGGTTTCCCAATGCAGTATGCCTGTAAAAGTGAGAAAGTTCACTGACCCATAAATGGTGTTTGCTATAGTGCCTTTGCAAGTCTTATCTCCTGCCAGCCGTGTAATAACCTGAGACTATATTTGAAACTGATAGGGAATAAAACTGAGAAGGAGGAATAGTTGGACAAATTAAATATGAAGATTTTCAGTTTAAAAAGTTGTCAGAAGCTTGTCAATAAGGATTTAAATATGTGGGATGAGCCACATTCTGGAAACGTCATTTTCTCATCACTTTCTATACAGCCTATTTAGATTATACAACAACTTCTAGGTGTTTATATATAGATGTGAAGATTTCCACTTACATAAAATAGAAGATAATTAGAAAATGAGAGAAATGGATCACTTCTTATTTGTAAGAAACACCATTGTGACTCTTTATTAGAGTTTCTACTTCCCCTGATAGAGATCATGAGCTCTGGTCTTCCACTAAACAATTCTAGTTTTCCTGCTTTTTGGTACAAAGCTTGTGAATTATTCAGAATTATTCTTTTCCCCACTGCTTCTGAAGGAGTAGAAGCTACAAGTTGTCCTTAACTAAAATAGTCTGTGCTTGCCTGTAATATTTACAACTGCATTTGAGGCTTCCATAACAAAGCTGGTCGCTGTCATTTATTTCCAAAAAGATTTAAAATATGTATTTCCTCACATGATTGACAGAGGAAACCCTTTTTAAACAAAGGAACAAAGGTTAGAAAAAAACAGTTACTTTCCTAAGCCAAACACAGTAAAAGAGGTAGTATCGTAAACCAACTTAATCATTTTTTTCCCCATGTAAAGTCCATGAACATGTTTGTTAACAAGGAACAATTTTTTTTTTTTTTAGGGCTTTGTTTTCTCAGGGAACTGAAATTTCAACATTTTCAACAATTTCTCTGGAACGCTCATTATTTTTTCATTACTTAAAAATGAAGGAAAATATACAGATCAGCAAATTTCATCGAATTATCAAAAAGATCAGTTTGTTGTTTTGACAACATTAATATAACTTCTTCTAGAAACTAAATCAGAACATATGCAGTGGTCCTCACATTTCATGCTTCAAATTCTCAGTATACCTGTAAACTCGTTATTCTGACCTTCCAAGTCTGTCCTTAACAATTCCAATCTTAATAATTATTACTAGGGAGTAGCCTTCATTTTCACTAAGTGTATCAGTGAATCTCTCAGCAGGAGAAACACCCCTTTTCAGAAGCCCAGCCCCAGTTATATGAACCATTTAAATACTCCATACATTCACAGGGTTGTTATTTATTTTAATGAATCCTAAATTAACAGGGTAACAGTTCACAACGTATTTATAGAGCCAAAACTTTGGGCTAGCACTGAACTGAAAAATACCAAGTTCATACCACTCTTTTTTCAAGCCAAAATTGATTTACATTTCTAGCCCTGAGACTTCTCAAACTCTAAAGATTTTATATCTACACATTCTTAGTTAAGGGATCATTAACCCATTCCTAAAAAGTTCTGACGTAACAAAGTGTGGTGAAAAAAGTGTGGTTAACAACTGTTTTGTATAACATCAGGGAAACATTTTGCATGAGACTGGGTAGGTTTTGATCTAATTAATGGCTGTCCTTTCATGGTTTTAAATGGAAATCAGATAAACACTAAGGCAAAAGGGCATATCCAGCAATCATATATCCAGTTGATTTTAAGTGACAAGACCTAGTGTAAGACAGAATATTATTACTATTTTAGTCAATTTTTTTTCTAGCTCAGTTCAGCTCTACCTGTAGTTAAAATGTCCCATGAGTTTCAGTATGTTACAATGGACTTTCAGTGAAGGAATGAAATATGATTAACTTTAAGCATGTATTGCTGAATTGGGGCCTGTTAATACAAATATAAATCAAAGATTAATAGTTCTGTCCAATACTCTCTGGGATGATACTTTCAAGGAAAATGTTCAAACTAGTGTACTTTAACTAAATAACTATTTAACCTGTAATAAACAATTTGTTATATAGAATAGACCTCACAACAGAATAACATACTGATGACAAACAAGTTGTCCACACCTGCAAAGGAAATTTTCTACTTTCATACACAGTTCCATTCAATGCTAGTATCTTAAAACTGACCAGGTACAAATAAGCATCTTTTCCAATGATTCATTTAGCTCTGCAACAAGCCTCAGGTTTCCTAAATGTCTTAAGGACAAAACCCCACCATCTTGCCAATAGATTTTAAAAAGATAACATGCTTTTTTTTAAAAAAATGTGATAAATCACTGCTAAGACAATCGATTATTTCTGAATCACAGAATATTATAGTAACAACATGCTTATGAAGAATATTTATTGTCCCCTCTGCAATTTTCCTCTGGTGACAGCAAGCCTTGAAAAGAAAGTATTCTTTTCACCTTCCCAGATGCATTCTTACACCTACCTGCTCCTCCCCGATCAAAATTACTTATGATAAGTGCAATTACTCAGTATTCTTCTGTATTTCACTGGGAAAGGGCTGGAAATAGAAGAAACTGCTTAGAGTGAAACTATTTCTTAGCAGTTACGTATAATTGTGTAACAAATCCCAAACTACCCAGTTTGAGGAGTCATATGCGCATCTCCTGCCAAAATCTGATCTGTATTCAGAAACAAGACATTCCTGTACCCCAGACCTCTGAAGAACCAGGGGCTGCTAGTTGGGGGTGGTTCTTCACTTTTGCTTTGTGTAAAATCAAAACAGTAATAATCAAAACTTAATGACTTAAGAGATACCATGGTACTAACATACAGTCTGTATACACAGGTTTTTCTATTTGTTGCTCCGGGACTGTTCTTGTATTTTACACAAATTTTATGCTTAGTGCCAGTAGAGAATTCATCCTGAAAGCAGATATGGCACCCAGTCTCTTTTCTCCGAGTGAATGTTCTTAGCACTGCACTCAGCAGACAGTCTCCTTTTTGAATATTTATTCTCTCTCATTTTCCCTCACAACAAAACAGATCAATTATAGGTCATTAGCACGATGCACGAGAGTGCTACTCTTCAAAATGGACAACAGCCAAGTTCTGGCTGCCTGCTTTCCAGAAGCTGGACATCTACATCTGAAGTAAAAATTACACCCAGATAACTTTCTACCTGAATGATTGTACCACACAACAGACTTATAAATCAAGGATCATCAGTTAAAAAATGGAAAAGCTGTGAAAAGAGCTCAGTTCTTTGAAAGAAAAATTTTACTGTTCATACAATTTTACACTGTATAATCCTCCTTGAAGCCCTGACAGAAATGTCACTAAGAGGAAGGAGATTTCAGAACCTACTCTGTCCTTCATATTTCCTTTACTAGCTGGAGCACAACCCACACTGTGATACTGTCTAATCTCCTTCTTGTGCCATGATGTAAAATATAGCATTCTGCATTCCATTTATACCTAAAGGTTAGGGGCTGCAGTCTTTAAATGCTTAAATACGTCCCTATTTTGGCCCTTCTGTAAATAATTCTGTCTTTCTTTTACTCTATCTTTTCTGATTCCACGTACATAATTTCTATCAGTCAGGTATTGACCATACTACATGTTCGTAGCAATGCATTTATAGGCACTGCTACAATACAGATAATAAAATAACAATAAGAAACAGTTGTCAGTGAATGAATGATGTTCTGTAATGATGCCAAAGCCTACCTGATCAGGCACAAAGCCTGAATCTTAGTGAAGGATTCATTTTTCTTACCTGCTCTCCAGTCCAACAAAGAGCTTAGGAAGGGTATGCAGCACACAATACTGTGATAAAAATAAGAAGCTGGAATACATCAATGGAACCAGAACCAAAAGTAACTCATGGTGCTGATTCCCATCATAGATGTCAACAACTCAAAAAGTTGCAGTTCATGAGTTTGTAAAAAAACTTGTCTATTCCACAAGCTGTTTTGGCCCCTACCTCATGGCTGCATGACAGTAATTTAGTAATTCTTGATGTGAAAGTTTGTCAGATGCATATTCCAGGCAATACCTCCTCCCCCTCGTTGAATCATACAGGCTGTGTCCTAATCAAATTATATTTTTGAAGTGTTTCCTCACTGAATCCCACAAGATTGTTTCTCATATTTTCCCCCACACCTGCTTTTTAAACTAACTATCCTGAGGCTGCCAGCAGAGCCTTCTTTCTTCTCTCTCTCCCCTTATCCCCCACTTTCCTTTTTTTGGAGGGGGGGAGGCAGGGAGGAAGAGAGTCATGGAGTTATGTTCGTCATTTTTCAGTCCTTCACAATCTGCCCTGTCAGCTGATAATATCTAAAAATATCAGGAAGACCAATGCTTATTTCTGTCATTTCAGGCTTATGCCTACATTTTTTTTTTTTTTTCATATGTCTGAGAAGGAGGAGGTGTCATCTATTAAAGGCAGGAAAACACTTGTGTTCAGATCTACTGTGTCCTGTTAGTTGGACCGTCACTGACCTTCCCTAATGTTTACGAAGAGGCTCATTGATCTCTTCCAGCAAATACAATTGGATGCTTCCCCTTACAGCCAAGGGACAGAAGGCTTGCTGGAGAGCAGCACAGTAGTGACATGGAATCTTTCACCTAAGCTGCTGCCATTTGCTTCCTCATCATTACTCAGTGATTACACACAAGAACAAAACACTATGTCCTTGGCTGCCCACTGGTTACCCCTGCTTATCACAAGCCAGTTACATCATACCCTGTTTTTTATTTACAATGGACTCACTGTTGCCTTTTGAATTATTTCCAGTTGTAGTCCAAGAGTTGTTCTCTGTGCATTGTAATAACCATGTACCACCTGTTTCCTCACAAACTGACTTGCAAGGGGACATTTATTTCACTTATGCCCAATCATTTACTAAAACAGGCCTCATTGCTGGGCTACAGCCTAGTGCTTCTCATAACTTTTCCTGATGGTTTAGCAATATAGAGCAGCTGATAACAGCTGGTTACCCAGATCTGCATCCTCAGTCCTCCCATAGTTACTGGTGCAAAAGTACAAGGGAAGACAGGGTCACAGGAAGAGATGAAATGAAACTGTAGGAGTAACAGCCTTGTGGGATTCAGTACACAAACACATATGTAATTTGAGTAGGTCACATCCACCATATTGAACATAGTGGGGAGAAGGTATTGTCTGACCTCCAGAGCCATGCAGCACAGGGAACAGGAGACCCACATACAAGTTAAGGAAAAGCTAGGATTGCTTTTATTAATACGTGGGCTTGAACTATTTTCCAGCATGTCTCATGCCCCTGGGAAAATCAAAGACAGTCTCCATGGACTACTTCCCTAGCACAGCACTGATCACAACCAGTGTCTCAGTAAACATGCCTAAAAACACCTATTACTACTGAGGGCTGGTTTGCAGCTGCCACTTCAGCTCAAGCTGGTTCCACCTCCGCCTCTTTCTCATCACAAATTAGTATTGCTTAGTAAAGACATACCATACAAATGGTAGATCATATTGTGCCAAGGAAGCATGAAGTCTTAGCTCTTGCACTTATACTCTTAGCAATTATAGGGTGTCAGAGATGAGCTGAAAAACATTTCTTTCCTAAGCGCAAATACCAACAAGTTATCTGAAAACCCTATTTGTCATAGATCACATGAAAACAATCCCATTCTATTGGCACAAGTAAACTACTTCTCTGTGACAAAGACAATGCAAATAAAGGAAGAAAGATATGCGTTGCACAAAGGACACTGAAGAGGGACTGGCAACTTCATTGAAAACTTTGCATATTCTTTATCAGTTACTTAAAAACAAGCTGTGCACAAACTGAAGCAGCCTGGGGATTTAATTGCCACATTTGTTTTTAAAAGAATCTCCATCTAAGATGACATATGAGACACAAGATGATGTCAATCATTATTTCAAGTCAAAGGAACTAGATTTTAACAGGAATTGGTCAGGAGATGATGGAAAGGGGTTTTGAACACATTGTGAAGTGTTTTTGCAATATATACATGGCAAAAGGCACATGATAAATCTGAAATAATTAGGTATATACAATCCTATTTTGAATATTGACTAGGAGTCAAAATCTGCAGTGGCCTTCATAGGATGCATTCTGTGTCTCCAGTGCAATTCTCTTCCCTCATGCTCTACAGGTATAGAGTCTGGGTTTAAGTCTTAGCAATGCAATTATACAGGGACTATAAAATCTGCTTCACCATGGGATGGGAAACATTTGGGGCACAGCCTGATGTTGGACAGCTAGTTTCTTTGATTAAGAAGTCTTTAGTAAGACAGGTGCCTTGTAAGGATGATGCAAGTATCAGGAAAAAGCAAAGTGTACATTTCATATAAGTTTTTTCAGCCTTTACACCTTCAGAGTAAGGCACATTGCTAGAGCTCATCTGGAAGTTATGCTTTTGAGAAAAAGACTTATGGGCTTTCTGAGTGTTGAAGTTGAGCTGCTCAAACTTCTAGAGACTCTATTTTCTGATCTAGTAGTCAGTACAGACCCCAAGTATGCTGTCCTGATTACTGGTAAGAAACAAAGTAAATAGGTCAATGAAAATTTGTCAAACCAAATGTTTCTCTGGACATGATGGATGGTACTTTGGAAAGCTCAGCTAGATTTGTGGGCTGTCATATAGCCTTGGCAAGAAATTCAGTCTATCCAGGGCACTACCTGAATCCACCTGTACAAGAGGATAATTTTTCTCCTGCTCTGGACCTTTTTAGAGATAAAAATCCAAGAATGATACCAAACTGTTCCTATGATAAGGCAACCGTTATCAAATACGATGTGTATGATAGCAATAGATACATATCAACTGGATTTTTATCCTAGTTCAGCAGCCTAAACTGAGCTTAAATGACTGATCATTTTACCATTTAATTTACCATATCCTCAGAATCCACCATATATCTCAGTTTGGTAGGCATTAAGAATTACAGTCCACAGCTTCCCGGCCTTCGCTACAGCCTATCGCAGATGTACACAGTTTATCCTCATACCAGGAACAGTTCTGTGTCCTGTCATTGTTTAAGCCCAGCTGGCAACAAAGCATCACAAGGCCACTCGCTCACTCCTCCCTCGCGGTGGGTTGGGAGAAGAAAATATAATGAGAGGCTCGTGGGTTGACACAAGGACAGGGAGGGAGCACTAGCCAATTATGACCTCAGGCAAAACCAGACTCGACTTGGGGAAAAAACCCAAAATTAATTTAATTTGTTACCAATCAAATCAAACCAGGATAATGAGAAGTAAACCCAAATCTGAAAAACATCTTCCCCCACCCCTCCCTTCTTTCCAGGCTCAACTACACTCCCAGTTTTCTCTACCTCATTCCCCTGAGCGGTGCAGGGAGATGGGGAATGGGGGTTGCAGTCAATTCATCAGATGTCATCTCTGCCGCTCCTTCCTCCTCAGAGGGAGGACTCCTCAGTCTTCCCCTGCTCCAGCATGGGGTCCCTCCCACGGGGGATAGTTCTCCACCAACTTCTCTGGTGTTGGCCCTTCCCACAGGCTGCAGTTCCTCACAGACCTCCAGTGTGGGTCCTTTCTGCAGGCCGCACTCCTTCAGGCACAGGCTGCTCTAGCATGGGCTCTCCCACTGAGTCATGGCCATCTTCAGGGACATCCCCCTGCTCTGGTGTGGGGTTCTCCATGGGCTGCAAGTGGGCATCTGCTCCACTGCTCATCTCCATGGGCTGCAGGGGGACAGCCTGCCATGTCACCACAGGCCGGAGGGGAATCACCTCCTCCAGCATACCTCCTCCCCCTCCTTCTTCACTGACCTTGCTGTCTGCATAGGTGTTTCTCTCACATTCCACTCCCTTGTCTGCTGCAGGTTTTCCCTTCTTAAATATGTTATTGCAGAGGTTCTACTGCCATCGCTGATGGGGTCGGCCTTGGCCAGTGGCGGGTCCAACTTGGAGCCGGGGAAGCTTCTAGCAGCTTCTCACAGGAGCCACCCCTGCGGCCTCTCCCCCACTACCAAAACCCCATCACACAAACCCAATACAGTCCTTTGATCTCGTTCAGTTGTGCTGCATCTCTCTCACAGGACACATCTACATCATGCCTAAATCCTACCAGGGGCATCTCTATTTCCAGTCAAGCAGGATGACTTCTACCCAAAATTCCAGACAAATTCTCAATTACCATTACTAATATCAGGAAAACTGCAGATACCCATACATTCATCCTGGTCTTTGGTTATCAGACTGAAAGTGAAGGGAAAGTTTGGGACACTGGTCAGTTCGCCAGCTGGATTACATTAGAACTATTCCTGAACAGCTGAAATAGGAACAGGCAAAAAAGCAGTGTCAGGTATATTATGTGGATGCTAAAGAATCAGCTAGGCATATCCAGCCTAGATATACAGACTCTATGAGGGGATCCAGCAGCAGGGACAAAAGCAGAGAAGAGGGGAATAGATATTAGGAAGGGTAGACAGGGATGGGAAACTAGCTGTTTATATTACTGTTTACTGACAGTAATAGGAAACGTGTCATCTGGCCTATTGAAATTGCACCACAACTAACAGCCAGACAGATAATTTGGAGAGATATTGGCAATACCTGGGCAGGTCAGCTTGGAGAAAAATCTGTGCATATCCTAAGAAGAAAATAAAAAAGTCTTATGATGAAAAGATTCATAGGTCTAGTTTCATTAACAAACAGTAAGTGAGAAACAACAGGAGAGAAAATCTCTGAAGACTGTATGAGTGTACCCAATAACAGAAATTAATAAGTGAAACATCAACTTGACCAAAAGAATAAGAAAAAAGCTAAGATAAGGCAAATGGCATAAAATCCCTATACAGAGGGTTTTTTCCTTCACTACTACTGCCCACCTCCCTACATCACTAGCCACTACAGATGTCATCATTTCTTTCTTAACCATGCCACATTAAGCTACAAGTATATATGAGATATACTACATACCCCCAATCTGAGCACGTATGTCCAGTCAAAGCTATTACAGAATAAATGGGGAAGACCAAATAATGAGAAGGTACTACTGTGTAGAAATCAGGATTAAAAAAATGTGTGTTCTTGTCTCACAGTTGCCATGCTCAGTGCACTCTACTATGCTGCCTCACTCCGAGTTATTACGTCATTCTATCTACTCTTGAGGCAAGCTATCTCATTGAATTAACATTTGCATATTTATATCTCATCTAAAAATACCTGTAAACATATGTGTATAAATACTGTATCCCACCTGCCCATCAGCCCCAGTCACCTCCCACCTCCTGCTCACTAATAGCACAGTCCTGCATCACCTCCCACTCAGCTAAGCAATCCTGTGCTAGCTGCTTTCGACATACAGCTATATATATTTATGAGCACGATAAAACCCTTCTGCAAAGTAAAGATAACATCTTTTTTGCAAGAGTTACAATGCATTTTAGAGTCACTGTGATGCTCTGGTTTTTTTACACTGTATTATGTGCTACATTTACATATACATGTATGTCTTTGCAATTCATCTAGTTTGAAAAAGTATATACCACTAAGACTAAAAAAAAACCCCACAACCATCCACCTTTATGTAGGCAAAGGTATTTTCTCTAGCACAATAATTAAGTCTTGATAATTCTGAATTACCAATAGATCTTACAAAAAAGTGAAAACAATTATGTTTTGTTATATAGAGGTAAATTTCTCAGAGCAACTATATTCTACTGTGGAAAGACAGTCTTTTGATTACTTGTATTCTACACATTCTGTATCAGTGGCTAAATGCAACGATGGTTAGGAATTCCTAGTGTTACTATGCCATCTATCCATTTCTAGTACAGTGCAGGTACATTCCAAATCTATCATAGAATGATTTTCACATGATGCAAATTTCCACTTTTCTCTTGCTTTTCTTGTGAGGCTCTTCAATTGTGTAGTATTTGATCCCACTGCAAAGAGTATTTCATGATTCAAGCTGATTTTCGCTGCTTAATTTCATCCAATCATTCTAAAATAAAAATTCCCCTATCTTGGTATTTGCCTTTTTCAAGTGCATGTTAACAAATATCATAACCTTTTTTGCTCCATAGTTTTTATTTGGTCAAGTTATACATAGCAATTTCTTTTCATGGTCAGTCAATTGCCTTAATCTCTAACTTGTCTCCAGTGGGCTCAATTAGGGCTTAATGCATGGAGGTCTAGGGTATTCCTTCAACTCAAAGAGTTAAGCACTCCTATTCTTGCAGATTTAAAGATGCTCATGGTTCATGGGGTATAGCTGCAAATATGAAAAAGTTTATAAAACTCTCAGTGCGAGTTAGGCATGAGATCCTCTTAGAAAAGTTTGAAAATGCATGTGGGCTACAACATTTCTGTATTACATGGATTTACTTGGTGCAAAATTGTGCTGTTTATAAGGAGTTTAACAAACTCGCTATGATTGATGGAATGGCAACTGCTACTTGCCTGATTGACTGTCACATGAACACTATGATCAAGACGTTCTCACTCTCACTCAAGTCTAGAATACCTTTTTTGTATACCCACAGTACACGAGCAGTACCCAGAATATTTCTGGAGGGTCAAAATTCAAGCTCTGGACTGAAATTTTCAGATTTAGGCATTTATGTATACCTGCTAAGTGGTACTTTCTGGTTTTTGGTGGGGACAGGGAGGAACTTCTTCCTTCTGTAGCCATTCCCCTGCAGCAGTCTTACTGGCAGCTTACGGTGTGACATACAGTATATTGTCACAGGAATGACTCCTTACAAGAAAAACTTCTCTTGACAAGCAAAAGAAAAGTATACCTAAACTTTTAATGCTCTATACCTAATAACTTTAAAATATCTAAATGTTTTCTGAGAACAAGACTGGGGTAAGACCCCTGAAGAGTCAGCAATAGTGTTTAGCTGAACATTAGACAGCTAGATTTTAAAAACACCAATTAGTTATCATATTACTCACCAAAAACTTGTTTCCAACCAGAGAGTCTCTAATAAAGTTTTTGTTTCATTGGAATTTTTAGGTGTCAAGTTTTTAGGTATCAGAAATTACCAAGAAAGCAAATAAAAAAATAATGTGACTCCAAAAATACCATAACTATCTCCAGTAAAAGAAGAAAAAATATCCATTCAGGTCCTTATTTTAATTTTCTCCCCTGCATCTCCTTAGAGCTCAACTAATTAGCTTCCATGTGTAGGGGTCCAAGTAGGCCTACAGGATACCAGACCAGATAAAAGCAATGTATTTTCTGAAGATCTGAGCCTGAATCTTAATACAGATTGTCTTATAAAGTGGCATGAAAACAAAGTACATTCCAACGTAGGAGGCAAAAAAGTCTGGGAAAGCATTTTAATTATGTTTATGCTTTCAGTGAGCATAATAATAAGTACAGACAAGCAAGTAGGCAGCAACAAAACTCATGGGGATTATTTGTAAACTGCTGTAAAGTTAAACTAATTAATTAAGTGCAATTGATATTCACTTGTATTATCCTCAATAGGATAGAAACAGGATATAGTTAACATGGACATTTGTTTGAACTGTATTTCTGCATTAAAGGATCAAGACCTGTCTTAAAAGAAGTAGTTTCTCCAAACAAAGGAATTATTGCAATGTGAATAGTAAATTATGACACTTTGTTAATTTTTAGGCAAAAAATGTTTGTTCAGTTTCAGGCAAAGTGTTCACTCTAATTTAAACAACTTTTCATATTTCACTGGCTGTAATTGTCAAAGGCAGAAAAGGTAGGTTTCACAAATTATAGGTGAAGACAAAACCAAGGAAGCCATTCTGTTAAAGGGGAGACTTACTTTTGCCACATTGCAAAACAGGCAATTTTCTGTTTACAGCATTTTGCACTTTCTCTTGGCACCACAAAGTTCTCATATGTCCCACAACACTTCCACTACTTAGAAACAATCATAGCAAATGACCAGAAATGCTGATTGCATTGCATAGCAGCCCTTTCCCTAAAGTTATTAAAGAATGTTGTAGAATACATTGTACCAGACTAGTATAAGAACATACATAATCCTTGAGGTTTTTTCAACAGTTGATGTTAAAATTAACTAATTCCCCTAGCTCAGGAAAAGAACCAGGTGCCATACTCATACTCAGAAGTCAGTCACTGGAAATTAATGGAAACCTATGGGTACCAACGGACAACAAATTTGCATTTTCATTTCTTCTTTATACCTGCTGTTCTGAACTCCACTCTATGCCCACTTCTGCATTTCTTGATTGCCATCCTTTAAAAGACGCACTGAATGCTGCACTTAAGCTTATACATATCAAGAAGTTCTGTCCATAAAGGATAGTGGGAGTTCCATCTGTAAGTCTTCGCAAACTACTGTGGTAATCATTGCTAATCACCCATGTTTCCAATGTAGTCAATATAAATAATTCCACAAACAACATTTGCAAAGTTCTGACATGTGGCAAATGTTCAGTAGCTATGTTTAGCGCACACTGGATAATCCAAGTTCTTCATACACATTAAATTAGCAATTTTGACTCATGATAAAAAAGGGAAAGGAAAAAAAAAGATTTTTAGAATCTATTTCAACTATAAGAGGAAAAATGTGTGTCATGCAAGAGTGATAAAAACTTACAGGAAGAGGTACTTCCTTAACATAACAAGCAAGGTACTTTTTCTAGTTTTGTACTACCAGTGTTATTAGTAAAGCTTTTCTGTTGTTCAGCACAGAGGAATCTTTGGGTAGTATATAGCTGCTACAGTTGTTCCTACATCATCCTCTCCTCGGCCAATATTCTGAGTGCTGAAGCTGTAGAAAGGAAACACATTAGTTGATATCCAGCTGTCAGAATAGTCCCTTAGGGAAAGAGCAGACCTGTTTAATGTTATTCCTTATGAAGACTTCCATACTTTCTCCAAACTTCTGCAGCTTTTATTAGCAGAAATTCTGATATTCACTCCCTTTGGGGAGGAAATGCTCAGTTGTTTCTCTTAGAGAAAGTATCACAGTTATATTTATCTTCTTTGGAGAAAGTAGAGTGACTAGAAAATGGAAGATCTTCCTACTAAAAACTCAGATTTTTGTTGCATAAATTTGAATATTTTATTTGCTAATGCTACTACAGAGCCTTATGCCCAGCTCAGATGTTGTCTCTTCTTATGCAACACAGCCACTCTTAAACATTAGAAGACCAGTTATGAGAAGAACGTTCACCTACCACGGACCATGGGAATTGTAGTCCAAGGAAAACAGCTAAGGGCAGCAAACTTATCTCCTTGGAAGCACTACAGCAGAAGACTCACATAAAAATTAGAAGTGGCCACAACTAAAGTATTTGGCTGAAATTCTGTGGGTACTCATTCATTTGGGTTTTTTTGCAAAAGAAAACTAAAAATTGCCGGTGGAAGTCTGAAACTTTCTGTAAAAAGGCTAAGAGGTGAAAACAGCTTTAGTATTTTAAGATCCCGGTGAATACTAGTCATGTTATTACTGTGATTACTAGCATGGCATTTGACAAAAGAAGACACTGAGTCATTAAGGAGAGTACTTGCTCAGGGTCAACCATTGAAGTGGTGACTAAATGGAAAGCTGAACCAAGCAGTCAGAAGCACTGGTGAGGGACAGAAAGTTGGGGAGAGGAAAGGACTGTACCAGCCACAGTTCTGATCAACCTTAACAGCTACGGAACTACATCATAAACTTTGCCTCTTGAAACAGCCACCTTAATTCTGCTCACTCTGGCAACTTTTGTTGCTGTGTTGTCATTGCCCCCCTTTCCCCAAATAATATATTTCTTCTGAATTAGGAAGAAGTATTACCCCAAAAGGGTCTCTGCCTTTATTCCTCTGAAAAGCTTTTGGCTTGATCTTTCCTTTGTCCAGCTTCTAGGCAGCTATTTAGATGAAACCAAATGCTCAGCAGAGATGTGAAACACACAAGATTAGCATTCCTCATCAGTATACGCATACGTATTATCACAAGATTCTTACTAGATGACAACAAGCAGGCAGAAGCATAGCTGGGTAATACTACATCAAGGTAACTTTTTGTTCTGCAGTGTGGCAACTTGAATGTTCTATAAAAGATTTGCTTTAATTTGCGTGTTTATCTGGATACCCTTTCAGTTCCTTGTGTCTAATATAAAATGCAGATTCATTCCAGGGGTATTCAGCCATGGTAGAAATTCCACAGATTCCCCTCTCTTGCAGGATCTCAGAGTGTTAGTAAACATAACAGACAACCAATCAGTCAGGCTACAGTAACACACACATCTCCAGAAGGCAGTGAGAAAGCCTTAAATAAAACATAGTACCAGCCTTCAGTAGAGTGCATTGAGACAAATGCCAGGGATGTGAAAGGTGTCGCTGGGATTACCAATGACGTGCTAATGGTTGTTCAAGCAATCTCTGTGCCTCCTTCTCTCTGACTCACTGTCTCCCTTTGGAGGCTCCTCTCACGTCATTAAGGGACTGAGGGTTATTCACAGATCACTGACTAAACGCAAGCTTTAGCTTCCCGCCTGCATTCCCCTGGTCATATGAACAGAACTGAGGTCACTGCCAAGCAGCCTTTGAGCTTTTTATCAATAGACCCAATGAAAAAATGAACAAAACAAACAAGAAAAACTTGACTACCTTCTGCTCTCCTGTTTCTATCTCCCACAACCACCACCATTTCTCCCCCCTCCCCTGAAATCAGGACCTGCCTTTCTGTTTTGTGCTGTTTTCCCCAAAGGGTTAACAATTCCGCTGATCACAGCAGTTGTTTTATGGTTTCTGACTCTTTCCAGAGGTTTCTGACTAATAATGCAAGGTGAAATATATACATATATATAAGGCTCCCAAGTTTTATATGAGAATCCAGCTTTAGGATAATTACTAGAGAAACCTTTTGTTACTACTAGAAACAAACGAGCCACAAGTCAACCTAACCATTTACTTATACACCTGTTTCTAATTACGTTTTACAGTGTGCTGTGATGCTCTCTCACATGCTTTTTATACTACCGCTTTAGTAGGAAGCGCAGCAGGCACTGCCAGTGCAATGTCTTTGACTCAAGCCCCCTTCCAAGTCGCTATTATCACTCACTCAAGTGCTATACTGTTGTTGATTTTTTAAATTGGATTCCATGAGTTAGTCACCATTTTCAGTGTAACTGTTAGGTTAAGGCATTGCATCCCCAAATGAGACAGGCATAGAATAGTACAGCCCCAATGCAGATACTATTGTATTGCTTTAATGGTGCCTTTGACCAACAGTGCGTTTTTTCCCCACTTCCATGTGGAAATAATCTGTACTGCAAAAAAGTCTATTTATACTAAGATAACTCCAATACTACGGGAATGTAATGAGTACAATTAGAATCTATACAGCACAGTAGTTTAATATTTGTGTGCAGAAAAAAGCTCATTAAAAGAAGATTATTTTATAAAGGATGACAAAAATGAAGGACTGAAATCCCATGTCTTCATGAACGCAACAAGCTATCAAACTGGCTTCAGCACGTACAAGTAAGTACATCGCAGGTGCACGAGTGTAACCCATTCATAGGGCTTTTACACCTCATCTTCCTCACAACCTCATGTGTAGTTGTCCCTATATCATCTTCTCCCCATTTTACTTATTCTCCTTCTATTGCTTTTATCCAGGTACCAGTTTTTCATCTGTAATCCTCACCAGATGTTGCAATATTCCAACAGTCAAGATGGCACCTTTTTCCACCTACAGCCCTCTTAAACAGAAGCGAAGCAGCAGATGTACTTCATCACTCTCTGGTATTCCCGGATTGCTCAGCTAATTCCTCACAAAAGCCTATTCCATCACACTTACTATCACAAAACAAGATTATTATTTTTCTCCAGAAATAACAATTTCTGTTGCTTGCCAGGAACCTTTGTTTCAGGAGGTTCAAGCCTCTGTTATGCATAAGCACTTCACGTGACAACAGTAAAAAGGGTTGGAATGAGGCTATACAGACTCAAAAATCACAGAGAGCCTGGAAAATAGGAAGGGTAAGGATAGTAACAGACTTAATCTGTTTAAGCCTTTTTGTCTGCTAACACTGAAATGGAGATGGTAACCTAGAGATGAGATAGTCAGCAGAAAAAAAACCTCGGGACTTTAACATGTTAAACCACTAGAGCAAAATTTTCCAGATTGTATTTCTTAGCACCCCAGCGCAGCCCATTAAATGTAGCTGTGGCAATGAAGCAGACTGGGGAGGATTCTATTTTTCATCTCCTCCTAAACACTCCGCAGAAGGAAAATACCGCGCCAAGTTCTCAGTTTACATTTTGTGACAGGGTGATGCTCTTAAAAATTAGTTGTACCCTCCACTGAAAGTATAGTTTTCTGCTGTCATGACTATATCTCCTGAAATAACAAGTCAGTTTACTTTCACACCCTACAGTTCTCTGTGGTAAAGAAATTCCAATTTATTTTTGTCTCTCTTCTTCCTATTTTCAACATTTGTGACACTTCTACTTTATAAGATAAACATTTGAAAAGGAAGACGTCTCCGCACTACAGAAACGCACTTTTATCATGCTGGCTTTTAAAAGAAAAGTTCAGTTCTGAAAGGGGGGAGAAATCACATCATCAGAAAATGACTTTGGATAGTCCTGTATATGAATTATTCATGTTCTATTTTATAGTCCCCTTTATTCTCCAAGAAATATCAAATGATTCAGCAAGCCTATGATTTTCTGTGTTAATCAGATGTCTGACACTATACTCAGGCCTGATGATGGGCCAAAAGAGAAAGAATTTCTTTATGTGAGCTAACTGCAAAGACTCTTGACAAATCCCACTCAGTTGCATTTCTCCATGTAATAAGATGTTCAAATGCAACTTAATTATATTAGTGAGAATGGAAAACTCCATCTAATGATTTATAGCCCAACCACTAAGACATCAAGAAAGTAGCCTGGCTGATATTTCCACCAGAACTATTATGTACAAAATGAACTATAACTTTCAATTCCTTTTGAAAAAAAAAAAAAAGATACTGTCTCCCTATTTTATTTCTTTCTTTCAATTCTATTAATACAGCTGTCATAGCCTATGGTTCTTTTTCCAACACGTTTCACACATCATCACTGTATGTAGTCAAGGACAAGGATAGACACACATGCCTTATATAGACACATATTTAAATATATAATTGTTAGGTTATCTTTCTAACAATTCAGAAAAACAATCTAGACAACTTTCTGTTTCGTTTGATTATTATCATCTCATCTGCTGAGGGTCCCATTATGTGATGTTTTACAAATCCATTAGTAATACAGAAAGATAGAAAAATACAGCATATTTGTCCAGAACAATACAGAAAATCTGTAGCATGGCCTATAAAGCTATATAGATCTGTATATGGTCTATATAGCCAGCACTGAGTCAGGATCTTCCAAGTTCCTCGTCTTCAGATCATTCTTTCTCTCTCATTTTGGTGGTTACAAGAACCCTTATTACCACATCTGCCAGGACTTGGTACAAATTCTTTAGTTCTATTAGTGACAAGTTAGAAGTTACAGTAGGCCTTAACCACCTGAGGAAGAATTGTTATTCTTGCCAACAGAGGCATAAAATCAGCTATAAACTGTAATTCTTTTCATGGATTTTTTTTTCTCCTGTGCCACACAGGAAGATTTTTGAATAACAAAAGCAAAATGAAAACAGCACCATCATGTCAGAATAAGAAGAACGACGTTACTGCTCAACTAATCTAAAGCTCACCATGGTCAAGGAAGGAAGTTCTGCTCCAGCCCAGCTTGCAGTATACACTTCTGTCTGTTTTCCTTACACCTGATCAAGCAGCAGCCAGCTGAACCCAATCACCATTTTGATAACAGAATGATTATATATTAGCTCAGCTGTAACACAAAGCTGTAACCTTGAGTATGTCTATACAGGAAGTTAGACTAGTAAACCTGCATAATCAGCTTAAAATTCATGGGTTAGGTTTTAGGAAAATAAAAATGTGTCCTCAATTAAGCAGGGTGCTTTTCTAATGCTGATGTTTAAATTAACATTTTTATATGGTGTAACTTCTGAGATTTTGAAATCCAATTAAAAAAAAAAAAAAGTCATACCTCCCTTTGATCTGATTTTAAGCTATGTTACAATATTTGTAATCTCCCATATCCTGTGTAAGACAAACCAGTAATATAAGAGCCTAGCTATATTTAAAAAAGAGTAACTAACTAACAAGCAATGACAGGTTACTGCAAGGAAAAAAAACTGTCCAGTAAGATTATCAACTAGGGTTTCATTGTTGCTGCAGTATCTGCTGCCTACTGAAAATAATTGTTGTGATTAGATAATTTTTTCACGTTGGAGTTTAAAAAAAAAAAGGCTATAAAATACAAGAATAAAAAAGGAAATAAAACATTTTTTACATTATTTTTAACAACACAGGCTAGTCAACTCTTTAAGGCCTCGGTGCAGATTCAATTTGATTTCTTCATTATGGCCTTTATGCACCAGCAACGTGCTTAGGAAGATAAAAAGAATTGAAGTCAGTTAACATTGAATTTCTAACTAACCCTTAAAATCCAACTAACCCACGAAGCAGGCAGGATTATGGGGGGCAACATGTTATAGATATATGGACTGACTGAACTAAGCAGATTATACATATACCCACACACAAGGGGTGGAAGATGAAGACATGGAATGCAATGTGGCAAGAGTAACCCTTGATACACTAGACTCGACTGTGGATATCTCAACTGTAGCTTTCTTGGTTTGCATCTGAGGCACTACTCTAGGAATGAGAAGAGCAGGAAAACAAGGCACTCTAAGAATACAAGCCAACCCATACTCATAGTAAATACTGGATGTTAATTTTTGACTCTGCACCTTTTTCCTGTTCAGTAGCTGAGCTGCACACAGCAGCTACTCTAGGACCATCCTAAATTGTAAAGCCTCTACTGTAGGCAGAGTAAAGAGTATAAGGAACTAAAACACAGTCAAAAGCAATCAATTCCTTGCTTAGCTTGCACAGTTGGTACAACAGTTGTGTAGCATTAGTTACTGATTCATTGTTCGCTGGAGGGCATCATGGTCTTGGATAAAGCTGACTGAACAAGAAACGAGTATGCTGTAGAACAAAAGTTTGCATCAGTGGCTGGTAAGTGTGTCTGACAGCACTAATTGCCTTTCAGTAGTTTGTTATTGATTAAGAGGATGCACAGTATAGCATCATTATAGCATCATCAGTTCTGAGCAAAACAAACAAATGATTAAATAAGTTAGTAGTGGCAATTGTGAAGAAGAATCATGAAAATTTAGCAGTGTATGAGAAAGAACACAAATTATACATACAACATGTATTTTATTTAATCTTTTAAGACAATCACTTCAATACTAGCTATATTATGTTAATTAATGATACTAGAGCTCACAGCTATGGCAATTCTTGGCTAATTGTATGAAACAGATGTCTGAGCCTGAAGACACTGGCTTCTATTTTTCCCCAAAATAGTGGGCTGTTAGCATTCTTTCTGCTGCTAACATATTGAAATCTGCTGCTGTTTTCTCTCCTGTTGTCTCAATGTTAAATGAGAAAATACATTGTTGGTTGGGTAAGTGGGGGTAGATGCATTAGTCTAAACTGAGAAAAGAAAAAAATTAATAGAGACATGAATAGACTCCCTTTCATGGCATTGCTGCCCCCTCAAGGAATATTATACTGAGGGAGAAGTTGCTAGAAGTATTTTCAGCCACCGATGAGGAAAAAAGGATAGCACGTGCAAAGTGCGTATAATAGGGTTAGGAATACCTCAGAAGGAATGTTCTGTTACATGTTTTGTTAGTTTTTGTTACTGCTAAGGCTACTTGGCAACTGAAAGACTGTATTCCAAAATTTTGATATGGCAAAGATTTCACTTGGGAATATCCTAAAGAAATCTTTTTACTTTCTTTCCAAATAATTCTGATTTTCTCCTCACATTTTTATTTATGAAAATACTTAAGAAAATTGTATTTTCTAGAAATTTATTCTGTTTATTGAGACTTGGTAAATGTGAAAAAGCAAAATATGATGATTGTGATTTGCATATAAGATCTAATAATGATAAGTCCTTGATTTGATTCTGAAGACTTAGGATCTGTGAAGAAAGGATTTGCAGAATGCTTTGAAAGAAAGGTAAGAGAAAGTATAGATGTCTTGAAGATAAAAACAGCTGGGTAATATACATTAAAGCGTTTTTACTACAATGTGGAAAAATGTCCATAAATTCTTGTTTAGGAGGAGGAAAAATTATTTCATTTACTAATTACATTTTTCCAAGTAAAAAGAACAATCACCAATGAAACATCTGTTTTAGTCTTCCTAGCTTGACTTCTGAAATGGTTAATTCTGTGACCACTACCCACAGCCTACTGGCAGTAACACCCTGTCCTGTATGGCTGCTACCACATTAGGTCTGTAAATGGCAAACTATATGTCCTTGATGAAAAGCATGTTCAACAACTTCACACACTGGTCGACTGAAGGGATCAATCACAACATGAAACGATCATGAAATCACTGTAAAAGAGCCAAATCTCAATGGACATTCCTCAACTGTTTCCTAGTTCAGGTCTGAGAACATTCAGCATACAAACTGGGCTCTCAGTATATATTCCCAAGTCAATTTTTATCCCACTTTTCCAGATAGAATAAGGAGCATGAGGTTGGTAAGCCCTTATCTCTCCACCAGTTAACACAGAGAGAGCATGTATAACACTGGATTTTTGTTACTGAAATTATATTCTTAAATGTGTTTAAGGAGGAACTTTTTAGGTGTGTCTCAAAATCCACTGTCAAAAAAGCAATGATACAGATCACTATGTCCCAGAACACATCATCATCCTGCTTGAAAAGCCTAATAAACAAAATACATCAGCAAAACAAGACTTGTCTGTAGTACTGAAGAGATGATCTCAACTGTTAGCCAAAAAGAGATAAGTTTGTGTGCTGATATTGGCTGGGGTGGAGTTAATTTTCTTCATAGTAGCTGGTATGGGGCTCTGTTTTGGATTTGTGCTAAAAACAGTGCTGATAATACAGAAATGTTTTAGCTACTGCTGAGCAGTGCTTGCACAGAGCCGAGGCCTTTTCTGTCTCTCACCCCACCCCACCATCGAGTAGGCTCGGAGGGCACAAGGAGTTGGGAGGGGACATAGCTGGGACAGCTGACCCCGACTGACCAAGGGATATTCCAGAGCATATGATGTCGTTCCCAGCAATAAAAGATGGGGGAAGAAGAAGGGAGGACATTCAGAGTGATGGTGTTTGTCTTCCCAAATAGAAGTTAAGTGTGCTGGAGCCCTGCTTTCCTGGAGATGGCCCTAAACACCTGCCTGCCAATGGGAGTGCTGAATGAATTCCTTATTTTGCTTTGCTTGAGCGCGCAGCTTTTGCTTTACCTATTAAGTTGTCTTTATCTCAACCCACGAGTTTTCTTCCTTTTACCCTTCCCATTCTCTCCCCCATCCCACGGGGTGGGAGTAAGCGAGCTGCTGGGTGGTGCTTAGTTGCCATCTGGGGTTAAACCACAACAGTTTGTTTTTAAAAGTCTGCAAACTTGACATGCTAGCTTTATAACACTAAGCTGTTTAGAACCATGCTGTATTGTTTTAGCTTAGATTTGCCTTACTGATCTTTACAAGGCAGAGGAATATTTGCAAGGAGAAATCTTTCCAGTTACAGAATATGCCAGGCAGTGATTACTCGGAAAAACTAAAGCCAACTTCTCTGTTTAGCAGAACTTTGGCAAAACTATTCAGTGATACTGCATTCAATTTTAGGAATTTTGAATTAGAAAGCTAAAGAAAGATACAATGAACTCAGAGAAGAGTTAAGAAAGGAGCTGGCAGAGAAAGGGGAGAAAACAAAATGTAAAAAACTCTACAAGTTTTTTGGTGAACAATGGAGGCAGTTCTAAAGAAGTGGGTTATCTGATAAGTTTCTTCAGATGTTTGAGTGGTATAGTTAATGAACAGGACTATTTATCATTGGAAATTGCATAATTCAGAGTAATCTGGTGAACTTTATAAATCCCAAAGGAGGCAAGAGGCTAGAGAAGAAAAAAAAAAAATCCTCCAAGGACAGCTGACTTCAATCACAAAAACCTGTTTCTAGGTAATGCACAAGGCTAGAATGCAGCAGCTCTGGACTCACTTACCAGGTCTGTTATACATATTATCAGCAAGCCCAGGAGCAGCTCATCTCTCTTTGCTTCAGTTGTGCTTTACTAAAACGGGGATATTGTTATGGCCGCTTTCTCAATCTTTGTTTTATCTATTTAAACTGTAAACCCTTCAGGGGAAAAATTACTTCATGCTATGTGTTCATAGAGTACCTTGCACAGTGGGATCCTAATTTCAGTTGAGCTCTCCAATTGCTGCCATAATACAAATAATAAATGATAATGTATTAAGACCACCAAAGAACAGCCCTCCAGTTTAATAAATGTAAATCCTCACTTGAGATAGTTAAATCTACTCTGGACATAGAAATAGAAAATATATTTCAGGGAATAATCCTGTACCAGTAGGGGCATAGCTGACCTATTTTTATCTCTAGCTCCATGAATCACAGAAGTTAAAATGGACGTATTACAGTATCAAATGTCTGTTTTGAATGATATAATAGAAGGAGAAATCTTTTGAAGTTCCTTTTCTTTCAGGCACAGCACTCTACATATTAAGCCCAATGTAAGGTGCTTATCTTTGAAATATGGAATAAAAGCTGTTGACCTTTTAAACATAAAATCTTGGTGAGCTTTGGTATGGCTTGGTCTAATTATATTATAATGGATAGAAGGTAATCTCTTATGTATGCTGTCTAGACACATCATCTCTTATCAGAAATCTCAGGGAAAAAAATGGACCTATAGCAAAGCAGTGATGTAGCAATCTTTGTTGAAAGACCAGGATAGCATGGCTTCACAACAGACAACAAGAGATGCATGACATTGCTAAGCAACGCTATGAGCTAGTGAGGTTTTCTCTGGCTTCATATGGTGTGGTAGTTAAGGAAGTAAGAGCAAGAAAAGAAAGACAAAAACAACCAAATGAACTGAAGAGTGTAAGAAAGAAAGCAAAAGAACAAATGGAAAAGCAGGAAAAATAAGTGTGAATTATTAAAGTAATGGTAGCATATCAAAACTGCTATTCTAGGAAAGCCACAATATTATTATTTTCTAATTAAGAAGTAATAAAAATCAATATGTTTACCAATGGATTTCTTCAGCTAAACTTTCATCATCCTATTTTCCTTTAAAGTTTATAATCACATATGGATTGGAAAATGTTTCTAAAAGTAAACTATGCTTTAAAGGAAATCACCATTTGTTAAAGCTCTTCTGCAGGTAGGCTGGAGAATGTTGGAAAACTAAACAAGTGGGCTCAAAAGTGATTGACAGAAGGTTTAAGCATTTCAAAGAATAGAACAATCTGATAAATGGTAAAAACATTCTTTTCGACAGCTTGATGAATTATCTGAACTCTAGAAAGCAGAGCTGTTCATTTGTCTCCATCTTTTCTCTTCATAAGGTCAGTTCTCAGATGATGATAACGTGTTTGTCTCTATGATTAGACACTCCCATGTTTTCTTCTTTTTTAATAGAAATATTCACTACTGCTTATTTGAACTCCATGCAGCCAGTGCTGTTAAAAGTCTTTCCACCAAAATACCCAGCAGGTAGCTTTTGAAAGTGTGGCTTGAATTGTTCCTGAATATAATCAAATCCATGCTCACATTCAAGAGAATCTAGTCTAGAACAAAGGTATCATACCAGCATGCTTTCAATCTAATTATAAAAGGGCATAAATTACAGTTTCTAAATAAAGTCTTCTGATTCCCTTCCCTACTCAGATTATCCTTCAGTTCTTTCTAAGGTTTCTAACTCTTTTAGGCAACCTTTGTCTTCTGCCAAAGAAATGACATTTGGTAAAAGATTAATGAACAATCCCAATCCATCTCTCATTCAACACTGAGGAGGTGTATTGTCACCTTGTCTACATATACCTCCTTTCAGGGAAATACCTTCTGACTTGTTTTTCCTGGATTACTTCCCAGATAAACTAAAGCTATCACACAGACGACAACAGAATTGCTACCCCTAAACTCCTCAAGGAGAGTAGGAGAGATCCTTTGCAACACCTTGATCATATGATGCAAAAGCTGATGTTCAGTATTTCTCACTGTGATCTAAAATAATTAAAAGGATCATCCAAAATAAACCATCTAAAATGTCATTATAACAACCGTTAGGTGTCCATAATCATTGCACCAGTCAAACCAGAACATCTCACCATTGGTTCCCCAGTTGACAAACTTTTTGTAAAACTAAACAACTTGGGTATTTAAAAATAAAAATCACAGATTAGAAAACAAAGTCTCTATTTGACACAGAATATGAGTCTATGACTTTGTATGCTATTTTAATTAAAGTAAGTCTAAGTTTCTAGTTTCCCAGTGTTTTGTAAACATAGAGCAAGAACCACATGACATTAACTCCCTCAAGAAAGAGCATCAAGTACAGACTAAATCAGCCACAATTTCAGTGTCATTATGCTGTTTTCTATCTGATTCACTAACAGAAGCAAAAGTAATCTTGGTAAACAAGCAACAATTATAAGCAGAGTCTGGGCTGCAAACCTGTAAAATAGTACTACTGATTAAGTTGTCACTTCCTGACTATTATTTTTGTGTGGGAAGACTGTTTTTCTCCACAGTTTTCTAAGAATTTTCAGTCTTTAAGTGCCTACAATGAGTAGATTCTTTTGCAGTGTCTGTCAGCCCAGAAGTTGTTTAATTATTCTTTCCATCTTAATGCAAATGTGCTTCTTATCTCGATGTTAACGGCTAAAAAATATGTTCTGTTAGACTAAGAACTCTCTACTTGCATATCTGGCATGGTTATTCAGGATTTTAAACACAATGTATTTAGAGAAGCTTCTACTTTCTGGTTAGAATGACCCCCAGTCCTATCCTTTTTTGTTCCATGCTTTTAAATCTCTTCTCTCACTAATACTGAAGGACATCAGGGAGTTATCCTTTAATGAAGTCCAGGAATTAAACAAGAAACTTTTGAAATACTTAGCCGCCTCGTTAAACGTACTCGATTCAGTTTGGGGAATGAGAAGTGTTTTTCGACCACAAGAGGGAGCTCATATTGTTCTGTTATGTGCAACAGCAATGTGTGGAGGCGCACAGGATAATTTGCTTTAAATCCATTTGGTATAGAAATAAGAAAGGACATCAGATATATTTTAATAAGCAAGATAAGTAGAGGTGCAATTTTGAATTCAAATCAATCTTAATTAAAGACTTTTTCAATGAAACCAGCATTGTTCCAGATTTTGTTCCACAAAATAAATGCCACATTTTTAACTATGTTTTTGATAGTAAAAAGATTTAAGATTTATGCCTGCTACTCTTCTATGAGTAACTGCATAGTTTCAGTGAGACCATTTATGGGTTGGCAGTTCTCTACTGTGATGAATGGTGGCTGCAAGATTCATCCTGGCTCCATACATAATAACAATATTAAAATGCTAATGTTCCTAGAACAAATCTCAGATTCCCCATCAAGCTCTACCATGTATAAACTGCAGTAGAAGTAACAGAGTTCTCTGAATGCTTAGAACACTCTTGAGCCTCTTACCATCAAAATGGAATAATTACCAAAAGAGCAATGTGAAGAAAGAAAATTGGCTTGGTCTGAAGACAAAAAGCATCAGTTGCTGTGTCTGCAGCCAATGAAGACCTACTCCAGTGCAGCCCAAAGAAGTATGCTTCAGAGAGCTTTGAAAAATGCTGAAAACACATCAGAAGTAAATTACATCACCAAAACATGTCCTTCTCAATGGTTGGACTGTTTTCTGAAGACCTTTTTCTAATCTTTAGGCCTGTTGAATTCTAAATGTCTTGAACTATGAGGCTTTTATCAGTTCCCATGGTCTCCATGCTCCATAGTTAAAAAATTTTGAGATATTTTCTGGCACTCAGTCTTCTCTTTTTTGTTTCTATTTTCATCTCATTATTTATAGGTCTACACATCCTGACAAACAATCCCGCTCCTTCTTATTGCTTACCTCTTTGAAACAGTCGGGTCTTGTTCGTTTATCCATACTCATCCACACACAAATACACACACGCACTTGAAGGGCCTGGGAGTTGAGGGTGATATAAGATGGATATTATAACTGTGAAGCATCAAGAAACTGATTCAAGCACAAAAATAAGTAGGGGGGATTTGGGATTTTTTTTTTTTTTTTTTTTTTCACGTGAAAGAAAGTATTTCATGGATGGTTTGAGATGAAAACTTCAAAATTTTATCTGGGACCTCAAGCATTGCTTATGCTTCACTGGCAGTATTTCCCCATGCAGTCTAACCAATTGCACATGTGTCCAGAACAAAAGTGCAAATGTGCATCCTTTAGATCAGTGTATTTTAGATATATGCCTGTAAGTGTTCCTTTTCATGGCCCTTTCAATCATTATTAGAGTCTTCAACAGGGATTATTTATAAAGAAAAAAAATAATCTGAGAGGTATTGTTTTCTGTGCAGATCTGTTTCAATGTTATTTAAACATTTATGTACTGGTGTATACTCTACTTTGAAAAACAGAAAAATAACAAGACTGTGGACTACTGTGCTGACAGACTCAACCACAAGTTGTTCCAATATTGCACTAAAATTTAACAAACTTGTAATTCCAAAAACATGTATGTAGATCCTTAGCAGTTTCAACTAAGTGATGTTTATTGATTTTAAAAGACCACTCCTTTCTGCATGTAGCACTTGGCATGTTCACCCACAATCCATTTCACCCCAATAACTTCCCTCAAGAAAAGTGTACCACCTCCAAATTCATATTATTATGATTACTAAAAAAATAAATAAATAAAAAATTAAAGGCTTGCAGGTGTGTAACTCCATGCAGACAGCATTGAATGCATCTTATTTGTGCAGAATGTTTTGCTACACTGCAAATCTATACATACTACTTGGTTTTATTGTGATATAAATGCCATTAAACTCCTCAGCATATTTCTCAGTGTTGTGTGCTAATTTACATTTCAATTCTGTTCACGTGTCTTCTCAGCAAACTGCATAAAATCAGATTTGCCTTTGTTTTATTACAATGTAAAATACCATTTGTAGCCTAATAAAAGTGACGCATAGATTTAAAAAAAAAAAAAAAGGAAAAAAACCCCAAAGATTAAAATAGCATAAAAGTCTCCACTCTCTCCTCACTGCAAATTAAAACAGCAGTTGAGGAGGAAAAAGAAAGGAGAAAAATTTTATTAGGGGTAATGCTATACACATTTATGTAATAAAAGTATGTCCGACCTTTTTGCAGTCCCCAAAATTGCCAGCTACTGTAAGGCTTTCCATAAACTGCCTGCCAAATTGACAGAAAAACTGGCCACTTTCCTACAGTTCACATCTGTGTTCAGTTTGCACGCAGTAAGAAGAACATAAGACATCAAGAATATTTGATTTGCGCCAATCTGTAACATTATTTCTGATGAGGAAGCCACTTTATCATGGGAAAGCAGTGAAACAGGTGACCAGTATTCTTCATAAGGAATATTTTATTAATAATGGATCACTTGAATACAGAGCTTACTTCTCCGTATTTAAGTCAGTTAAGTCACTTCACAATATTTGACACAAATTTTTCCACTGCAGCACCATTAGACAGAAAGCCCCTTCTCTGTTTTTATATTGTGCAGAGGCTTGAACCCCAGTCCAAATGTGGAAAACATTTGCAGGGCTTGGTTTCACTATTAATGAGCATTTAATGACACCAGTAAACCACAACCTGAGCTGGCAAAAGAAGTAGCCTTTTCTAAGTATTTCTAAGAATACTACAGTAGTCTATTTTGGAGCCTGAACTTTGCAATTTGTGTACGTGTGAGATCTTCATTACAAGACATGATCTTGCAAAAATCCTGATTGTTTAATGAATGCATTTGTGTTAGCTCACCAGACCTTCTTCTATAGCCACATAGCAGCAAAGAAGCAGCTCAACTCATCCTCTGAGGCTGCCATGATATTCCTCATTTTCTCTGAGACCAGCTGCTTAAAACAACAACCACCACAGCCTTTTATGCCCTCTGAGAGTTTTCAATTCAAATCTAACTGATTGAGCAGTCTCACGACTCTCTTATCCTCAGCACATCTAGCATTAATTGTGAGCTTACGATCTTGTGCAAGAAAAAATGCTTGCTGAATTTAGGTAATTGATGACTCAGAACTAAGAAGTCATGTCATCGGTATTACAAAGACATGAACTGTCTATACATGCTTCAAAAGCTTCACATAGCCAAAAGAGCCATGCAAAAATGTTTAAAACATCCCTCTAAGGTTTTACCTCATGACCTTAACCATTGCTATCTCTACAAACACCATATTTACCCTAAAATGTTTTCCAGATCTAACACCATGCTTGAAGCTTGACCAACAGCAATACAAATTTACAGTGTAGAGCTGCACTGCAAAGTACTGGTTCTTGATTGTTTTGTATAGCAAAATGCAACCTGATGTTTACTAAAGTCAAAATTGCTAAAGAATTGGCAATTACATTTAAGATATAAAGAATAAATCAGTTGGAAAAACCCCCGCACGTGAAGCCCTTACCTTCCCTGTTCTAGAGACATGCCATTCTGTACCACGTGCAATGTCAAGCCTCTACTCCCAGATCTCTTTAGCAAAGATGAGAAAATTGGACTTTTCCTCCTGGGTCTCCTCTGCTACCTGCAGAGGCATCCTAAACAAAATTTCCTATTAAGATGTAAGAAATCACCACTTTCCGAAAAACAACTGTCTTTTTCCATTTACTAAACTGAATAATTTACAATCACTAATTCTATTTGGAGACTAGCCACCACTACCAATGCTAGTATTTAAATAACAGTACCAAACTTAAAGGTTTATTGTGAGAATGTTTTTTTTTTTAGCAATGTGGTTGAAATATAAAAGGTGCAACTGCATTAAACATACAAACATGAAATTAAAACAACACAAGTCTGAAAACTTGAAATATTTGTTTCAATGATAATTCCTAGCCTTTTTTTTTTCACAAAATTAGAATAGAATACATCCTGTTCTTGATATATATTCTTAAAAGATACAACAACAATAAATTCCAAAGCACTGAATTACAAATAAAATACTTTCTTGAAAAACGTGGGGTTTGTCATTGCATCAAAAATAAATTAAGGGTAGCTCTTTTCTATGGAAAGTAAAAAAGTATTTTTCAGTAATTTTCACTGGAAAACAATTCAAACATTAACATGTCTGTAAACAAGGGCTTTCATTAAATACTTTTCTTAAAATCCTAGTTCTATCTTCAATAGTTTGAGTGTTCTCAAACAAACTTTTGCAGAGAACAAAGGGAATGTCCACATTTGCCCTTAATTCAAACAATATCTGTATATTCTCTTTCCCATTATATTAATGCTATTCCAGGCTAGTGTTTGATTTAGGGGTGAATATCTCATATGTGAACATAGTTGGGATGTCACTAAAAGATATACAAGTTTTTCTGTCTTTAATAGAGAAAATATAAGAAACATAGTTAGGATTTACAGTTTGAGGATTTTATGCTCAACATGAATGCTAGGCTACAAACATTTTCATAGCAACTTAAAGATGCCAAGGTAGGATTAATTTCCATAGCTTGTTTATTTTCCATAAGGTTAGCCTCTAGTGTTATTATTTTGACAAAGTTTTTTTTTTTCTTTCCTCTACATAAAAGTAAAAACAACAACCAACGTCTCTGAAAGAGAAGTGGGAATATCCATTTGTCTTTTGGGGACTCGTAATTAGGCAGAGGATAGAATCAAAGCGTGTTAGTGACAGCAAACTTAATGCAGCACACCAAGAAGTCAGACACGAAGAGTCTGCCACACATCTAAAGAACAGGAAGAGAACCACCGTTATTTTACCAGTTAAACAAATACAGGTATTTTCCAACTTATATTTCTCCAATAGAATGGTCCTGTTTCCACAATAAATCTAATTAACTATCTGGGAAATACAAATCAGCTCACATTTTCTGTGAGCCTCACATAGATTGCAACATGAAACTGAATGTAAAATTTTTTCCCCTCGGTGGTGTACACCTCTACATACCCTTGTTCTGTTCTAATGTGCTTAAGTACAAGTGGTGTGAAAACAAACAAAATGAGTTAATTCCTGGCTCTGTAGCTTTAGTCTGCACTTTGGAGAAGTTTGAAGCTGTTTGCTTTGTCTGGTTGGGGGAGCTTACCTCTCAAAAGAAAAAGCTGCTGCCAATTAATAACCAGGACAAAACTTCACAAAAGCAGATGGGTCAAAGAAAAATTTTTCATTTCATGTCAATTATTCTCATCTCCTTCAGCTAACTCTAAGATCTTACAGGGCACTCCAGACTCAAATATTTGGCATGGAAGGACAAAGAAAGAATTGAATTTGACCTACCAGCATTTTCTAAACTCACTCCTGTCCTCACTCTTGACTCATTGTTCGCCCTATATTACTGTATTCTCATCTAGTTTTCACAAAAACTGTTGCACATAGTTGCACCTGCAAGCTAGTCAGCAAGGAATTTAGAAAAGGAGACTACCGCCAACATTTGTGACAGTTTTTAAATGCCGTAATGGTATGAGACAAGAGGGGCAGATTGCCATGTTAGGCAGGAAAGCAAGTCAGTCTCAAGGGAGTATTTGACAAATACTAACCTTGGTGAATTGGACTACTGAAATGTACTTTTTAAGATGCTATTAGTTGTTTCACCGGAGCTTTGCATTTATAGTATGGATACTATATTATACATAACTTGGTCCATACCTAAAACAGCTAAAAAGTAATTAGCAAGATTATAACCAATAAATAAAAATACAAATTAAAATTAAAGTGACTCTTGGCATGTGGACAAACAATGTAAAAAAGTAGGCTTTCTAGGCTGGTACAGTAGAAAGACCAGCACTGGCTTCTCAACACAGCCAGCAAAGTGCTCTGGAGTTATTTGTTCTTAGTACGGGACAGGATCTGTCTCTGTGTTCACTCATGCTGTAGTACTCTCTACTGACATAACCTGCAAGGTGAATCTAGGGACAGTATGGCTTCCAGATGTACAGAGGCCCTTCACAGACTAAGGATAAAATGTGAACTTAGCAAAGAATAAAGACGTTTTTGAAAAGGTCTCATTGCATGAATTTTGTTCAGTTGCATTCACTCAGACAGGGCTGCTCCACAAAAGAACCATTTGCAGAAATTGAATATGAAATTTCTTTTTTAAATATCTGCCATGTCAGCTAAATTGTCTGACATTGAGCTTGTACTAATGAGGAGAACAACAGCATTTTATGGCTTAGGCTAGTAGTGAACACAGTATGAACATAAATACATTCAAACAAAGTGGAAACTCATCCTTACCCCTAAATAAATAAAATACAGCCTTTCCCTCACACATATTCAACTGACAAACTTAGAAACAATTTAGATTTCTTTACCTTAAAGTCTACTTTATTAGTAATCACCATGCTCACTTTTTAATAATTTTGACAGATCTGCTTTTTTTCATTTTAGCAAACCTCAGCTGAACTTCACATTTCAGATGTTGCCTTGTCTGTCCTTTAAAACAGCTTCTAAGGTATTACACACAGTTGACATCAGCCTGTCTAGTCCATCATTTCTGAGTCTGTCCATACTGATAAACATTACATCAATTCTTCCTGGTCCTCAGGTGGTTTACTTTGACCTAATACAAACCGCAGAAAGGTTCACAAAAAACTCTTCATTTTCCAAGTTTTTTCATTTCCTTCTGTACACTAGAGTACACAAAATTTGGGTTGCAAAGATGCCTGATCAATTAATTGAATGCTCTTCCTATGATCACCTGATGGATTATTTGTAAAGCCTCCTCATTTCATCCCCTCTGATAGGGACGACTTGCTTCTTAAATTGGGTAAAATACCTAGCTTCATAAAAATAGCACTCATATTGATTGTCTACCTCCCATTCATTTCACATTTTGTTTTCAATTCCCTGATGTGGGCATATAATTTTTTTCTTAGCTTACATTAAAAATAATCATGCATCAGTAAAACGCAACTATTCAATTTTTGCCAGTAGTTACCTCTCTCTTATTTCAATTTCTTCAAACACATACAATGAAACAGATCCTACTACACATCAGCTAGATCCAGTCTCTTCCACCTTTTTTCATATGTTCACAGGCATATAGCTGTCTAGACTTTTTATACCCAGAAAACACACTGTAATCAACACGCTGGGGTCAAAATGCAATATTTAGAATTTTAATTAAGATGTGTAACATAGATATTTTTCCCATGACCTATGGTTTTATCCCTACCTCTTAAAAGTGGCCACTCCAGTCACCTACTCCCAACCTTCATTCAGCCTACAGCATGACAGAGTCTTATTCTCAAAAGATCATGACTTCAAGGGAAAAAGACTACTACTGACTACCTCAGTTCTTCCAAATTTGTACTGCCTAAGTGAACTACGAAATTCTGTTTCCCTAGCACAGAAAAGTGTAATTCCAGAAAAGAGCAGAGACCATACAGACAGCAAAAAATAATCACTCTGCAGAGCCTCCCCTCCCCACCCCCAAAGATCCTTTTTGCCTGATAGGAAAGTCTTTGTGTTGGTGGGATACAAAGGACATCTCCAAAATTCAGCTCACTGTAGATATTATACCTGTGGATTTGTGTGACATGAATGCTCCAGCTTCTCTACTCCAGGTCTCTGAGGCATTGATTATAGTATGGAGCACTAAGCTGTAGAGTAAATTTACTGAGATCAACAGACCTATATAAATGTAACATTAAAGTGGTGTGGGGATAAGTTACAAAAGGACCAAATCTCATACTCTTACTAAATTAACTTTTATGTTTATTTTAATCTAGGCTTATATAAAATATAGCATATACTGTGTAATTACATATGAGGATTGATGACAGCTGCCACATTTTTAAGGAAAATGTTTAAATATGATACTAGTGTCAGACAAAGACTATGAAATTTCATGTTCCCATGGTCTTCACCACACTGAACTTCCTTCAGATTACTTCACAGTGATCTTTGAAAGCTCTGCAGTATTCTGAGTGGCAACAGGAGAGAGGAATTCATAATTAGTAAAACCTCCCCCACATCCACACTTCCTCACAATAATCTCCAGAGCAAGGCCCAGAAAAAGCTTTCAAATGCAAATGTTCTCCAACAGGAAGTCCAAATAAGAAAAAAATGAAGCTAGCCAGTGGCAGAACAGACTTTTAAATGACAAAAAAAAAGTTAAAAAAGAACAATTAAAAAAAAGAAAATGAAGCCTTACAACATTAAAATTGGATGTCTAAATCACCCATCTAAATACAAAGCAGAAAGGCCTAACATTGTTTTCAGTGGCTGTCATCTGTTTTTCAGATAATAGTCATTAGACGAGACCTTATATTATCAGTAATGTAGGAAGAGGAATTACAGGTCAAATGTATATGTTTGGGAGCAACTAGCTTTCTGTATAAAAGCAGTGGGCAGACACTTTCTTTGGTCATTTGGTAAAACAGGAAAATTAGGTAGTTTCCATTAGGACACATCATAAAAACAGGTTCAGCCGGCATTGATTAGGAGGAAGCCATTGTTGCCACTGAAAGTGTGTATTAACAAAGGTTGTATCCATTTTGGAAGCACTCTACGTCTTCACATAGTCCAAGACTAGACACTGAGAAGACCAGTGGGTAGACTAAGCTTCGGTAACTTCGGTAACTTTTGGACCACAAATCCAAGAATGGGCATACAGCAAATTATTCCACTCACCAAAACTCACTTTAAAATAGGTTAAAACTCTCAACACACTTTCTCTGCGGTTCTCTACCCCTCTTGCTGATAAGCTTAAGAAAGTGTACACTGGAGAATAAGTATTACCTCAAAGTGAAGCTACTGAATGAAGATTCTGGAGACCATCAGTCACTTTCCAGGCATGCCACAGAACTTTTGTGTGTCCCTAAGTCAGTCACTTCACTTCCATTGACTTCAGGTAAAAGCATTTATCTCATTTTGGCTCATTACTTTATATATAAACTTGAAGTACTCCTGCTTTCATTTCTTTGCTTTTTCTCTGGTCTGCTGTTTCTAGAACCAAAATTACAGATGGTTCCAACACTGTCCTTTAGGATGTTTTCTAGTAATAAAGTACTATGTACAAACACTTACTGGTATTGCTGACCAGCGTTGTCACAGTATAACCCAAGGCCCCAGTTGCCACAAAATCCTGTTACGGTAAGCACTGTACATGCTGTAAACAGTGTTTAACACATTGTAAAAAGTCAGCAACAAGGCTATAAATAACTCAAAGGATTAACAGAAGTTTCTCATATTAACCACAAATACATTCAAAAAACATTATAGGATGCATGTCTCACATAAGGGGTGACACATACCAGCAACTGCTCATCTTTATCACTTTCAGAGGTATTGTTGATAGACTTGGCATTAGGTCTACTAAAATTTCCTTTGGGAAACTAATTATCCGACTTTGCTGGACATGTTCTAGAAAGTTTCCAAGGCTTTGGTTGTTCTAATCTGGGACTTCACTCCTGTGCATGTTCCACAAGCAGGTTCATCAGCTGGAGACCATACTTGAAATGAGTCATGTTCTTACCATGCCATATCATGATCTTTACACATTTGCATCACATTCATGTTTTTAGCCTTACCCTAACACACTCATTTAAACTCAACTGTAATCTTTTCAAACATGATGTTATTCATGTGCATAATTATTTAGAGGATCAAGTCCCTGGAGTCCTCAATGTATTTCTCATCAACTTCCACAAGGTTTGGGTTGCTGTTTTGTAAATGATTATATCTTATGTGTACTTAAAGGCATACAGAACATTTTGGAAGAAACCAAACTTTTTAAAATTAATATTCATTACTTTTATACTAAAAAATATCTCTTACTGGAGAAACTCTTGCTTAGCCAAACTCATTACATGCTAACTTGCTATAAGAACGTGCTTTGCTTCATTTCCTGTATGTATTTATGTACATATTGATCAGAAAGCTCATAAAGAAATGAACAATTATCCATCTACAGGATGAATACTTAACATATAATAAAATTGACTTATTTACTATGAATTACCATAGAAGAAATACGCAAACACATTCAGATGGACTGAAATGTGTAGTGCCATCAAAACAGATAAATCAATGCTTCAATAATTATTTTAACAATGACACTGTAGCATAAACATGTATCAGAAAAAATTCAACATGTAATTTCATTCTATGAAAGCTTAGTGTAATAGCTACTTAAAGAAGATAAATGGAAGGTGACTTAAGGGAAGTCATGTTGGGTCCAAGACCAAATCTTGGACAAAAGTCTTTGCAAAAGTTATTCCCTATGACAAAATGTGAAGCACTATGAGGTTTCTAGATTTTAAACTCTTTCCGTTTGTGGGAATTGCCAGCAATTTCAAGCCGGCTGAAATGGGATGTTGCACAGGAGGTTTGGTTTGTAACTACCTACTTTACTTTTGTTCCTTATAAATGGTGCACTGCCTGACCATTGATCCCCTGGTCACCTCAGAGCAATCTATTTCTTTTGGTCACTCAAGTTCTAGAAATACTTTTGACGTAAATGTTAATGAGACGTAGGGGAAGGTTTTTTGAAGCGTAGTGCATTTCAGCAGGCCTGTTTGCAATTTCAAAAGGTGTCTGCACTTAAATAGTTTGCTATGTTAGGGTCTGTATCAGAAGGACGTATCTAATTACTGTTGCTTCACAAACATTTCTGTCACAAACCCAGCAGACCAAGTGTTGTCTCCTATCTATTAATCTACCAGTTACCATAACATTTTTATGCAATACACTGAGGTAGAGTTTATATCTAGAGATGGGTCTAGCTCCCTCATCATTTTAAGATTTAGCTTTTCAGATACCTGTCAGGAGAGATGTTGCTTAGCCAGTGAAGTATACCCATCCTGAAAAACTATGAAATGTATTGCCCAGTGGGGTCTTTGCCAAGAGTTTCATTCTTTTTTCTCTTAATTCAAATAGTTCTTATCACTAGATACGCAGGATGAGTACAAACAGAAGCCAGATATAGAAGATTATTTTCTTGATAAGCCATTGAATGTTTAGTTAGGTCTTTGGTTCTGCCTTACTCTCCTGTGTAACCCTAGATGCAGAGCTTGAGTAACTCGTGTAAAATAGAACAATACGTCCTTGTCTCAGCATGTAGTGTATGCACGTTCACTTCAAAAAAGAACTGTCTTCTGTTCAAAGCCCTCTTCTCCCTGTATTCATACTGAACTAACAGTTTTAAAGAAAGTATGTCAACAACATTCACTAGGCATATTGCATTACACAGCACCAAAGTGAGGTTCAAACCTCAATCACTAATGCACGTATGGCTTTAATGAGCTTTTCTTCAGTAAGTCAGAATTATTATTCTCATGTCACAGATAGAAAATCAAGATGGGGAAAGGGAATATCATCTCCTTTATAAGGTCACTCAATGGGTCACTGGCAGCCTTGGTTACAAACTCAGGAGTTTTTTGGGTAGCACTCACTACTACTCTATTGTAGGCAGGACTGATTGTGATCACTTGAAGAATAGCCCTAACCAAACTCACCAAAACCAAGACTCAGTGCTTTTCCAACACAGAATCAGGATAATAGTGACTAATAATGAAAATACTGAAATGACAAAAATAGACTTTGTAGCAGTAAAGAAAGTCAATCTATATTTTAACATTCATGCATTCTACTTGAGACATTTCTAAAAATAATCTTCTTAATGTTGCCATTGCTTTTCTTGACTCATGGGATGCCAAGATGGAAATAAAGATAACTAACGAAGTTTCAGCTGTGATGGTGCCTTTAATTATTGACGCATGGTTGTTCTCAAAGCTCACAGCCAAAATTAACCATGACAGGATATATCTTTAACAATAGATAAAGTACAGGAATGGCACTGGCACATTAGGATTGCTTTATATCCAGAAGAGTCAAAATCAAAATGCTTAAAATTAAGGACTTCACAGTCGCAATATTTGTTTGTTTCCTGATATTCCTCTTACAAAGATACAAACAGATGAGAACATTCATGATTTCCCAATTCTACCATCAAATGCTTTGCAGAGACCTTTGACTATAAGCTTGCGTGGGAGTAAACTGAAGAGTTACTTAAATAGCAATACCGAACTTAACAGCTCAGCAATGTGTGAACATTCTTTAATCTTGATCCAATAGTCAAATCACGGCCAAGATAATAGCACCATGGGTTTATTTTGTATTCATTTAAGGTTTTACACCAGTACTGGAAGAAAGCCACTTACAGTACTCTACCATAAACACATTCTTTCTCCCCTAATCTCAATGTTCACCTCCCCTAGCTCTCTAAATTTCCAGACAAAAAGGCAAAACTTTCATTAGAAGCCAAGGATAAGGCCCCACGAAGCTCAGTCTTGCCCGCTGTGAAAGACACAGTGATGCTGTGGTTGTACACAACAAAGCTGAAAGAGCTGATCCACAGAAAATAATGTATTGAGAAGGAAAGCAAGGAAAAAAAGAAAAGAAAAAAAAAAGAAATAAGGAAGGCAAAAACCTTGCCTTTACTCAGGATCCTGAGTGACCACTAGGGTGGTACACAAACAGTAAAGACAGCTTTCCTTTGAAATCAAGCCTGCCGCTTCATGGTGGCTGTCTGTGAATTGTCATTTCACAGCAGGATTCCAGGCACATAACCACTCAGCACATGCCATGTGGTAAACTATAAATACATATTTATATGGGGCACAAATAGGGATTTGGAGCACAGCATCATTAAATGTATTCAGCTGAATGTTGATAGTCTACTTAAGAAAAAAGAAAAAAAAGAAATTTTTACAGAAGTCCTGAGGAAAATATTTGACAAACATCAGCCTTCATGTGAATCAATTATCTTATGACACTAATATGATAGATAACGCAAATTACTTTTCTCATTCTATTACAAATTTGATATATAGTAACAAGTTAGTTACATTTCTCATGAGAAAACGGTGAAAACGTCAGGCCATAAAAAATTCAGAATTGTGCCGCATTTTTTGCATTCATAACTCAGCACATTTGTGTCCTATTCTATTACGTAACAGTTTCCTTTAATAGTAATAGTGTGTCTAGCCTTATGAAAAAGGAAAAACATTCGTTTATAGCACAATGGAATGCCAATGATTAATTCATACTAAAACCAAAAGACACGCTGTTGGAAACAAGTATGTGTCATTATTTCTGTATTGCATATACACAAGATTACAACAGATTAAAAAAAAGCGGGGGGGGGGGGGGGCTTCATTTGTTGAGAATGTACTACCCTAGTACTACCCTAGCTCTATTTAATGAATTAGTAATTCAAAATTCTTAGCAAAAGTGCAGTGTTATGTTTTACTGTTTCAGACTGGAAAATCAATATTTTAGAGTATGCACAAGACACGATGTAATACTACAATACAAACCTCTTGAATATATGTGAATATTAAATAGGAAATACCCATTCATTTTTACATTATTCGCTTCCATTCCTTCACATGTTTTTCTCCACATTATTGGAATAGTATCAGATCTATGTTCAAGTTTTTCTTACACAGAATATATTCATTTATGGGATCACAGTTCTTTCCATGGCAACCAACCTTCATGTGAGAGATTCAGGATGTGTGAGCTTAATGACAGGTAAATAGGCACAGAAAATGTTAGTGGTGTTGAAATGGAGAGGATGCTATAGATCTGTCTAGCCCTTTAACTGAAAATTGCCGTGAAAGTCTAAAATAGCAGCTTTGGTAAACTGAGAAATAAAGATTCTTCTCTCATGTTCATTGTTCACATAATAATAAGTCAAAGTGTGATACATGAAAACAGAAAACATTGCCCAGTTTATATAAAGAGTATAAAGAAACTTGACATCGCATATACTTTTGTGTGGTGTCATTTTAGTCAGCATTAAAAATCAGGCCCCCTGTAAAACCACTTTACACTGGTGGAAGTCACAGTAGCGTTTCGGGTGAAGCCACCTTCAGCGAGCACAGCAGTCTCCCAGTGCACAGTGCCCTGGCCGGCACACGATGTCCACTTGCTTCTCACAGGCCACACCAAAAACAGGGAAAATTGGGGTATTCCAGCTACTTCTGAAGCCCACGCTTCTCCTTTGGTCACTTCTATTTATTTGGGGCCTGCCTGGGTGTGTAAAAACTAGAAGCCAAGGGCAAACCCTGGGCAGCCCCGATGACACTTTGAGCGCAGAGGAGCTCTTCTGGAAAGAGCAGTAATGCTACAAACTAAAATAAACCTGGAAGAAAGCTTCTAAAACAGTACCACTGATAAGACAGATGTATAGAATGTTGACAGTAATAGTTAATAAATAGAAAGATGTCTGCTAAACTGTTAAATATCTAGAGAAATTCATTTACCATTAACAGGCCTGTCGTGGTGCACAATTGCTGCTCCACACAGCAATTAGCTTTCCCAAGGAAAAAAAAAAAAGAAAAAATTGTAATAAAATAATTAAAAAGTAGTACCTTGAATTGTTCTTACAATGCTACCACCGAAGTGTTGTAATGGCTCCTCAGGACAACTCCTCCCCAGCGGCAGCCGCTCCTGAACTTCACTGCATGCAGCCAGTGCCAGGTGGCGAGGCCACACCAAGATGGCGGCGAGGCCACACCAAGATGGCGGCGAGGCCACACCAAGATGGAGCCCAGCCAGCCGCCCCTCAGCACCGGGCCCTGCTCAAGCAGCAGGCCCGGAGGCACCAGCACTCCCTGCCGCCCCTCCAGGCACCCTCCACCGTCTGGCAGCTCCAGGCCGCCCGGTTTTGCCTGACTGGGCCTAACTCTGGGTCAGGTCTGGAGCCCGGAGGCTGACGCCCAAGCAGTCGCTCACCCTCACCTGATGCCGCCTGCTCTGCGACCGCTGCGTTTGGGACAGAGTAGTCCCCAGATTTTCAGAAAACGGGCGTAAGGAAGCAAATAAGGCGAAACTAAAGTTAAACGACTGATTACAACTCCTTTGCCTTGGTTCTAGTAGCAGCAGAAATGCAGAGAGGGCAAGATCCTGGCTCACACCCACACGAGGAGGGGGCATCACCTCAGCAAAGCAGCCCACCGGTCAGCACGTGTCACACACGCCACGAGACTTTCAACGATTAGTTAACCGCGTTTTTTAGGTGGCAATACACGCGTCAAGGACTTCAGAAGGAGGTGGAGGAAGAAAAGGATGCTGTTTAAAAAGAATATGTGCATTAAAAAATGAGCAAAATGTTTTAGGTTGGTGGTGGTTTTTTTTTACTTTTGTTATTGGTGAAGAGTGTATTTACCTGTAGGAGCATGTAGCTGTTGAAGAGAAATATTACTTTAACCATTTCTTTTTGTCTTCAGAACCAGAAGCCTGGGATAAGCACCACAAAACAGGAAACTGTTTCAAGAGCTAAATGTTGAACTGAATTATTATACTTTAGTAATTGCCCTTTTTCTTTGTAATGGACTGAAAACCAAACAAGGCCTGACACAAACAGGCCCAGTCTCAGTTCAGTTCCTAACAGCGCCCTGTTACAAGTCTAGGCCCTATATATTGAACTGACTTATGAGAAGCTGAGAGAAGTTGAGCGTAATTTATAGCACGTTGCTTTAATAAAGATTAAGTTTTCAAAAGCCTGGGTTGACCTAACCCTAGTCTCAAATGGGACAGTATCAACTGTTAGGGAGTGTGAAAGTTGTGCCACAAAGCTGTTGCCAAATATTCATGAAGTTTTCCCAAACATACAAGCACAATTTTCATTCCAGAGGCACAAACCAAAAGCATGCACTTTCCCTAATACATAAAAGGGAAAAAATCCTTATAATCATTCCCTTTAAATAAGCAACTAAACTCTAAAGTGAAATCACTGTTTTCCTTCAGCTTCTTCCATCCAGCCACAGGCACAGCTACCAATGCATTTCACTAGACAGAAGGTGAAGAGGATAAAGAGACAGATAAAGTCAAATGAATAGTTTTCAATTTAAAAAAAAACAACACCAACTTTGCTTGTCTCATGCCTGTAGAAGGTGAAAATAAAAGGTATGTAAAAAGAGAGAAGCTGTTTAGCATCCTCCTCAACAATAGGTGGAAATTACATGTTTCTTCTGGAAGAGGTATTTTAGCACAGTAGGATGTTCTCGTGTTGTGACAAGATAATGTGTGTGTAAAGCACTCCTATAATTTAGCTGTCACACAGATGCGCCTACTCAAGTGCATGTGTGTCAATGGAGAATTAGCTTTGATCTGTAAAATACATCAGATAGTTTCCATTCCTTACGCTGAATCAACTCAGTTTGATAAGAAATTAATCTGACCATCTTTCTTATAGCCATTGTCAGAGTGTTTAATCTCTGGAACTGATGCTGTGACTGCATGGAGCTGTTTACAGGGTAAAAAACTAATGTCAACATGGATAAAAATCACATTTTAATGGTTTTTTATCTTAGCACTTCCCCTTTAGAGCATCCTAGACATTTAAGGGCCATCAGGGTAACACACTATCCTGCAAATTTTTCTGGGAAGAAAAAAAAAGCCATATTTAATCCTGAATAGACACTAAACTTTGGAACTGAGAAATAAATTTTCTGCAGCTTTTGTAACTTCTGCATTAGAGATTCTATTTTCACAACTATGCCTGCCAACACTATAAAGACTGACTTAAACTTGCAGTAGTATAAGCTGTTTAAGTTTAATACCGTAGCTGGTATTAAGTTTTTTTCACTGTAATAATTCTTCCAAATACAACTTAACTTCAGCCTGGACTCTAAGTTCTTCAACACATGCTTCTTCAGACAAACAAACAGAAAGCAAAAGTGACTCTGATTTCCAGGAATCAGATCACGAGGAAAGTAAAATGATAAGTGCACACTGTAAATCTAGGGTGAAAATTTTAATCTATTTTGAGGAGTCAGTATGCTTTGAAGCTGACGCTTGCTTTGAGGGACTGAGATCTGGGAGCTATCTCCTCCTTTCCTTTTTTACCTCCTGCACATGCTCACTTGGAGGCACAAAATATTCCAAGAAATTCCAATGTTCTTTCTCCACTGAGCATGCTTCAGTCTCTAAAGCTTAGCTGTTCCTGCAATTCATCTGTAACTTTTCATCTGGCATGTGGGAAAAAAGGCTAAACGTCAGATCAGAAAAAAAAATCAGCTTAAATAAGGCCTTCATCTCAAGTATTCCTCTCTGCCATGTACATCATTGTGCTCCAAAGTCTTACCTCCAGGCACAGACAAGTCTTTTAATTAATAATCTAGTGGCAGAGATTGCCTACAGTCATTTAATGTAGCACAAAAAAAAAGAGGACCCAGCATGACAAATGAAAATCACTCCCATACTTGTTCTTAACTTAAGCACATTACATGTTTGTCTCTTTTCATCTCTGACCATTTTACTGTTTCTAAAGACTACTTTTTTTAGAGTGAAAACATCTATTTTGAGGAATCTAGAAGTCTTTACTGCCAGTAGTCCACTTCTATAAATAAGTATGGCTATATGCTAACATAATAGATATGGTAATACTAGTGAAGGAAAATAAACAAAAGAGAATACCTGCACATAGATGGGCTATTTCAGCATCCACTGAAACTCAGGTGATAGAGCAGAGAAAGATGAAGTGGTAGCAGTATTTTTTAAACCTCTCAACTGATGGAGTAGGAGTGTAGGGAAGAATGGGAACTGTGGTGAACAACCCCAACCAAGTCATTTGGACACGAGACAGGGAAGAGAACAACCGAGTCTCCTCTCCAGCTATCTGTGGCCTTATATATATGTATGCAGCTATTAGTTGTACTACTAAACAACAGTTACATCTCTGAACAATAGTTATATCTCTGAACATTGAAATAAATCTAATTCCCATATTCACACCACCTTCCAAAAATTATTTATAGATGTGAAGAGGGGACACATTAATTAGTCAGTTACACACATTAGTTAGTTATGTTTGTAGTTTCAGCCAGACCAGGGAAGGTAAAGCAATATTTCACAATTCAGCCCATAAGATTTTTTGCAAAGCCACGGGAATCAACAGCTTTGTCACCAATCCTTCACTCAGAGAATCAGGTCTCCTCTGGTGTTCCCAAGGCAGCTCACCTCTATTTCCCAGTGATATTAGCTTCTGTTAAATGCTTATCTGCTTTCCCTCAAGCACCTGTGTACTTTCTTCCTCACTTTGCCGTAGGAACACCCTTCCTCCCTGCAGAAAACAAACTACCACCTCCTAGGCCTCTTTCAAGTCCCCCTTCACCACTAAGTCCCACTTTGAAGCCAGTACTGTCAGCTCATGACGATCAGGTGGCAAACTGCAGAGGCTGTTGGTGGTCGATTGACTGTGGTTCTCTCCCTCTTGGGAGGAAATACCTATTTCATTTTTCCTCTCTTCTATTTGCCTATAATCTCCACCCCCTTGCCCTGCAAATATGAGGCAGGAAATAAACCAAACCAGAATAAAAATCCCGACCTACTTTATTGTTCCCCAAGTTCCAGAGAAACTATTCCTCCCTTGCTCAAGCGTTTGGATTTTTTTTGTGGTTTTGCTGCTGTTTGTTGTTTATTAATTAATATCATCATGCTTCAGTGGTCTATCTTCACTGCCTTCTCAAATGATTCTTCTGAGATTTTGAACTTCAGACACATACTGTGATTTTACTATATACTCATTTAAAATACAGTAGATGGGATTTCATCTTGATCTGTATTCTTGGCTGCAATTGTTGGACTGCAAAAGGACTAGTAGTAACAGGTGTACATAGAACTAAAGCTGAGTAGGATGAGATTTGTTGTGAGAAAGAAAGTACAAAGGTGGAATGCAAACTTGGTAAAGACAGCATTTTTCTGCTAAACCCTGAACAAAAATAGAGATGGCCAAAAAAGTGCATATGCACTTTTGGGCCCATTAAAAACGTAGCATTTATATCTGCAAAAGTTTATTATATACAAGTTGTAGGATTGTTTCTGGCTTGAAAAATAGAAATTTGCAAAGCCAGAAACTGAGTAGGCAGAAAAACTTAGTAGATCTGTCCTCAGAATATATTCAGAAATAAACTTGTACACCTTGTCATATAGAGTTTAATGGCTTTCAGATACAGAGTGCTGTCCAATAATCAAATAGAATAAAAGTGCAATTAATTACACAGTTTGAAATGAATATGTTAGTTACGTGATGGTACCATTTCTATCCCTAATAGACTTCAAGCTGTATAACCAAAATAGAAATTGTAACCACAGTACAACTTGCTATATGCACAGATAATAGACAGTGGCCATTAACTGCCTTTAATGGTTTGCACACCAAGAATTCACTGAAGAAAGGGCTACAACAAGTATCCAAATAATATACTACAGTGAAGGTGAAAACAGGCATTGCCTACTCCCTGGTGGAAAGGTAACCACAGTAGTTGAAGAAATAATAACTCATAGGGCAAGAAAACCTGGGCTAAGTACTAAAGTATAGAAAACATCAAATAACAAGTGTTTATTTGATGAAGGTTTGAAGTGACCAGCCACAAAAGGAACCGGTCACTATTTTGCTCGAGAATGCAAAGTTTGTTCATTCATTTTTGTTGTTTTAAGTAAAGTAACACACACACACAACTGTTTTAGAGTCAGTAGTGAGTAAAGAATTGTGTTGAAATTTCCAAATGTTTCACAGCATCTGAAGTGCGGGGGAATGATATGGTGTCTCCCTCCAGCTTCCTTAAGGTAACACATACAGACTACACAGAAAAGGTCTGCAGGACAAAGGAAAGGAATGAACTTCTGGCCGCCATTTAAGAGCCTTTCAGTAGGCTGCCACTTCTGTGCAACTAGGAAGGAACATTCTGTTACTCATCACACGATTTATTTATTACTGTCATAAAATAGGATTCAAAGGGTTTAGGATTTGATGGAGATACATACCACAAATCTTTTACAAGCAGCAATGTGGTCTATAAATTTGCTTTACTTATACAGCTTTTCTAAAAATAACACACAAACACCATTTCAATATAACTTTTTGAGCTTGCCACTTGTCTTTGCCTTCAAAACAAAAGTTTTGCAGGCAGTAAATGCACTAGAAATACTAACTCACTGTTTTAGAAAAAGGGTAGACCTGTATCAAATGAACAAAACTATGAATCAACTACATCAAAGTGTATTCCTATTCCTAAAATTTACATAGACAACAGTATAGATCTCACAATATTGTCATAGTATCACAAATTCTATGTAAATGAATGACAACACAACCATCCATTCCCAAAAGCTGATACCTGGAAATGCACAAAAAAACTTCAATAATCTTCTAGGCAAATTATTGATGAATCAGTTAGGCATTCTTCATTAAGCATAATTAATTGTAAATTCTATGATACTCATAAGCAACATTAGCTAGTAAAATAAAACTGCTATGAAAGAAACTTCTCTTCAGTGTCTAGTGTTATGCTAGACATACCTGCAGTGCCAGCTACCTTAATAATCATAATCTGACCTTAATTCATCATATCATATAGAATTTTTGCTCTAACATTAAAAGCTAGAGGTTTGTTTCTGAAAATTACCTTAATAAAATTACCTACTTATTTTTTTAATCCACTATATACACCATACACATGGCTTGTACTCACGTCTTTATGCCATATCTTTGTGTAAATAAGCTTTACTTGCGTCAGTTATCACTAGATAAATCAGTTCTTAGACTGAAAAAAAAAATTAAAAAATAAATCAATCAACAATGTCAAGCTGATGGAAGCACAAGCTGGAGAACCGGGGACTGCCATTCTTCCCACTAAGCCTCTGCTTGGCAGCAGTGCACACTGTCCTGTGGGAGCTGCTGCTTGGTTTTGATTACAAAACCAACAAAAATTGCAACCAGTTTAGATTTAAGATTTATAGATTTAAGACACTGGCCCACCTCGGTAAGATCTGCCATTTCTGTGCATGCTTCTGTGCGGCAAATGCAGCTTGCTTGCCTCTCCCCCTCAGCCTGAAAATACAGAATTGACTCATAGCAGTGTTGCTCTCTGAATAAGAGCACTGCTGGTTGCTTCATTACAAAGGGATTTCCTAAATGACCTTTGTGACTACCTTGGTTTGAAGGCTGACCTATGAAAAGTAAAATGTTGTAAAGTGCTTGAAGGCCTTCTGGTAATTCAACACAAAGTACTCTCTATATGAACACAGTGAGCTCTTGATACACAACTTCAGCTCTTCCCTAGCAGCCTTACATAAAATTCAGTCATAAATTAAATACTGTTAGCATTGTTTATGCTTAGATTGTGTATTAGCTATACGCAGAGTTATAGAGTTAAAAGCTGAAATAACAAAGCATTTTTCCATTTCACTGGAAAGCAAAAAAAAAAAATAATTACAGTGAAATGTATCTGTATGCTCTGTATGTGCATCTAGAGGACCCAGAGCTTTCCAGGGAAAAAGAAAAAGAAAAAAAAAAAGAAAACCAAGCCATTTCACCCATAAATCCCCTTCATATTGACAACATACTTTTCTTATTCTGTGATAATTCATCTAAAAATAGAGGCTTGGCAATCCCCCATTCAGTCCCCGTATGTACAAATGTACTTCTGTCATTAATTTCTCCAAAAAGCCAGAATAATGTACACAGGCAATGCATCTTTGTCACACCAAGATAACATCAAGGCAGTGAGAATGCTCTTAGAAACACCTGGGAAGAAGAAGAGAGGACTGCATTCTTACTCACTGGACCCAGGAGGTGGTCATGGTGGTCTCTAAGAAGACGATGTAGCACAGGATTTCTCCGTGTTCCCCTGTGAAGGAGGAAGGATAAGCAGAAAGGCAAGTCTCCATTCTCCAAATCTTGCCTTGAACACACTACAAGATTAGAGCACCACATTCCTACTCATAGCCTTCACTTTCTTTCAGCTAGCTCTGTTAATCTTGCACCTTAAGTACTCAAGTTCAGGACACTTCTCAAACTGTAATGCTGGTGTCGTTCTGGGCAGGGGGACATGGTGAGGTTGGAAAGTTGTTATAATTGTACATGAAAAAAAATTATTGCTGCTTGTATTCAGCAAGAATACCAGGAAATAACAGAAATTTCTTTGCATTTTAAATATAAGTCTCAGGCTTAACGTCCTGCACAGCCTTTCTTTTCTCCATCTGCAATATCCTAGTTCTATGGCTGTTGCACCCACCTGCCTATGAAACTGTGTTATTCAGTGCATTGGACAAGTGCGCTATTGGATCACGCATTTTTGGAGTTAAAACTGTCTGTTTTGCAAGGTTTCTTTTGAACAGGGCTTTTGTCATGAAAAAAGAAGTGCAACTACATCCTTATAGAGGATTATTAAAAGACCCTCTTGTATTATACCTTAGAACTAATCTTTGTGTGCTGAATTACATGTTGCTGTAAAGCCCTAGTGAATCAACTGACAAATTAATATAACCACTGTAGTTCCAATAGTTTGAATTTGCTACAATTATTCTAAGTTTTAAAATCAGACTGAAAAAAATTATTCAGCTCAGCCATATGCAAATAGGACAGACCTGAAGTGATAAATACAGATTCCAAAATATCAGTAGAATATTCTTTTAGTAATTTACAGCTGAAGCGCTAAGAAGGAATGACTTCTAAGTAAAACAGAGACACAGTCAGGGACCCCCTTACCATCCTAAGATTCAATGTCTACTGTAGTCAGCAACAACTTCTCCTTGGATTTCAGTTGGCATTGATAGGTTCTTCGCAACTTTGTGGCTTTGTTTCCAGCTGGTGACTGTTAATTTTTAATAAAACAGTAAGGTATAACAAAATGAATCACAGTGACAGTGAAATGCAAGAAATAAGTAGCTCCCCAGTTCAAAAGTATGATGAAAGCAATGAAATAGAAATTTACAACAAATTCTATCACCAAACTTTTGTTGTTATGAGCAACAGGCTTTAATAGTTGGAAATATTTCTTTCATTCATTGTCTCATTTTAAATTGTTTTTACCTTCCCTGGAGTACCTGGACTTCAGAAGGTTCATATTTTATCAACATCTTTATTGTGAGTCAGTGAATAGCAGGATTCCCAGCTGGACTCTTGCTTCTGCTCTTGAGCTGGATTTGATCTGACTCTCATGAGCTCAGTCTTGCGTCATTCAGAAAAATTATTCAAATAACTCTAGCCTCAAAGTTGTTCACCGAGAAGTCGTTTTTTTCCCTCTTTACACAGAGAATGAGCTGTGTTCTTATTAGCATAGTGTTCAGCCAGCTTCCCGCCCCCCCTTTTAAATTCAGGGTCAAGGTCATTTTTGTATTATCTTCTACAGACAGATTTTAAACACACTAGCCAGATGTTACTTCCATTTTAAAAACATAGCTATGGAAAGTGTTTTAAGTCATAACAAAAGAAATCTGAGGATTTGGAATAGTTTTAAAGTAACTCAAACTAGGAAGGGACTCCACATGATGTTGCAAAGAAGCAGTTCACAATATATCACATTGAAAGCACAGAACTCTAGAGAGATCAGCAATCCTGAAAATTCTGTAAAAGCATATTAAAATCTTGGGAATAAAAGAAATATGATGACTCATATATTTGCATGTTATTAATGCCATTCTAAAACAGCTGTCCAAACAACTTCAGAAGCAGCACCCACTCTTACTTGCAAGAAAAATTCTACCACAGGTTTGTAGTAAAACCTATCTCAGTACAGTGAAAATCTTCTATTGCTCAACAAGGAGAGCTTGATGTTCACTTGGGAGATCACTAATGTACACTATGTATTTACAGCTCACTTGAACTATCCTAGGAGATTCTGGGAAGCTAATCACATACACCATCTCATACTTATTTAACCAACTACTTAAATAAGGAATTGAGTTCACTGTTTAATCTTCTGCCATAGGCAGCCCATGTCAGTGGTACCCTGGTGAAACCGTCCACACGTCACATCTACCGAGTAGGAATGGTTCTTGCTTCCTTGCACCATGCAGACACAACCTCACGTAAATCCTTTCTTAACCTAATATCGTTTGACCTTAAAAAGCCCACCCCTAAAGAATCATCAGGCTGTGGCTGTGATCTGGTTATTCAAATTACAAAGGACCAAAGAATTTTCAGTCTTTTTTCCTCTGCTTTTTTAGAGGCTCCCAGAATGCTCAAGCTAATGCCACATGTTGAAACCTCAGCATCTTGGAAAGCTTCGTTTTTCTCTCCAAGCTAGGACTGATTTTCTCATTTCTTCCTTCTTATCACTTACCCTGCCTCCCTATCTGGTACAACTATGTTTCAGTATTTTTATTTTTTTAATTTGATTTTAGTATCTTTTCCATGGTATAGTCAGGAAAACTTCACAGCTCTGCACTTTGTAAATGGTACAAATTCTAGTGCACTTGCTTTTCCCATTTGACAAGTTGTCCAATCCTAGGAAGTGCTGAGAGCATTTAACTCCACTTAAAAAGGGGACTTAGACAAGAGATTTCCATAACTAAACTAAATATTATCAGGGCTTGTTCTCTGTCCCCATGGCCACTGAAAAACTCTTTCTGCTTTTGTAAGATTAAATTATCTTCTTCTAAAAAATGGACTGCTTCCAGCTGTTGGTTGGGAGTGATCCCTGGTCCATGCCAGCTATTCCATTCCAAGAAACTATCAGGGAAAACACTGTCTGACCAGGCCAAACAAAAGAGGCAAGGAGTATTCTAACCGGAAACAGCATAGGCAATCAAGTTTCAGTGCTGGGAAATATTCCCTGTTACTGTTGGACAGGATTTACGTCTTGGCACTGCCTACGAACCATAAAACCCTTCTTTGTGCAATGCTAGCTATACACTTAATATTTGAGGCCCAGATAAAAGCTCTTGTAAAAAGGCTACATGTGATGCTCTCTTCTTTCATTAACATGGCAATAAACAAATACACAGGAAAAATATTACTGCCTTCTTTTAAATTGACTTTTCTCATGAGTCTAGAACTCATGAAAGATCTGAAATAACGTCAGTTTTGCTGTTGGCAGCCTTATATCATTCTCTGAGATGATACAGCAGGGCAGGTTGTTCCAGCTCGTTCTTCAGTTTCAAGTTCTCCAAAAAGACTGACAACATTGCGTTTCACAATGAAGCCACTGGGGACTGAATGGCAACGCTACCAGATCCTTCGGTATAGTAACAGTGTTAGTTCCTTTCACTAAAGAAATAAAAGTTATTTATATATATAAATATATAAAAGATATAAATACATCATGCAAAGCCGTATCTTAGCACCAATGAGATTTTTTAACACATTGAGCAGGCACACACCTGGTTGTGAGGCCCACATCACATGTTCAACATTTGGGATCTCCATTATTCCAGCATATAGCTTAAGCACAATTTCATTTATGAAAGCCCTAAAAAAAAAATCAGGAGGCTGCTCCTCTGAGTCAGCTGTTCTACCTTTCACCCTTTCATTTTTCCTTTCACTGTAATCCAAATAAAGAGCCATGATTTCATACATGCCTGCCCCTGGTGGGTTACCACCTGTTTTGCAGCTGGTGGGTCTCTTGCTTTGCATAAAGCAGTTCTCAAACCAGACCTTCATTTTGGCACCATGGAGCAAATTTTAGTCCCACTAAAACTTACTGTCCGATTGTCGTCACATAATCATAGCCACAACCCCAAGCACTGCTGTAATGATTCCAAAAAGGCAAAAATCTGTAGCAGTTTGAAAACATGCTTTATTCATCCAAGATTTAATGGTCTGTTTGCTTCTTCCGGAAGACTACATATTGTGACATTTTGCTCGGTCTAACAGATACTACAAACAACTCTTCTTAAAGCTGTGACCCTTATTTTTGTTTTCTGGTTTTGCATAATGTGAAAAGACATATTCACAGTCTCTCCAGTAACAGTGAGAATTACTGCAATGGATTTATTCTTTGCCTAAGTATTTTTTCCACGTACATAAATTTCCAATGAATCTCAGCTCTTTTGTAATGAAAATTCAGACTTATGCCCTCATATTGCTCCTGATTTGTGTTTGATTTCACTTTTATTTTTATTCCTGTCCTCTAACAGCAAATGTATTTTATTTAAGAACCTGAGAAGGAAGTGAGTGTCTTTTCAGGACAAAGGGATAAGGGCATTTCAGAGATGATTTTTGTGGAGTAGCTGTTGTTACCGTGGTTTAACTTTCATTTTACAATTAACTGGTATGCTAGCAGGCCAAGTTGAGATACAATGACATATACTGCAGAGACATTAGATTTCTCTGTATTAAAGGACTGTATGTATGTAATACAGGTTTGCAGGTTTGTTGTCCAGCTAAGTATGGAGGTCATTTATTTATGGCTTTATACATGATTTCTAAAGCTTGCTGTTAAGCTTTTCTTCTCTGAAACAAAACACAATGTTAACAGCTTTTGGATTTCCCCACCAAGGACATTTTTGCCTAGGATGGCAAATATTGATCCTTACATGAATACAATATATTATAACATGCGAGTTGTACTTGTTAAAAGCGCTTGTAATGATTGTATGTTCTGCCACGTTCTTCACGCCTCATACTTGCCGCAACTTAAGTACTTTAACAAATGTCTTCAGAGTTTTATTGCTACGGCATGCTGATAAATGAAGAGAGATGCTCATGCAGTCTGTGACTGAATGTAGCTAGTCATCTTCCTCTCCGCTGCAATCTACATGCACCAGGTAGCAATCACACTAGCTGCGTGCATTTTTACGTGACAAGAAACAACACTGGATAGGTGCAACGAGGTGAAAGAAGCGTTCATCCCGCATTGAGAGAGCAGCGCAAACAGCACAACCCAACACGAGTTCTTTTCCTAAAGATGTGCGTTCTCTCTACAGCTATAAATGTAGCCCTCCCCCTCTTTATCTCTCAGTTTCTTTCTTCTGACGCTGCTATTTCTAAAAAGCATTGTTTTGGAGTGCAGTCTGTATGAAAAGTTGCATTGTGCTCAGAGGAATAGATCACTGACCCACAAAAGCTTTTGTATGGTTACCAATCTGCCTTCTGCGCACACTTAGGGATTCTCCAAAGTTATCTAGGCTGAAGAAATCTTATCAAAGTCTTTTGTATTATACCAACTGCAGAAGCTTCAAGGGGAATTTTATGCTAATGATTCTCTTTAATCTCCATATAATTCAGGCCAACTAAAAATAGATCTTTTACAAACAATGAATCATCATGACTTTAAGTGGATGCAGTTCTGCCACAAAAAAGTTGAGATCTCTGTTCCATAGCACCTTTCTTTCCTCTCCTCATGAAACAACCACCCAGCAAGCCACTGACAAAAATGAATACAACTGGTTTTTCTTCTCCCCTCTTACTTCGGCTACCAGTAGTATGACCAGAGTCAAATAAAGAAACAATTCCAAGTACCATGTTCATTTGAAGGATGATTCCAGAAGAGAAGTAGAATTTACCAATTCTTTAAAATTAAGAAAATTAGACATGAGATTGTCAAATCTCATGACAGCAGCAAAAGCCAAGGTAATTTCTTTTCTGAAAGAAAAAAAAAAGTACCTAGTCCCCGAGCAGAATGTAGACCTACTTTTACTGTTGTTCCACCCTCCTGGAATGTGTGAGAAATCAGAGATACATGCAGTGACTGAACCGATTTGTATGATTAATTAGCATCCATGTTACCTTGCAGATCAGATCTGTCTCACAAGATTTCACACAGTGGTATTCTACATACAAAGATTTCTCCTGGTATGTCACTACCAGGAGACAAATAGCTTTGCAAATGTATCTCTAAGATAAAGCAGGTCTGTGCAGTATAGAGCTAGTTTTGTATCTCTCCTTAGCCCATTTTACTCAAAACTGCCATCACTGAAGCGAAGCAGAAACAGTTACGTTGAAACCCTAAACAGCAATTCATTTGGCAATTGAAAACCTACTCACTTTTCAGTGACAACTGGTTTCCTAACTCAGTTCTTGTGGATTCCTTGAATTTTACCAACACACTTCTGGAATTCCCTTAAGACTAGTACATAAGATAAAGGTTTGTATGCATTCTTCTTAGACAGCAGGTGGAATGAATGAACAAGTAGAGAGCAAAGGCCAACTATTAATATCACAGAGGTTTAGGGCTAAGGGAGATCCAGGTGTTGGCTGATGAAAAGTAACCATAAGACAAGCTGAAAGATTGTTTCCTGGACTTTTAAAAGCCTTCATGCTTGAACTTCTCTGACATTTGCTTTTGGATCTCATTACATTTTATTTTATACTTTTTTCAATGGAAGTTAACAGTATGATCCCAGGATTCAGTTCTGTACCTCACTGACTGTGAGACATATCTCTCAACTTCCCCAAATTTTAATCCATGGAAATTCCTCAATCTGATGTCGTAGGGTCCTATAAATGAATGTGGGTGTCAGTACTGGGTAGTATGATAGAAGCAAATCCCCATGAGGAGCAATGCCCCAGCTGCTGTGCAATGCTATGTGACTTCTCTCATGCAGTGCACGATGAGGAATTACAGACAATTTTACTACTCCATTTTTAAAAGTGCTGTTTAAAATTATTGCAATATATACACCAATAAAATCAATGGGTACAGATGCAAAATACCAACCAGGAGACAATGAAGAGCAATAATAGTGCCTGTAACTAAGCAGACAACCCAGGCAAAGCAGCAGATCCTGCAGGACACCTGGAAGAGTGAAGCCCCCAGACACTGGGCTTTGCTGAGCTCTCCATAATTCTCCCTGGGCAGCAGAAGAGGATGCTAGTTGAGAATAGCCCATTCTCTAGTCTGCTGTCTTTCCCAGTCCAGAGCACGAAGAAGTCAGTGAGAGTGTCTGAACTTTGTATCAGGACGATAAGAGTGTGTTTTCAGAGACAGAAGTATTTCTCTAGGACTCTGAGTTATACCTGAGCAAAACTTAAATTTTATATTTTATTATTTACCTCCCAAGTGAACATCTAAATCTCTGTGTCTTGCTGATTTTTTAAAAATATGACTAAGAAAATTGCTTTCTCCTCTAGAAACACAGTTCTCAGTTTGCAGGTGCTCTAAATATTTGAGGTGTAAGTTAAATTGTAATTGGGCACTTATTAGGATTCAGATTTTTGTATTTTCTGCAGGAAAGCATCGGAAGCCCTTCCTTCTGGGAGAGTAGTAGCAGATCCAGGTACACTAAAATCAGTACAGTGCTTTTAGATCTGAAGGAACATTTTCTATAACAGTGTATGTATGGAGATACACATTTCTAGCAGAGAGATATTAAAATATGAATAGTAATACACACTGATACAGTAATTCATTTCTGTGGTCACAGAACAAAATGATGAAGGTGGGAGAGAATTCAGCCACAGGGAGACTGTTAAATTCAGTTTCCTACCATCAGTAAAAGGAAAGGATAACAAAGAGTTAAGCAAAGTCAGGACCCCGAGAAAGCATTAAATATAAACCAAAATAGTGTTAAGTGGTATTTGACAGACTGTGTTAAAAATAAGATGTTGACAATGAAGCTGAGAGAAAGTATCATCTAAAATTCAAATACAAAAATCTTCTAAGAGGGAGTAAGAGTACATGAGCAGAAGTATGTAAAGATGTAATGCAGACCTAGGGCCATCTTTTTATTTGTTTAGTAGTACATTACCCCACAAATAAGCACCTTAAGTTCCAGATTTGTATACTTCATTACAGTCATACCACCATGTCCATTTTGAATACCCATGGAGCACGTTTGTAAAGACTTGGGTTGCAACACTTTAGAATTTTGTATTTACTGATTACTTTCTAGGAAAATGAACACTATCTTCACTATAGCCCTTTAGCAAATGAAGTTCCATGGTTTTTTCAGTAGCATACCTACCCCTGACAAATACTAGAACACAAGAGCTATTTCTTTCTCTCCTTGCTTCCTATTTTTCTTTCATAGCATTTCTTCTATGCTGTAGAAAATAGGATGTATCTTCCAGATTAAAAACTGTTTTTCAAGTTCTTTCTTCACAGAATGTCCCATTGTGCAATGAGCTACACATGATCTTACTGCTATCCCAGGAGAGAAAGGGGGGTGGGGGGAATCCTACAGTACCTTTGTCTCCTAACTAGATTATTTATAATTGTGAAATCTGTGAAAAACTCCCTTAGGAAATATTAAAAATTGATCCACTTTGGTAAATTATTATTAATGCTTTCAACTAAATTAAATTAAACTGTCATACTTGTACGTTGCGTGCCTGATGGGCAAGTAATAATAACAACATCCTTACTTTGTTGTCATCTTCATTTTTCAGTTGCTGAAACCTCTCCATTCTAAATAGAAAGACATGCTAAAAAATCAGAAGAAAAAGAATTAGCCTGCCCCATAGCTCTTTGATTCTTCTCTGCTTTGTCTTATTGTTTTTCATCATTGCATATATTGGATAAACATTCTTAAATTGAAGGAACAGCAGCTTCCTTTCCCTCCCTCTACAGAGGGATAGCATGGTAACTGTGCTGAAGAAGGGACCACCTTATATATTGCAGCATTCTCACACAGGTCGTTTGTAACTTTCTTGGAATCAGCTGAAGTGCCTGTAGGAGTTTCTTGGGCTTTGTATTTTTAAGCAAAAGGCCCTAGCACTTAGTGTTTTGGAAATTATTTATCAAAACATTTCTCGATTTATAAATTTCTTAGGCTAAAAATGTTACCAAAATGAAACGAGATCTCCCCATAGAAATTTTTGCCAGACATGGTCATCGATCCCATATTTTGCAGAATACCATGTTACCAAAATAAATCATACCGAATCTGCTATTAAGGCATGTTCAGTGTGAATACTGTGAATCAGTCAGCCCATGGGCTGTAAAGAATACACTCTTAAGCACAGTTCCTAGGGCTCACCAGAAATGAGGGATGTAATAACCGTGACAATGTAAGTTGTCTCCATCAGCACAATGGCACCAAAACAACAGATGCCTGAAATTTGTGCTTCTCGTGATATCACTGGCGTGCGTCTGTTTGTATAGCTTGTATCTATGTGAAGTTATCAGGTTTGGAGTTTCTTACTTTTTCCCTCAAAAGTATATTCCCAATTTTTTGTTACTGAGGATTAGCACATTTTTAAACAATCAGACAGCAATATTTAAAACTGTAGGCTTCAGAAATCTGTAGGATAAAACCAACTTACATAACATTAATGAAGTTTTTAAGCGCCTGACCAAAATTTAGTAACTTGATTCTTTTTTAGAGGTGTTCTTACTATGTCAACACAGTGCACAAATTAATATCACCGTTCTGATTAAAAATCAGATTTATTTTTTTTTCTTTCAGAACTTTCTGAACTTAGCAACGCAGGGTGTCCTGAGCAATATAATCCTTGAGAAGATGGTCAAAAAGCCACCTTCTTCCTTCTCTCCCCCACAAATTAGTAAATTCAGCTTGTCCATTATGAGTTTATTTTAGTGATACAGTAACAAGTATATTGGTGTGGGGATCAGAGGTACACCAGTTACTAGTATTATTTCATATCAAGATACTACTGCTGGATATTTCAGATGGTCCCATTACAAGGAGTTCTATACATCAACGTATCTTTATCTCAGTGGCCTGCTAGAACAATGCTTTTTTTGGAAAAAAAAAGCAATCTATTTTTCAAGTAACAGATGGATAAACAGATGGGTGGAAAAGTCCACTGGATAGTGTGTTGGCTGCCTGTCATTGCCTGTATGAGAGCCAATAAATATCATATGGATTAAACCTGTAAACTAACATGTCCCTATTTAATGAATTCTTTCAGAATAGTACATGTTTGCTTGCCAATACCCGTATAAATGAAATGCCACTTTGGATAAGGCAAATTTTTGCAAGGAGACCAAACACCTAAGCACAGCTTGTTCTAAGATTAATAACCAAAAGCAAATAGGGAAGGAAGCCCCATGGTAAAGTGTGTACATTTTTACAGATTGTCGATGAGAAGGTACCTTTTGCACACCTGGAATGAATTCCTGGAAAGAACTTAACCTTCATTATGTTTACACTTAGGATAATGTTTTCATACCGCTTACATCTCTTTTTAGTGAGAATTTAATATTTTTGGTTTTCAGGCTTCCATAAAGGAAAAGTGCACCATTCAGTAGCCAGTCAAGAGATACCTACCCACATTAGACCAACAGTAAAATACATATTACATCCTCTTTTAAGAGATTCTCTCAATTTTGGGCTAACATACAATTAATGAAAAAAATACCGACATGACATGAAAATGCATATTTACTGGCACTTAGGCCTTTCCGTGTCACATGCATCTTGCATTACAAATGATGACAATTTGCCTGTCTGCCAAAGCCAGCGTGGTTGTGAGGAATGGAAGGCTCCACTCACTTTAGGGTGTTCATCAGCACAGAGATCATTATGTGTAAAAGGGTAGTTCCTTTACTTTTCTTCCAGCCTACTGTCTAATATTCATGGAGTAATTCCTAGCTCTTCTACTGAGACAGAGTAGATAATATTTTCCTTATTCAACAAACCATTACTGATTTTACAGACAGAGGTACAAGTCTCACAGGCTCGGTTCCATAGGCTGCAAAATGAGATGGAGAGAGATTAAACAATTTCCCCATGCTGCATTGAAAAATCTGCCTTGAAAAGGAGTTCAGTTCTCCAGAGCAATGCTCCAATGCCTTCACTACATGGGAACCTTATTCCTGAATTTTTGAAGAAAATACAAAAGCAAATATTCAGGCTGAATAATGACATGTGAATTTAATTATAAAAAATCAGTTTGCTTTTAATAATTTTTCACAGGTAGTAGAAATAGATTTGCTGATTTTCAAAAAATCCTTAAAAACAGTATTCCTGAAAAGAAAATGCAGCACATGTTGATGTCATAAATCATAAAATATTTAGTTGCACCAAGATGGAAAATAATAGACAACAGAAAATAATTTCATTACGATACCAATAGATGGGGTAAATTTCAGTAAAAGTTTCTGAAAATGTACAGACAGTTACAAAACACTGAGAACAATATTTTGCAACACTATCAGACATACAAATATGGATGTATCCAGCAGAATGGTGTATGACAACATGAAACTGATTATAATTTGAAAAGGAAATTAAAAAATGAGTAGGAAACCCCTGAATCGGTTAGAAAAAAACTTTGATTTAGGGAAGACACAGTGAAGATTAACTTTGAAATTTAAAAATAAATTCTGCCATATGAAAGTATTAGTATGAAGAGATCTTTGCCTTTACATAACACCTTTTCCCTGAGGAGCCCCAAATCCTGTAAAGAGGTTAACAGCTTCATGACATTAATTAGTTTAATATTACTCCATTTATATGAAAGGCAGCTAATGTGACATAATAGTAAAGAAACACTTTAAGACATTCATTTTAAAAAATAAAAAATGAAAAAAAGAACCTGATCAGTTTGCCCCCCCAAGGCTTCTGAAGAGGAGAACCGCAAAGCGTTCAGAGAAAGATCCAGGCTGCAGCGTTTGTCCCGTAGGCGGCATGGGAGAGCCTGGACGAAGCCAGGCTCTCAGGAGTACAGCAGCAGACTAAAGGTATAAACCGCTCAGAGGACAGCACATTCCTGTTATCTACAGAAAAACATCACGTAAGAAAACACAAAACACTGAAGCGATGCAATACGAAAACACATGCGAGAGATTTCTGATTAGCAAGGCTCCTACTCTGCTACAGGAGGTGGTCCTGCGCAGAGACACGGGACAAGATAAAATCGGGCAATCCATTGGCGCGGGATTACACAAACATGTGGTGCTGAGTCCTTAGTGGAATACAGTTAGTTGGTGTCTTCTTTAAAAGCATCACAGAAGCCTGTGGATATCCTTTTTATCTTCAGAGTCTTTCTCACAAGGCTCTAGTACAGCCAGCAAGGCCGTAACGCTGAGCAGCCCCCAATCCGTGCTGACGCCGCTCCTAGTCAGTGTACCCAGAAACAGGTAACTTCAGTTTTTTAAAAATCAGCTATCATTTTTTCCAGCCTCTTTGGGCATATGAGGCATGTGTTTGTGAAGACATTACCTGGATTCAGTCTTGCCTAGGGCTGGAGAGTTCCTGAATGGTTGGTTCAATTTTCTTATGCACTACAGCAGCCTTTTGAGTGACTCCATACCTCTAGATCTGACTGAAGGGGTGAATTAAAAGTGGAGTATTCTCTTTTAGGGTAATAGTACATGTCTATGCATCTTGCTGTACACTTAGTCATCCCTCCATGTGTGAATAAGCCCTCCTGTGAAAGAGCTGCTCTGCTCTGGGCATATTACTATGATTGACAGAATCTGTCAGAAACCATAGTGAGATTTTTGCCCTCTTTTCCTTAATTTACATAGAGCAGAGAGTGAAATTTTTGAAGTAGTAGAAAAGTTAATAAAACCACTAGAAAGATAATTGACATAAAGAACCCAGGCATTTTATTTTTACCCCTCAAAACTGGAGAGTTTCAAATTTTGCCAAATGAATTTTTGTCCAACTCTCTCTTTTTTTTTTTTTAAACACAGAAGTCTCACATTCCAAAAATAACTAAATAATTCTATAGAAGCTTAGATTAAAATTAAATGAGGCTTAGATATGTAACTGAACTAATTTTTACTCCTTGGCTGGTTAGTCTCAGGAGTATTAGGAATGCCTGTGTCCCAGTTATTTAAGGCAATTCAAAGTCCCCAAAATCTGACAGGATCCAAGATTTCAAAATACCATCATAGAGTACAAATTTACTCTACTGAATATGAACAACACAAAACAACCAAGCGTTCTCAGCCTTCTGGGTACATACAGATTTAAAGCTACTGCTGTCTTGATATTTTCGCATCCCAGCAGGGATGGGTTATTCCATGGAACAACAGCCAAAGGAATGCAGGAAGGAATTGTTCACATGAAAGTAAGTGCAAACAGTGCAGATTCTTGCTAGCCTTTTCATACCTTTCTCTTCCTATTCTACTTTTTGCCTGATTTGTTCTCAATATCCATGTCATAATCAGACTTCATTTTCTCACTACATACTTGACTACTTCAGTCTTGCTTTTTCAACATTCAGTGCACAGTTAGGTGCATCCATTTTCTTCACGTCTTCAGCTTTCAGCCTTATGCACCTGCCTCCAGCAGATTAGACCGAGAACCCTAGCAACTCCAGATACATTCCTCTGACAGGTGATACTAGATTATTATACAGGTTGATGTCACCTTCAGTTGAGTTGACCTGTGAAATGATTTAACCAGATTCATAGGGAGTCCCCTGGAAACACAGCCAGAAGACAGCAAAAACACAATTCCCCTCGACAACTGCCAAAAGAGGATCATCTCCAGGGGTTCCACATACATCATTACTCCCCGGGTGGATGCTCTAATTGTATCATTTATCACCACCAGACTACAGCTGACTAGGGCTGGAAGTAGTCTGGAGGACACCCAGGATGATTTGTGTCTCTGTGGCCACATTGCTCTCATAGACAACTCCAACTTCAAACTGCCTGTAGTGTCTAGAAAGGACTCTGGGCCAACATATGCGTGGAGACAAGTACAGGCAGGTTACAAAGCAGCAGCTAGATGACGTACACCCTCATCACAGACATACTTTTGCTTCCAAAATATAGTCTACTCATATGTTTGACCCTGAAACATCAAAGCTGAGTTGCTACAGAGATGGTCTTGACAGTAGGCCAGGTGGCAAAACCTGGAAACCTGGAAAATATGACTATTAAGGTCTACTTTAAATACAATATAGTGCTAGCTCTATCAGTTCCTTGCAAAGATGCAAGAGGCTCTTATAACAAATTCTTATTACAAGTGTGTGTTGGTGTTTGGAAAAATAATAATAAAAAAATACATAGAAGAATGAGGCTGTGTGCACTTTATTACTAAAGTTGCAACATTAATGTTGTTTTTTAGACCCTGGAGATTTGAGTCTCCTAACAGCAATAGTCACACTGGATAAAATTAAAAAAACCTGATCAGTATCCTTCTTTGTAAACCCCTTTGTTAAAAGCTTCAGCATGTAAAGTGACAGTAACCCCCAATATTGCTGTTTTTCTTTCCTTTGTCTTTTATTTTTTTTCCTCCTTATGTTAAGCCATTAAAACTATCTTTCTAGGACAAGACGACAAGAACCTGCAGGAAAACAGTTTGCAACATATAAGAAATGTAGGCTGATACAAGTTTCATATCTCTTATTTAAAAGTCTTGGTGATTCACATTAAATTACTTTCTAAATTTATTTGTTGATAGAAGAAAAACAAAAGCTAACAAAACTCCAGAAAAGAGTCTACTATTCAAACAGCTAAAGATGAGGATAAGAGCATGTGGGGATTTTCAGGGTGTTTAACTCCCATTATTAACTTCTGTAAATAAAAACCAAACAACTTCAAAAATCCAGCTCTTCCTTTATTTCACTTCAACTTATTGGTTCTAATTAGAAATGCTAAAAAATCATGAATGTCAGGCTGAATACATAGTATTTCTGGACTCATTCAAATTAACTAACGAGGAAAAGGTCCCATATAATTCTCAAACTTATTTTGGGGTTCCAAGTGGTTCAACAGCAACTTTGAACTTCAGTGCATTTTCTAAGCTGAATCCCTAAAACTTGCCAGATTAACCTTTTGATGTATTAATAACAAAGCTGTTTAAACAAAATTGAACCTAGTATTGCAAGTACCGTGCAATTTGGTCCTGCCAAACATCTCCCCTAATAAATCCCTTCCAAGCCTCCAAGCTGTGATTCAGAAAGAGAAGAATAGTTCAGGGGCAACAGCACGGTGAAGCCTTGAGTCATGCACACTTTGTGGAAAGAGTTGGTGTATCATTAAGTAATACAGGAGGAAAGAATAATTGATACGAGCCTAGTCAGCCAAGGGAGGACAAAGCCTGCATTTGTGATGTGTGACTCAATGCTGCTGTTCAGCAGCAGCGTTACAGACAAACAGCCCTCTGCGGGTCCAAAAGAAGTGGGGTCTTTCAAGAGGAGAACGTGGAACTTTTCCTTGGCAATTTGCTACAGCCCAGAATGTCTCTCTGCAGTATCACTCACATGTAAATACGAGCTACGCATTATAGGAGAGAACTCAAAAACAACGAGGGCCTCCTTGTTACTTCTGCTATGCTATATATACACTGCAAAAATAGCACCATATAAACCAAAACACCCTCACAAAGATAAAAGAAACACATTTTAAGCATCACAGATGAAGGAACTGGAGTTCAGTAACGTCATTTGCCATCTCCATTGTCATTTTAGTTGCAGAAGTCCATCTGTTTCTCTACATTCCTGTTCATACATGGCTCTTTCAAACAATGGCTGCGTCACGCAACAATAGAAATACTGACAATAACTAATGTTGTTTTTAATTAAACATTAACATAGATGGGAAAAACTCCTTGCTTTTCTGGGAAGAAAATGGGTGTGGTAGTTATCACCATTGCCAGAAAAAAAAACCCCAACAGAACAGAGCAGGGAAAAAGTAGGTGACGCTACCAACGTTTTCCATCTCGAAGTACTCATATATCAAATGTAAGTACCAGAGCTCAATTAAGTAGCACCCACATAATCTAGTGGCCAAAAATGTGAAATGGACTTCCTTCAGTTCATTCCCCTGCCAGTGCAGAATAATTCCTTACATGATAGTTGTCATTTCTTCATCAGGTCTGATTGGCAAAGCCACCTCCACATCTTCTTTGGAAAAATCTGTGTGTTAACACAAAGTTTTCCATTAAATTCACCCTTATTTTAAAATCTACATATTCCATTTTTTCCCCTTCAAACCACCCCAAATTCTCCTCCCTCTTGCTTTTTCCAAGTATTTCTATGTTCAAATATCCCAATTCTTTGCAATGGTCATTTGTGAGCCAAACACTTAGATATCAGATGTGTACAGATGCAAGATGGTATTGGAATAAATGGATTAGCAAATGCAGTCCATTACCCTTGTTCACATTTAAGAGTTTACAGTCTGGCATCTGGTGACTGAATCCTACAGAACTGCCTCTTACACCAATAAAATTCACCTCTGTACTATCATTTTCAGGTTTGTTTTTTGACCCTCTTTCGGGTTATGCTTTCGACTGAGAATTTTGTATAATGTAGTAGCCTAAGGCAGTAGGGCACAAAGATGGGATTTTGGTGAGATACAGAACAAGAAAACCTAATTGGAAAATGTGTGTTAAGTGGTAGGGATTAGGCTGTGTTGTATTTATGCTAGCATCTTGATGACATACATATAGAAACATATGATCTGTTCACCAGCTACTGAACTTACCTAAATATGAACTTCCCTTCATTAGCCTGCCTTCTTCCTCTTGAAGTAACAGGCCTTATTTTCTCAATCACCCTAAGGATGGTCATGCTAATGAATGAAGCATGACTTCTTTATGTGTGTATATATATGGATATGTATGTATGCATACCTAGATATACACCAGTATACATACAATTAATTTGGTTAAAACAGTGCAGCTAGATAAACTTTGTGATGAGGTAAATGAGTAAGTACAGAACTCATCCAGAATCCTACAGTGTAAGACCTTTGATGCAAACAAATTCATAGTCTTCAGGAGCCATTTACCATTGTAGCACTCTTTATATGGTCATTAATACCTCTGTAAAATGGAAATTTGATCTAAATTCAAGCAGAGCTGCTCCAAATTCTAAAGAAAAATAGAACTGAGATGAAAAAATGGCCAAAACCTCATTCACTTTCTTCTGTATCTTCATTTTGGGGTAAAGAAAGAAAAGTGGAATTTTCTTTGCTTCTACTTAAAATCTGAAAAAAAATATGCTTGTTTTCAGATACTCAAGCTATGCTATTTCCTTCAGCATTTTGACTAAAAACGCTTTACATTTTCCAACAGTCATCATTTGAAGAGGTGTAATATTCTTACTAGGAGTAAGGTAGTTTTCAACAAGCTGCACATTAGTTCAGTAACATGAAGAGAAGAGAGGGATAGGATTTACATAAGGGAAAACAGAATCTGAGAAGAAATACTTTGGCTCTTGGTAAGCAGCAACTGAAAGATACTACCACGTGAAAGCTGATCTGTGTAACATGAGGTGTTTATCCCTTCAGTCTACATCGAAAGACTTCAGCATCAATAAAAACCTTACAGTGGTAATTAGCACCATTTCAAACAAATTACATGAGTTCGCAATTCATTGCTTAATTGATACTTCACTCAACAGAAGGTATTTAATACTCACATAAACCAGAATTTTATTAGAAACGTGGTGAATGTTTTATTTTATAGGCAAAGGAGCATGCTAATAAAGACCAAGATAGAACTAGGATCCCATTTTGAGACTATGCTGGTGCAATGACAATTTTGCAGCAGGAGCTGTATTGTAATTATACTAATAAAAGCTTTGTTGTCAGTCAGTTCTCTATATGCATGCCATTCAGATGATGTTAAGTCTTTACATATTTATAAATAGCTACACAAATATGTAAATCTATCCATATTCATGATCCAATTTCTTCCTGGTCAGAAATGACTAAAAACTATGACTATCATTTAATTAAGAAGATGAAGTGCAACAGAAGTCTCCTCTCCCCCCTAGCAAACACTGCAAGGCAAGGGAATTGAAAAATACTATATTTGCTACTTCAGATTAGTTGAAGCTTTGGTGGGCAGCATTTCGGCAAAGCCAAGCAACGTAGGAAATACGGATTTAGGCATCTAACTTCATACAAGAACATCGCGGTCGAATTGACTTGCGGCTGGCCAGCGAGGAGGCAGGCACCGCGCTGGGGAGAGAACCCAGCGCCCAGCCCCAGCGCCGTCCTACCTTCCGACCGCGGCAGTCTGGTTAGCACTACGCTTGCTTTCGTATTAATCAATACACAGTTTACTAACAATTTCACGATACTCTACAGTATTGTATTCCCAATTGAGGTCATCTGTAATGTCAAGTAACCAGTGAACCGGAGAGCACGGCAAATTACATTAACTCCTCTGCTAACATCAGCTCTGTGGAATAAACTGTACCACTTTCAGCAGTGGCTTGCCTTTCTACAGGTTCTTCCTCAAGTTGAGAACTGCACTTCCCTTTTTGATAAGAGGAAGAGCCTTATTCCAGTGTACTGGAAATATCTACACCAGATGGATTGTTATTAATGGGAGGACAAGGATATGTTTATATAGGCTGGGGAACCACAACTCTGTTTTTAAATACAGACTTAATTACTTTAAATAAGGATACCTGGAACTTTACAGAAAGCAGACTGCTGAAACAGGTGATAACACTGTTATTTTTAACTCTTGGAAAAGCTTAAATAAAGAAAATAAGATATAATTAATTATAACTCTGCCAAGATTATAAAAGAAAACAATAATATAGTTCTGCAAGAACATATTAAACCCGCTCATGAACTAATCTTCAAGGAAAGGAATCTTTCCCAAAACAGCCACTTATGTTAAATGGAAGGAAATTATGAAACTGAATCACAAAGCTGTAGGGCTCATATTCATATTAAAAAGAAAAATAATAGGAACCAATCACCCACTCTGTGTCTTCTGTGGTTGCTACTGCTGCTTTTTTTTTTTTTTTTTAAAGAAACTAAGCAGACAAAATTAAACTCTTCCATTAATGAGTATGTGTTGACTCTTGTAAAAAGAATAGTGACGACTTCTCCACAGCTGTTCACATTAGCTATTTTTCATTTATTGCATAGGCTTAAACATCCTGAATGAGCAACTGAAAGTTCAACGAAAACATTTAATCTGAAAATATTTTAAATAAGTTTAAGTTTTCAAGCATTTTTAATTCTTAGGTGAGAGAAGCTTGCTAAGAAGTAAACATCCTTCCCTTTTCTAATTTATTGTTCACAAAGTGCATTTTTGTGGTTTGCGAGAATCACTGCAGCCAGCTACAAACAGACAGCAAAGTTTATTTCATTAAGGCCACCCACAGTGTTGGGCTGTACTTGAATATGAGCACCTACTTATCCACCCCTCGTGCTGTAAACAGCACTGAATATAATAAAAACGCACCTAGAGATATCAGCATTTAACTTCATTTATTAATTTGTGCCAAGAGAGAGAAAAACGAGGACTTTTTCACAAGTCCCCTTCAAAGGCCTACGTTGACTGCGACAAAGTTTTCTATTTGTTTCCCTGCAGATAGATCAAATAAGGAACAACCACGGACAAAATATCCCCCAGAGCGTGACCGGCGTTTTGCAAGCAAAACGGCAGAATTAGTTATTTGTAGTAGAACGTTACTTTGTTCTCAAGGAACGCAAAGGCGCGCCTTCACCAAGCCAAGCTCCCCACCTTCTTTTTCAGCTGAGGACGCAGAAGGGGGCTGGTGCCCCACGTCTCCTGCTCGCTGGGGCTCGCCTCGCAGAGCCCTCTCCTGCTACGGGCTCTGGGGAGCTGCAAGCGCCCGACGTTCCTGAGCTTCGAGCACGACTCGCCTTCTGCGTTACTCGGTCTCCGACCCCACGAAAGGAGCGCTTAGCACCAATACACCTGTTTGCCCAGAAACCTGAACGTTAGCAGAAAGCTCAGAATAGCAGCTCCCCCAACAGTTATGTCAGCGAAGGACGTCGGTGCTGACAGCAGAGAAGGCGGCGGACGCCTGGGTGAGCAGTGCAGTCACAGGCAGCCTGCAACACAGAGAAGAGCGGTCGTGAAAACAAAACCCTACATGGTAAAATGCACTAAATAATTCATTAAAATATTAAATAATACGCTCATTTCTGCATGCAGACACACACTCACACTTCATAAACTCCTGGTCGAACATCAGAAAGAATTTCCTATGGGCATTTAATTAGATTCTGACTATTTTTTTCATACGCATCCTGATGATTTGGAACCTTTCCAAAATATTAGGATTATGATTAAATACATGTATGAAATTTGGGGCATTTTTGTAAATACAATTTTCATCTCACCTTTTCTGCATAGTGGGCCTTGTCATGGCCTACTGGCTGAGAAACTTCTGGCGGGGAGCCGTACCGTTCGTTTATTCTTGCAACTTGTGCAGCTCATTATAATGATAAAAATCATTGAAGCTGAGGGCTTTCATCCATCCATAACCCTATGTATTTTTTTAAGCCAGTAGCTAAATCTTTTACTGAGATTTTGATAGATCTTAAGGATCTGTACTTTGTCCCTTAGAAACAGCTTTTTAATTAACTTATTTATTTATTGATGAGTGTAGATGATAGGAAAGGAAAGCAGTGAGGGTAATAAGGAAAGCATACGTTCCCAGCCTATTACCCTCTGCTATTCAGTAATGCCCCAAAGCCCCTTAACTTTAATATTTTCTCTCTGTAGATAAGGCAACATGTTTTACATTCAGTACAGAGGAGAAATAAACATCCTTGCCAGCTACATCTCTGCAGAAAATGAGCCCTAGATCAATAGATTTGTGTATTTACGGACATCTGCCACAAATGATGAATCCTCCAGTAGATTAAACTCAGAAGAAATGACAAATAGTTGTTGGCATGCTGCTGGAGATTGGCTACATTGCCATTTCCCATGAAAGAATACAGGCTTCTAACAGTCTTTAACCTAATTGGACAAAAAAACCCCAACCCCCAAGCCCCCAAAACCAAAACACAAACCACCGACCCCCCCCCCCCAACTATACTATTTGCCAAAACTGTGCTTGTCAACCTTTTTCTGAATTGGTGTGCTCCGCTGCTGCTCATCACATACTACTTTAACTCTAGAAAGAAGGCTAATGAAAAAAGAATTGCTATAAAAAGATAATGGCAAACATTGCAAAGAAAATAGTTAAAAGTATAACATGAATTAGCATTTAATGACAGTTTAACATGCTTGCAAGTCAGCTGACATGCTATTATGTAGAATATCACTAATAACACCCCAAGCTGCTATGGACTCAGGTTAGTATGTTCAAGAAAAGGAAAGTGTGACAGACGTGGTTGCTCTGTCCCAAATGCAACATAGCCATTTTAATGCACTGTCAAGCTAATAAATTTTGCTCAGCAAGGATTAATAGCTCTGGTTTAACTAAACTGCTTTCATTTCCAGGACTAACATGTTGTCTGCACAGGTTTTTACTAAATCAGTTATTAAAACAAATTCATATCAACTAATTACATTTGCATTTAAGCTAATTCTATATTTTCAGTGAAATCACAGCACAGTGACAATTCTCTTTTGATGCAAATCATGTGCTTTTCATGTGGCATTCAGGCACCTAACAACTCTTCATGCCTGCATACACCTTACCTAAGCATTTTGCTGAGATAAGGAAAATGACATTTTTGTGCTGTTGCCCCTTCTTGCCTGTTAGGGCACGTGCTGCCAAGGCAAGCAGTCAGCTACAACTCCGTTCTCCTTGGATTTTGGAAAGGAAGCAGCGGCTGCGATGAATGCAAATAGAGGTAATAATAATTATTAAAGGCAGCAACTGGGTACTAGTTACACATTCCAACATTTCTCAAGTTTTCTCACAACGACACTTCAAAGCCTTAGAGCATTTCGAGCTGCTGTGTTAAACATTGGGTCAGACCCCATATATAATTTCTTACTGCCCACCAGTGGAGCATAATTTGGGGAAAAAATGGAAGCATAACTCAGGCGATTTGAATTATATCTTGACTTTAATCACTGAAAGTGATATTCCCAAAGAACTATATTTCAAATTAAACATTTCTCCCCATTGCAAAAGAAAATCCCCTCCAATTTAACCTGCCCAAGAAAAGTCATGTGCAGTATTCTTTTTGAGAATGATAAAATGATTCTCCTTCTCCAACAATAACCCTCAATCTTTATCATTACCCAAGGCAACTTTAAATTACACAATCACCAATTATACTGTGTACCGCTAGAGGTATTCCTCAGTCTCTTAATATCACTGAACAATTCTTGCAGACTTAGTCAAGAGCCAGACCCAGCCACGTTCAAACATCCTACCGCTTCGTCACACAGGACTGCTTTAGGGACAGGATGAGCAGCCAGTGCGCTACAGACCCCAAATCTCCAGCTCCCCGAAGAAGCCTTGGCAGTCTCGTTCCAGCAAGGTGCCTCCCAATGCTCGAGAAGCTCTTCTGGAAATCTGTTGACTCAGGCTAGCAAGGCTAAGGAAATTGCTCATTGGGAAAGACTGTGTTTACAAAGCTCTATTTATAAATATTTTCATTCATGAATTTAATTCAACAATCTGTCACCTTACTGGGATATAAAGCATAAGAAATACTTTTAAGGATCCATTTGTAAAGGTTCAAGTTTAAGAGAGGCTTTTATGCTTCAGAGAGCGTAAAAATCTGTGCGTTGAAGATGACCTGATTAGCTGATAAATCACACATAAGCAGGAAGCGGCAACAAGCCTCCTTTTCTTCCACTTCAAACCAGTGCCATCGCACGTTCTAACTGTGTCATGACTGGGATTCGTAGATACTAAAGATATATGCCAATTAATACAAACGATTTGGCTCAGATTTCAGTTTGGAAGACACTTAGGAGAGGCCCTAAATATATTATGCTCTCAAATTCTACACATTAATTTAAAAACAAAGATATCTGATCCCTGTCTATTGTACTCCTAAGACAGTAACTAGAATTGTAGCTTTTCAGCAGGCAGTGCTCAACAAAAGATAATTGTGCGAATAAATGAAAAACCAAGAGCATCTCAAATGAGGCAGTAATCTACGCAGGGAACACGCATTCGCACAGCAGCGAGGCGTGTAATGGCATACCCAGATGCATTCTATGCATTTACTTCATTACATGGTTCCATAACAATCCCTTGTAAACTGATAATTAACGGCTGCCTACAGTAATCGATATGGGACGTTGGTACCACCAAAGAGCGACAGCGTGCGAGCGAGGTGACAGGTACACAGCCAGTCCTGTAGGATCTGCTACGCACACACCTTCTGGAGTGGCAAACGGGGGTCAGGGGGAGAAGAGAAAGGGCTGAAAATGTTCAAAAATCAGAAATAAGGCTCCAAAAATGACATGGCTATCCTAAAAAGAAAAAAAAAAAAGATTACATTTGGTTATCAGACATGCTTGTGGAAGAGATAAGGGGCTTCAATTCGCATGGCTTTCTCCACAGCCACGAAGGCTGGAAATCGACTTTAATGTTTCAGGAAAGCTGAGACTCTCATGCCTACGCAAAAACTTGGAACACCATTAATTGCAAGGTAACGAGTATTGTCAGCGCTAAATCTGATGTGGTGACTCGAACATGGAAACATTTTGTAATTTTTATACAAAAATAACTAAAATTACAAGTGTGGATTTCACTTAGAGAAAACCTAACTTAAGCAAAGTTACTATATAATGTCATTATTAAATTAAGAGGAACAAAAGGTGAATGCATGCTGAGGAATGCCTCTTCATCTGCAGGCTATAGGAAGTGACTGAGAGTAAGGCCAGTTCAGGTGATAATGCTGCGTAAGAGGGAACATAATAGTCAATAGCTCTATTCAGTAGCCAACATTTATTCTGTATCCCTAATACAAGCAATGAATTACTTCAAAGGAGAAATGATGGCAGAAGTGATTAGATCTATATTCCCTCATCAAAGTTAAAAACTAAAAAAAAAAACCTGGAAACAAAAAGGCACCAAAAAAAGGCACTGTTTCTTAGCACAAGACTATACTTGAAGAAAGGAATCAATTGCCTTTTCTCAGGAAAACTAAGTACTTTATAACTTTTTTTTTTTAATACAAAGCCTGCTCAAATGAAACAGAATCATGAAGACTAAGCTATGACTTGGATAGGCTGAGTAAAATATTTGCCAAGTATAACTATGGAAGTAGCTAAACTGCAAAAGACTATTTTCAATATGCTGCTGAATTACTGAACTATTGGGAAATGTGGTATTTATGGAAGACTGTGCTCCCACTGGGATATAATTGGATCTAATGGTCACTGCAGTTAAATTCATTAATTATTTTTTGTCTCAAAGAAAAAACGTTGACTGCTGCTGCTGAGTCCAGGAAAGTTTCACTTAATTTTAAAAGAACAATAGCTAGCTTGCCCCAAGGAAAAAAAAAGTTATCAAGTTCAAGCAGCAACCAGAAAATACCCCCTACGCTCAGCTTGTAATACGTTGTTTTCCAGATAACTAGAGCTCTATTAATAAAGCATTAGCTAGTAAGTCAGTGCTCTAAAAAAGGAAGATATTGTAACATTTTAAGGGAGGCTCAGATTTTAATCTAGACGTCAGTCATCACACTACCAGCTACAGCAATGCTCCTGCCCAGGTGTGCAGGGTGCAGCCCAACGCTGCTGTGTTTACTTAAGACATCCACAGGAAAACCTGGCAGGGTCCTGGTGTGAAGGCTAGTGTGACACACCCCTAACCAGCCCTTAATTACCTTCGGTTTAGAATACTATTAAGTGCAGCACAACTCCATGGCAGGGTATTTGCCAAGCTCATTTAATTACTGTTTTATAGTTTCACATCACCTGCTAGTTTCTAATAGACTGATTAATAGTGATAACTAAGTATGTGTGCAGTTTAGACCTTGAGCCCACGTTTTTTAAACAAATGGAAGCTGTTTATTACCTTTAATAGGGGCAGGAACACTAGAGACTAAACACCCTTTCCGCTCAAATAATTTTTCTGTCACCCTCCTGCCCTCCCCGAGAGAGGCAGTAAAGAAATTATATCCGAGCTTCAACTCCAAGGATTTTTGTTTTGTTTTGTCATTTTCCTAACCTTCATCTTCTGGAACCCACTGCCACCATTGTTAAGCCATCGTGAAATGCACTGTAATACACACCAGTGGACCTGCCTCCACATCAAGAACTCTGTTAATTCAGCATTATTGTATTTAGTTACTATCGTAGGAGTCCAGGCACTTAGCCTGGACTGCCCCATAGCCAGCGGACCTTTTTTTGCAGAGTTTCAAGTCCCTTCTGCTTCCACAGAGACCCACCTACCAGCCTGCAGGACTTACCTCTGCTCTCCCTGTCAGCTCTCACTGCCTACCGAGGTTTCAAGTCCCATTTCTATCACGACTTTGAGAAATGGGACATTTTAGAAATAAAGCATGTGTATAACAAAACTGTACCCGTAAGTAAACGTTGCAAGATTAGCCTCTCAGATTGTGCATGTATTAACAGGCACGCACGCATCGTTACTCTTGAGAATATAAGTTCTGCACTATATTACAAAACAGTTTTTATGGTATCTTCATTTCCAGGTACTTATCAGCCAGGACTGTCAATACTTCTTATTTTAGTTGTTTGCAAAGTCTATGAGAGAGATGTTTTTAAGCGTGAAACTACTTCTGATTAAAAAAATAAATACAATTTACAGGAAAGGTGTGTAGAAATGTGCTTAAAATATAATTTGAATTAAAAAAGAAGCTTTTCTAGCCTGAATTGTTGATGACTAAGTTATTACTAAGCTTCCACACATTTTAGTGTACAAGTTATATCACGATGCTTCAAGATTTTCTTTTGTAGTTACTAACTTGTGATATAACCTTGGTAATGTTATGTTGCTATGTTAATGTTATTAGTATAATTACTGCTAATGTAAAATGTTAATAACATCATAAGCCTAGCAGAGACTTATTCTGAGCTCTAGTATACAGCCAGTGCAAATATAAACCACAGACAACCTAAAAGCGAAAAGCAGACTACATTTTCTTTGTCAGAATCATGTCCACAGCCTCAAACTAATGTGACACGTGAACAAACAACAATGGAGTACACTAAAATCTAAGTTTTTACTCAGGTATTCTAGCATGTGTGAACTCTCAGACGTGATTTATATAGTGTCATTTATTTTCATTCCAGCATCTGTTGTATCCCCTAATGTTTTACTGTTTATGCAGATTTTTCTACCAGCACAGAATTTTTTTTTAATGAATGTCAACAAGAACATGAAACACATTTGCCACTGTTATACCTCTAAAAACTGTATGGGCACTAAATAATAGCTAAAATTTTTAGACATATATATTTCATTCTAATAATAATTTATATGTTTGAGAAACGTACTGTGCAAGTTTGTTTTTCTGTCTTTTGAATTAGGCATCTTGATTGAAGTATTTTCACATAAGAAAATGACTCACCCTTTGTTCTTTTAAAATACCAGTTAGCATAATTTAAAACAATACTGACCTGTAAAAGAAGTTATCCACATGTTTTTATCTTGTATCTTCATGTTGACAATAAACATGCTGTTACTACAATCATTTGCAGGTGCACTCCAAAAAGAACAAAGCATAGGTATTCCCAGGACAGATAGAGGGAGCTGTATCTCCAGTTTTACTCTTTAAAGAGACAGCTATAAACAAGGTGTCAAGTTTAAATTTGCAAGCATAAATTTAAAACACCTCCAGCTTGTTTTTGACTATTACAGCTAATCAAATTAGGTTTTAAAAACATGAGGAAAAATATAATTTGCCTAAAGATCAAGGTACAATGAAAAAAATTTATTTTTTAAAAACAGCTAAATCAGTATGGTAAGACATTCAGACAACTCATCACTTGCTCTGTTTTTTTAGCTTAGATTTCCCATAAACAAATATTTACCCCTTTTCCTGTCTCAGTGATGTAATAGCAATATTGAAAAACATGGCATGTCATCAATAAAATATGTCAAGAAGAAAAATATTAAATAACATTAATTTTAATAAAGTTGGATGGACAGGTATTACAGTCTTCTGAAAAAAAAAAGCCCTTCCCTCTCATTCACCCTGGGATAAGCTTACAGAGGATTCAGAAAGGTAAACAGAATTCTAACTGCAAAGAAGACAGAGGAAAAAATATACAGAGCTGGATTTAGAAGCATATATACCTTCCCACTATTACCTTTGATTATGCGCTAGAAACCATGCTCTGCATCCACGTACAGAGATCGAGCTATCTCACTGCTACTGCTTATCCTCAAACCGGTAAAATTAGGCAATGAACGGAAAAAGTAACAGAATACTGCATCTATGAAATGTTGTTAAAATTGGACATCAACCTCATAAATTACCTTTTTTTTTTTCCCCTGAGGTGTTCAACTTTACTGCTTATTTCTTACTTTTTAATTAAACATATTTTTCTCTTCTACAGGGGCTGGGAGAAGGGGAAGGGAAGAAGTTGTCCTACACTCATTTAAATTATTTGCAAGATTCACTGTAGCACTGCAGTCTTAATTAATCCACAAAATCCTGCTTTAATTCCAGTATACCTCAGGTGTAAAAAGGCCTCCACATTTGATTATACTTCTGAAAGACTTATAAATATAATTGCATATTATTCTATGTTACAGATTAGTTTTAAGCAACTGCTATATGAAAAAGTAAATGTATGACTATAAAGACCAAGTCCCATACTCCACTGAACAGTGTTTGTAACCCTGGTGTAAATGGTCCTAATCCTATTGCAAGGCCCTTCCTGGAGAGATTTTGGGGCACAAGAAAACAGGTCTGAACCCCTTCATTACTCCTGCTAGAGGTAAAGATGTTTAGTAAGATGGGCAGCAGCAAATTGGCTTATGAGTTCATTACTTCTGTTTATTCAAATTCGTCTCATTTTTCACCAGTACTTTTGTACAGTGATACTCCAAACAATGAGTCAAAACTGATATCTAAGTTATTTTAAAATTTAAATTAATCAAATAAAATCGCCAACAATCTGCGTCTAAGTCTGCTTATTGCAATCATCCCACCCCTGCACGTCACCTTTCCTCAGGGCACAGTTCCTCATGCTTCCTCCCTCATAGTGCTGTTACACTATTTAGGAGCATAAACTCTCCAATTAATACCGCGTCTTCTCCAATACAAAGACTAATATTAGAGCAATTATATGAATCATTAATAATCATAGAAATGCTGCCCTGGAAAGCAGCATGCAAAAAGTCTGATACAATACTTGCTCCTAGAAGAGCCACTTGCTAATCGTGTTTACTGAAATCAGTATTTTCCCTGTTCATACTACATTAGGAATCCTCTCCTTCCAACTTCCATCCATCAAATACCTCAATACACCCGTACAAAAGCTGATGTTTCAGACTGGGATTTTTCCAAGTCAAGTGGCAATCTCAGCAGATGCGACTATAAAAGGCTACTGAGAAATTACTCAACTGTAGTAGTTTAAAAAAAACCCCAACAAACCAAAACAACCAAACCTGTAGAAAGAGATATTAATTCCTTATATTACTTGAAAACAGTATGATTAAGCCTTTGCATTCTGAAACAATGAAACTGATTTTTTTTCTTTAGGAAGCAGTAGGGAAGTAATAATTGTTCATAGGCCCTCATGGGCTATAAACGCAGCTAATTGTGGTTATACTTGAAAATTATATTTTTTAAAAGTACTATATTTTTACTGTAAAAACCTTATTCACAGGATAACTGTGTTTAGTTTTAAAGTAATTATTCTTTGCAAATGTTTTTACCAGGTAGGTACTTTGGACAGCATATCAACGCTTTACATTCACTTGAACTAACTAATTAAATCAAATTTTCTAATAATTTCAATATAAAGTATGTTTACAAAGCATATGAATAGTCTCATAGCTGTTTTTTATCCTTTTTAAAAATTTTCCACACCCTTCTGAAGTACTAACATGAAAAGACATACACTTTAGCAACACGCTCTTCACGCACGTATTGTTTGGCAATACCATCGTCTCTCCACAACTACCACTAGATATTCTCTACAAATATTCCACATATTGGACGTTTCTACTCTTCCCATTGTGTACAGCACCATGGGATCGTCATATTCCTTGTAAACATGATGTACACTCTTTTTCCTTTGTTGACAGATAAGCTTGCATTTGGCTGTATTAGAATGTACATTGCTCAGGCTGAATGGAAAATTTTTAGAAATTATAAACCACAAGTTTAAAGCTGAAAGTGAGGACGCCCTGAGAGGTGAGAAACAGATCCTCTAAAGAGAAGAGCTCAAGGACCGATGCACTGCCGTGGTTGTGCAACTCCAACCTGAAGGTAAAGAAAAGTCTTAAACTTTCCCTAACTGAGGGAGTTTATTTACAACAACTGATATACAGTAGTTCAACTACCATAAGAACCTGTGCCTTTGAAATTAGATGTCAGAAGTGTAGATTTTAAACATCGTTTTAAGCATAAGGAATTCTAATGCTTTCACATAATTTCTGGGATACTGATACTTAACTTCTGCTATAGCTGGCTGGTCTTTTCCTGCAACGCACAGCATGGCACTGCAACTCTTCTAAGCGTACGTTGGAGGCACAATTTTTCCAACCTACAACTGGAGTACCTTTCAGTATGGAATCTTTGCTAAAAATAACACTAGCTATTTATATTTAATGTTTGGATGAAAAAATGTTTATTTAAGGTACAGTCTGTTCTCTCTAAGATGTCAACAGTAAGTAATATTTGAAGTGCAATGTTTTATTTAATATTTAATAGCATGTATAATGAAACTAGTGGAAAAATATTGAAATTTCAGAAAAATACGAAATGCCCGTCATTATTCGACTCTTATTTCAGATTAGGGATAGATGTTATCGTGTGTATACCTAAGAATATATTACATGACTTAGCTTTACCAAGGAATTCAACAATATCCAGATATTTCAATATATTGTATATTACAGACAGCAAATCTAAATTTCAACTTGTGTCAATATGACCCCAAAAACTCCTGTGAAATAATAATTTACATCAACATAAAGAGGATGCTTGATGAAAATCATGTCCAGAATGATCCAGTCAGTTCTTTTTCAGAAGCTAATGTAGTAATCATTTAGCTCAGAGTCAGAAATTGCATTTTTTATTCCACCAGCCAAGCTTCAGGTTTATCACAAATGAAATCCTGCTACCAATTTGATTATCCAAGTAAGGACTTATTTCCTGAAGAGATGAGTCAGAGGTGAAAGAAGTTGAAAGTTACACTATTTTCTGATCATTTTTAACATACAAAGACAGCAAAACAATGGTCTTTTAAGATAAAATATAAACCCAAAGCTAAATCCAATTCATATTAACTTACAAAAAATAAATTACATTACATGTTCTACTACCTAGTATAGCGTCCAAATAGGAAACTGTTGTTACAGTGGGCCTTGTATAAAATAATTCAGTATCTACCTATGTAGCACCTCTTAATAAATGATCACCAGCAAAGCAGAGTACTTCTTAAGACCCACAATACCCTGTTTTTGATGGGTTAATTATAATTCCATCAACACCTAAAAGTTGTACTGGATCTATGCACAGAAGTTAGGGTCACAGGAAGAAATTCAAATGATCAAATACAAATCTGACTGCTTGCTTGTAGTGTCCAAGTGCAAGCAGTGGTCTTTTAAGTATCTTTTTTCCCCAAGATACATTTATTATTTAGAATCCGTAAACATTAAATAACCAGGTGATCACTCAGAAGTAAATATTCACTTATTTTAAAAAAAGTTAAGAGCCCATTTACAAATTCCTGGATAGAACATTACATACTGCTATCAATTTATTTAAGAACTAGCTCTTGTCCCACAGGCATTGATGCAACAAGACAATTGAGATACAGAGACTTATATATCATGAATTCTTTGGTTAGTTGAAACTTCTTCTAGATTAAACCAGCCATCTGACTTAGGTGTGTGAAATCCACCCCCAGAAAAATGTGACTGTCTCAGTCAGCTACTGAATTTAGACTGTTAATGTCAGGGTTTCGAATTTAATCTAAATTCATCACTGTAAATACATCAAACCTGTAATTTTTATAAACTTTGGTTTTGATGCTCTTTTTAAAAAGATGTCTTTTTTGTATAATTGTTGACACCCACTTATCTACATTTATTTTACCTTTTGATGCTCTATACTACGTCCTACTTAAAAAGAAGCACAAAGGTAGGAAAGAAATGTTTTCTAACAGCCTTCATTTTATTTTTTCAGATTGATACTATCTGTCCAGTTAGCCTTCTGGAAAACAAAATTTAAGGAAATTATACAATTATATAATCATATATTTTGTTTCAGAGTTTAATAGCAGCTCTTAGCTTGGCCGATCTTCCTCTTGGGTTTGTTTGAATATCCTTGGCCTGGGGTGTCAGAACTTTTTTCTGTAACAAAATCCACTTTGAGTTGGATTTTCCAGGGGGAGATTCTTGTGCATCTTCTTTTCTGGAGCAATTTTTCAGACCCTGTCTTATCTTCTGCCTTGAGCCAAGATTGTACTTTTCTGTCATGTCTATTCCATGAAGAAAACGTTTGATAATACGATCTTCTAGTGAATGAAAGGAGAGGGCTACAAGGCGACCTCCAGGTTTTAGAAACTTCTCAGCTGTCTTTAGCCCTATAAAGAGTTCATGGAGCTCATCGTTTACAAATATTCGCAGGCCTTGAAAAGTTTTGGTAGCAACATGCGCAGGTCTCTGAAGCAAGTCTTTTCGTGCATACAGTGCTGATGCTGGAAAAGCACCTGTCATAAATTTTAAAAAGGAGATGTTAATATCTTATTATTTCTACATTGCTATCCTGACATTAATCCACTCACGCATGATGACTTTAAAGGAAAGCATACTTACAACTGAACCCTGAGTGGCGAGCTTCCTTCTCTATAATATATCTTTATTTTCTTCTTTGAATTCACATTTCTGAAAGTAAACCCTATTAAACTGACTTGGCTTGCGGTTGAGTGTTGTTTTTTTCCCTAGACTCTTTCATAGAAATTCCTTCCTCAAATGCTTCACAAAGTTAAAATAAAAAATTATGGGTGAAACTAAGGTAGGGAAAAAATGAAGATGGGCTAGATAAGCCTTACTTTACAGTTCAGTGTAGTCAATGTCAGTGCAGTGTTTATGGTCATTTGTTTTACGCTTTAAAGGCAAAAAAAAAGTTAATATATGATGGACACAATTTTAACTGTTGCCTTCTAGATAATTATGCATTTCTTCACAGGCAGATATAAGATGAAGACAATGTCTACCTGGTGATAAGTCTTCTTCAATGAATTACTTAAAGCTGAAAAGAGGCATCCTTATTTGTGGATAAGAGTTGTTGACCACTACACCTGTGTTTCTTCAAATGTTCACAAAAATATCTTGAGAAATTTAGAAAATGCAGCTGATACTGTTGCTTTTTTACATGTCTATATGGCAGAACGTGTCAAGGTATGAGTTTGTTGGACAAAAAAATCACCAGATTAAATAATTTTTACTAGGTGCAGAAAACTCCCTCTTCCTTTCTCCAAAATTCTCATGAGCTATACAAGTCTCTGTAGAGACTGAAATTTTGATAGCAACTTTAATATATCATTATTTAACGTATTTTAGGCTTGAATCTTCATTATCTGAGTATAAAAGGGCTGAGCAAAAAGCTAGAGAAGCCAGATTTGATGGATCAAAGGGACTAAAGTGCAAGAGTTTTACAAGATCTGTGAAACGTGAGTAAACTTATAATCTATTATGTAAGTGAGCACAGGAGTCTGGTAAAGATAAATTGAATGAATAATGCTAGCACACAAATGGAAAAAATTATTCTTCCGAACAAGAGGGCCCATTAGAGATAAGGCAATACAGCTTGAATGTATGTATTAAAATGCCTTAATTCCATGCCAGTGCTAAACTACAACAAAATAAAGCAATAGGTTTGAAGTAAATGCAGTTCACATTCAAGTAATTGATATTCTATGTAGTGGAGTAAAAGAAGGGAACATGGTACTTCTGAAACAAGTTGACTAAATTCACATTTACACAGCTGACTGAAAAAAATTTAATAGAGATATCATAATCCAGTACACTGGCACAAAGTAATTTATTAGTGGAATTCCTGAGAGTTTTAAAGGTAAGATTTTACTTCTGTCAGAGAACGTAAGTGTTTGGCATCAGAAACACACACGCGATCATCGGTGTTCAGCAAAGGGAGAGGCCAATAACAGGATTTAAAAATCCAATCATTATTAACAGAGTTATTATCATGTATGCAGTGTATCTAAGATGTGTTTCTGCATACCCAAGTTTCCCAACTACGTTCCCTACCTCCTCTGACTTTAATGCTAACAGTTCCTCAACTAACTGAAGACACCCATCATAGCTGCGGCTGTTTCCTATTCCTATAGTCTGAATCCTTCAAGACAGAAAATGGCAACAGCATCAGCTTCTCCCAACACACACACTACTGCACAGGAATTTGTGGCTTTAAACTCTGTTTCACAAAACAGTAAATAGATTTAACCTACGGGAGCTAGGCTCCTCCATCACTTACGAACTCTAGAAAATATTACGGTAGGTAGCTAATATAATTTCTGTCTTTGAGAACACCATGTTCTATACTTTCTATAAATCATAAAAAAGAATATATACCCTCATTGTAGGAGTCAAAAAGCCTGTTTTGATAAAAGAGCTGAATTAAAAGGGGAACTCAAAATTGCAGAAGGCAAGATGTTCCAAGAAACCAACTGACACCAAACTCGTACTACCTGGCACAGTATCTATTTCCATATTTCTTTACATACCTAAAAAATAGATTCTTTGAAAATGGAATCCTTAAAACAGCCAGTGACTGCCATTTGTGTGTGAAGAAAACTGTCTCAATGCGTAACAAAGGAATGCTGTGCCGAGCAAAATAAACAATTTTCTTTAAATGATCGACTATCAGCTACAAACGCTAGCAGTATGCTCAGAACTCTTGAATAGTTATTAAATGAAACAGCAGGGTTTCAAATCAGCATGTAATGTATCCAAAACCACCATAGGACATGCACGTTTCCATAGCATGCACTAAGTGACTACCTATACATAACTTCTTATTCTCCGTAAGACCTGTCTTCAGTTTCAGTCATAATGGCACTTTTCTTCAATGGAATTTGAAGTTGAAACAACAGATACCTGGGCATCTTTGAATTCAATTACAGACGCCATGGTCTCTTGAATAAGAAAATACTGTTTTTTGTAAAAGATCTCACACAACAAATCTATCTCTTTTTCTAAGCCTTCTTTTAAAACCATTGAAAACATACCTCACTCTTCTCCTCCCCCTTTCCAAAACTTAGCCCACTGCTGCCATGTTCACATTAAGAAAACAGTTGTAACTGGAATGAAAAAGCACTGTTCCCTTACAAAATATTAGCTATTAACAAGCTAGTGGGTTAGAAAACAGGGTGCATTTTTTTCGGTTCTACCTGTATTGTTCCTGCCCCTTGCTGAACAATTTACAGCTGTGACTTGAAGAGCATCAGTTTTATACTTTCAATTTTGGGCTGCTACTGCCCAGATCTGGTGTTCACCTCTCAAAGCAGATCCAGAATTTTTAACTATCATATTTTAGCAGTCTAAGTATTTCTAAAAATACTGCTGGTTTTCCGGGGATGATCCATTTCTGATATTCTAAGAGTATTTCAGCTTCCAAAAGTATCACAGATAAAAATGAAGCCAACCCACAAGAGTACAGCATGTAATTTAGGTACAAAACTGACTGTGCTTCTTGATCGGGACCTAACCATAAAAAAAGAAGCCTAGAATGAGATCCTTTGTTTAAATTTCCACGGCCAATCTCTCTGGAATTTTAGTAAAATATTGGAAGTTTTAACTCCTATGTCAACAAAATATCTTTTACTTATCTGAAAAAAACAAGGATGACATAAAGATCTACTTCAAAACTGGTTTTGTAAAAATCTAAATAGACATGACATGCTGATATTTGGCCAGATTTTTAGTAGTCTGATCATGAACACTGCTATTTTGCAATTGCAATACTGAATAAACAAAATAAATGAGATACTCAGGCTACCAGCATGATTGGGACACTAACGGGTCTTTGGAAGGTTCTTCCATTTGTCCTGTCATGGTTGAGTGTGGTGTCTTCCTATAATAATCTTCTATGACAATTAACTGTGACGTTAATTTATTACTGTGAATTAATTTATCACACACTGAAGAAAAATAAATTAAAACCTAGATATATGCCGTAAGTATAATACAACCCTACATGCCTCAGTTGAACATGCACAAACAGCACTGCAGGTCATATATAATGGTACAGAATACCATTATTCAGGAAACTGGTAAAGAAATGCAGCCACTTTGCAGCTTTAGGCAACCAAAACCCCCCAAACTAAACCCAAAATCAAACCATTTCCAAGTTCAAAGACTTATTAGTCTGTCTTCAGAGACTGGGATTAACTAATAAATGTACTCTGTGGTAGTGATTTCTGTCACACCGGCCTTCATCTTTTTAGTACAGACAGTAGATTTTCATCTATGTTCCAGGGGTGAAAAATTTTCCTATCCCACTTTTAGTCCTCTGGTATAGTTAAATAAAAACCTATTTGTGCCTTCTGCTAAAGCACAAAATCTCTCACCCAGCCCCCTCCAATTACCATGACACTAAAAGAAAATCCTTCCTGGTAACAGGCTGTACAACGTACAAAAATATAAAAAAAATCTGTACTGGAAGCTTGTAAAATGAATTTCATTCATAAAAACACCACGCTTCTGGCTAGATGACTGGTTTGAAATCCCAGTGAGATAAATTATCATTTTTAGTTTTGGGATGCCCTGATGCTACTTACACTTTTAAAAATCTAATAGATTCACATGTTGAAATGTATTGAAATTTTAAAGCTTGTGAATGAAATTAGCAACGTGCTGTGCCTGTCAACATGAACTATTAAAGTCCCCAGAGTGTATGAGAGTGGGAGAGTTTAAAAATTAATTCAGATGGTGCACCTGTTTGCAGGAATCCGTCTGTTGAATTAGCATTGCATTTAATAAGTTTCTGTGACGCAACTAATGTCCTTTTGTCTAGGCTCCCTCAGTACAGTGTTAATTCTCACCCATTTGAAATTCAGGCAATATTACAAATTCCAAACTGATAATTAAAGTCTATAAATGTGAACCACTCTGAATGAGACTGGCTTTACCCATTAAAGTTCTTTTTAAACTTTTCAAATTTCTTTAATTTCTTATCATCCATTCCTTTCAAGTTAAATCCAAATGATTACATGATCTCAAAATGATCTGTTAATAGATTGCATACCTAAGTAACACTAATAAAAATTAAATTTTGAACAAAACCTAATAGATAACACAAGGTATGTTACCCACTGAAAAGAAATAAAAATAGATCACCAGTTCTATGGAAAAGGCATATTAAAATTACATTCTAAAAATTCCACTATTTTTAATCAGTTTTCCTGCACATCGAGTTAAACCTATTGTTTCCAAACAATTCAGTGAGCTACAGCAAAAGCCATCAGGAAGTGCTTCCTAATCGACTTCCACACATCTATTCACAGACCTTCAGTTGAGAACTACCAATCTGTAGTATTTAGAGTGTTCATAATAGCAGATAGCTGTGTGAAAATTATAAACAGTGAGCGGAGTTTGACTGCGCTGCAAGAAGAGATGATGTTCACATGACTGAACAGAAAACTCCTCCTTTTTCCCACGTAAACTGCAGACTCCACAGCTCACAGACATCTGCTTATATAAATGGATCAGAAGGCTTTTGGACAACATTTAGGAAAACAAAAAAAAGCCAAACTTTTTTAGTTTTTTTTTATAGGACCTTATTCATTGGCATAGTATGTAGAGAGAAAATTTTCAGGCTCTATGTCAAGAAAGAGAAGGAATTATTTTCTTGAATTGGAACAAAGGAACAAGAAATCACTGGGATACCTGATTTTGCCCCACGCTGTTGTAGGCAATCTTGACATACAAATCTATTTGCATTTTTTTTCCAGCTATACCTTAAAATTATAACTCTTGCCAATACAAACTTTAGAAACATCTGATTGTTCTGTACCTGTTGTGGAGCTGTTCTATTTGGTTGGTTGGGTTTTAGTTACATCCTTCACTCTTCTCTCCCAATCAATTAGCAAGAACAATGCACGTTCTAACCTTTTGGAGGCTGGTAGGAAAGACCAGAAGTCTAGCATTCTATAAATAGAAATGAAATTTTCCAATTTCAGGCTAGTCCAAATCTAGATACACTGGGATTCTGGTTATCAGCTGGACCTTAACACAAAACTTCGGAGTTCTAGAAATTCTGAAGCCATAGTAATCTATAACACATGAAAGAAATATGGGCTATATATGAATTCTCAGACACTGACAAAAGCAGAGAAGGAGACATAAACACCCAGCCACTTTGGCTAGATTTTTTGCTTGTTTTCTGGCTCCTAAAACTAGGCAAAAAAAATTGATCCTGTTCTTGAGAGATAATCATGCTTGTATAGAATCTGCAAAATCTAAAATGCAAGATTTTATTATTCTAATTAATATTTTATTTTTTAAAGGACTTGACATTTAACTGATAGGTCATAGATTTTACTCTGTAAAGTCCTGAATTAGTTGGGGGGGTGGTGGTGGGGGTGCTGTGCCACCAAGAGGATCCTGTAGCTGTGGTCTCTGGCACTTCAGCTCTGGTTTCCCTCAGTAACTTCACGGATATCATTTTGCATAACAATATATATTGACGATAGATGATAAATTAAACAAAATATATTATAGTTACCAGAAATTTTCTTGAGGTATAATCAGTCCAAAAACTAATAGGATCCACCGTTGTGCTCCTTTACTGGAGGAGTCAAATTAAAATTGGAAGTAGTTCTACACAAACAGGGATCAGTGTAAGTCTTAAAATTGTTTTAACTACTTGCATACTTCAAAAAAAAAAGCACACAAAACATACGTATTTACTGTCTTGGCAGATATGTGCTGGATTCATTGTCTTTGGCATGTATACTGTCTGAGGCATACCTGATTCATGTATCAAACTTCTTTTCAAATATAGCAAAGAGTTTAAAGTGAGAACAAAAAAATCCTCCTCATTGTCACAGAAAGTGACCATTAAGTGATGACTCACATGCAACACATTAAACATGAAAGGATCTTCAATCACTGTCTTTTATGCACTAGTATTTTTATTTTATTAGTTCAAGCTAGTGCAGAAAATTATTTCAGAAGTTACCCAGTTGCTTGTTTACAGCCTGTAACACATAAACCTTTAGCATAACAATATGGTTGCTTCAATCTCAATAACAGTACAGTCATATATATTTATATATATAAATAAATATTTAACAGTTTTTCAAAAAGCATGAGATACATGTGACAAAAACTAAATTTTAGTTCGTGATGTTGATGACTAACTATATTAAAAACGTAACTCTCCAAGTTTTTTATAAAACTCAGTGTTTTATTTCTTTTGTTTTTCAAGACTGTTTGTTCCTCACATTCACTATATTTACAGCAGGGGCTTACAACAGCAAGCAGTGGCTTCAGATCCTTTAATCATATCAACTAAGCCTTGGGCCTTGGTTGACTGGACATTTAGCTCAAGTATCCTGACTGACTTATACAAATCCAAACCTTTTGTTTGTCGATCATTAAAAGTAAGTCACTTAAACTTCCAGTTTAAGTAATACAAATTTTTATGAATACAATACATTTTTAAAAAAATCTTCAGGATACTAATACAACTTTTAACATTATTCTTTAGCAAATGTTAAATTTGGATAGCCATTTTAAAGGTCTATATTCAAAGGAGTCAGCAGTTTAGACTTATTTGTGACATGACCCAGTAATTTTCATCATTAAAAAAAATATATATCCCTACATTACATATTAAAATATTAATGAACAGGATTTGTGTCTTCCATTTGCCCTTGAAATTTTTCACTTGAGAACAGAAACATGAAGGTTCTTGACGTGAGCACAGTTCCTGCCTAACTACATTTTGTTCAAGTTGTTTACAGTGAAGAGCAAGTAAGATGAAGTGTTTCAATAGTCGCTCCAGGCTGATCTAGTTGGCATTCACAAGGTGAAGCAAGCTATGTATTGCTTTACTTTTTGCTTCCTGGTTCTTTAAGCAAACAGAAATGATCTGATTTAATTCATAATTGGAAACTGCCATGGTACTTCCCCTCAAAATATTAAAATGTAGAAATTTGTAACTAAGAGAGGTCTATGACGTATCTGAAATTTGAAGGCTTATCAATAGCTGGGATAAATAATTCCCTAGGCTGCTGTCATTCTGCGTTTCAACTTAGTTGGCAAAATGATAAATCACTTCATGTAAAATCTATTATTAAACTAATTGTCAAACTACAATATTAAAAGTGGAAGCTAAAAAAAAAAATGAAAAAAAAGAGAGAGCTGACATCAGAGCAGAATAGGCAGGATTAGATCCTGCATGATTTCAAGTACAAATAGATCCCTCTGGGACTTTGGGGATTAATATTTTTTCCCCTCAGCCACTGTGAAGAATTAATGAGGGTACCTGCAACAATGCTTGCAAGCTGCTGAGTTCTGGTGATGGGGTATATGCTGCGTGCCTGAACGATGGCTGAGGCGATTTTCTTGGCGTGCCTCTCCTCCCCGTATGTTCTCAGGATGGACGCAAGCGCCTGTTGATCTAAAGCATTCACAACATCAGCAGCAGTGGGCATGTCAGGGTACCTACGCACAAGAAGAGCCAATTAGTTCGCTGACGTCAGTTTTCATTGACAAGAGGTGAAGCTTCGTAGCATTGAGACATAAAGTCAAACACACACACTGCATACAAGTGCCTTTGAGGTTTTCAAATAAGAGACAGCAACCCTATGAAAACAGATATAGCTTGCACCTTTTAAATCCTTTTTCTTGCTACTTTAAATGGAGTTTGTTCCTTAACGTCAATTAGAACAGCTGAAACTCCCAAGTATTATCATAAACTATGCTTAATGAGTTGACAAGAATAAATACATTTCAGTATCATGTTAAAATGGAAACGCTGTGTGACTTTTTTATTTAGCCAGCTTTAGAATATAAACTTGCCCCTTATGGGTTCATTTTAGTCACCTTGCATTATATGCTGTTTTCTAGTCAGAACTGATTTCAAGGGTCTTTTCTTTCACATCTCCTGCTATGAAAACAATTGCTCATGAAAATAATTTAACTTTACTTTTCACTAAAAGGCATAAGAATTTATATCCAAATACTGTTTTAAGAGAATAGAAATGACCTAGTATTACAAATGACAGGAATTATTACAATATAAGCAGTATAAGCTATACATTTATTTTTTTTAAAGCTCTGTCACTTTGCTATTGAAATAGTTCAAGGTATATTATGAACATAATATATGGGTTTACTAATCGGAGAAAACACACAACCTGCTTAATAAATACTCTTCTACGAAGACATGAATGTGCAGAATATTTTTCAGGCATTTATTACTCTCCTGCAGTATCTTACAAAAGATAACAAAACTTAGGAATCAGAGGCAAGTAGTATCATAGCAACAACCGTAGTGTAAGGCTTTTGTTATGCCACAGGTATCCTTTGTTCTTATGCTCCTGTTCCATGTATGTATTCTCATGATGCAAATATAAGCCTGGAGTTCAGATTCTTGAAATCTGAGCGCTGAATCCCAGGGGAAATCACGTGAGCTTTTTACACAAAACTGGAAAAAGCGAATATCATGAAATTTGCTGTGTTAAGACTTAACATTAACGTGTTAAGGTAATTCCTTAGAAACTGAGGCTTCCCATCGGCTCTACGTGAGCAATGAAAGATCAAATGACATTTCTTAAGACTACAGGTTCATCAAAACACAAAGCAAAAATTTTCATTCTCCCAGTAAGGCATTATGCAATTACTGCCATCATCTATACAACAGAGATCTTTGGTGGTTTGTGTAAAAAGCACAATGCTACAGAAATACACTAGGTTGCTTGAAGATGAAAACTGCTACATAGGTAGAAATTATCATTCCACCATTGATTTTCATGCTCTTGAATGTACTAAACACCAATTCTAATAATTTAAATAGATGTGATTTATTTAGTAATTGTTAATTTGACAATTAAGTAATCCTGATGTGCCTCCCACACAATGAGAAAGGAAGCTTATAATATCGCTAAGGAAAGCTTACAATAAATCTTTGGGCATGGAAGACAACATTATACCAGTGTGTTAAAAGCAATGTTGTTGTCCGATTTCAACTGGAAGACATCGTGGATGGGATTTTATTTCTTTATTTTATATTATGGTCCTTTTAGAGAGAAGTAACTGGGTCAGATGGCCATTGCAGAAAAGAGGGATGTTGCTCCGTTCCTGAGGGAGCAACTGAACGTGCTCAAGTGAAGGTTCCACAAATAGTAAGTGTAGCAGAAAAGGAAAGGGACTGCAGTAAGGGTTTGTGAGCCTGCAGATCAAGTACAGTCTGAGAAACTGTGGAAATAACAGGGAGAAGACAGGCCTCTGAAAGTCAGATGCCCCTATGGCTGTATACCATACACTCCAAAACCGTAAAATTTTAATGGTATAGTTAACAAAAATGTTACCGGTTTAATTACTCATCACTGGAACTTTCCTCTTATTTCAAAGAGGAAAAAGATGATAACCAGGGTTCTAAGTATTGAGATCGAAAAAAGCTTTGTGGCAAAAGAATGACAGTATAGTCATGCAAAATTAGATGCGGTTTGATGATGTGAATTCTTCAATTTAAGGGGGTTGCTGAGCACAGAGGTTTTGAGTTTCAAGGAGAAATATTTTATTAACAGGTACCTGTCACTATCCATCCTCATGTCCAAAGGTCCGTCCTTCTGCAGGGAAAAACCTCTTTCGGGTGTATCAAATTGCATGGAAGAACAGCCAGCATCCAAGAGGACTCCATCTAGAGTCCCTGGCTCAACTCCAGAGGAGATTAACAAAGCTTCTGACTGGCTAAATTGTCCTAGAAGAGCTCGAATCTGTTTCCTGTAAAAAAATAACAAATAAATAGCCTCAATTTTAATTATAACAGTGCAGTGTCTTCCCCTTGTATAGCAGGAATTAGATAGTAGCACTCACTTGTCTCAGAAGCAATAGGGCTATTCCCAAAGTAATAGTTTAAGTACTTTTCATATGTCAACATTGAAAACTGGTCCAAACCTCCCATCAGCGGCTACTTAAGCTTCTTTAACTCTTTACTCTCTTCCTGCTTGATCTCAAAGAAATGGAAACCGGACTAAAATTTCATTTTTTCAACACGCAGGAATTCAAAGGGACACCTTTCACATTCAGCGGGAACGCCCTGACCACCCAGGTACGTGCCATGCTGGTGGCACAGGGCCCTTAGTCAAGTGAGGCCAGAGTGCGGAAAAGGACAAACGGTTCTTGGACCTAGGGGAGAAGCAGACAAGATGGAACACGACTGCACAGCCTCAGGGTTCATACTTACCTGCCAGGAAAAAAAATCCTGGGTTCCTGCCATGGGACAAACGCCTTTCTTTTTAGTGGTATTTACTGTTTCAAAAATAATTAGGCAAATGAGGCGCACTGGATCATAAGCAGATAAAATACTCCAGTGTAGTTTCAATTCAGGTACCTTATCACTGGGGACAGTAGAGTTTTACATGCATTTTTGTGCTTTGCATTATTCTTTCTTAGGTTTAAGGTGGTTCTTGCTTAATATTCCCATACTGGGAAGGGAAAGTGGCATAGCAAGGGAGAAGATGACACAGCTCTGAACTGCCCAATGCTTTCTTGGGTGTCTAAACCTGGACTTTTGATTCTTGCTTATATATAAGGTGACTTACACTTAAATAATTTATTTTATCTCTCTCTCAAAATCTCAATGAATTTCACAGATTTAAAAAGATTAACCAACTGCATTTTTAAGCAGTATCTGCAAAACACAATATATTTCTGCCCTTAACAAGAAGCCACTGCCTCCACATCTGAATTTTGATTACAGTTTGTGGAACTGCTCTCCAGCCCCATTGATTAGCATTCAAATTATTACAAGGTCCACTAGGTTAACTCGCATAATTTTGTCTAAGTTACATGGGCAGCAGTGCATGGATGGAGAGAGCGACTCCTTTAACTTTCAGCTACAAAAGGACAGCTGCCTATATATCTTTTGACACTTCAGCATTATAGTAATTTTGAAAAGAAAACTTTTTCAAAATACCAGCTTAAGTCTAAGCCTTCTTTCAGGTCAGTTTAACATCAAGACAACTGGCACTATGACGCAACTGAGTTAACTCCAGTGGCTACAGTTTTAAAATACTGTACGAACAAGGAATCAGAACCTTTTTTGCACCCATCCAACTGGAGTGAGAAAATGTTACCAAAATTTTAAAAAAAAATTAAAAAGATACAGAGAGAGAGAGAGAGACAAAAAGCTCAATTAAAGGGAAGAAGTTATGAACACAACCATATGGAAGAACATTTAGCTACACAATGGTATCCTCATTAGAGCAGAATGAATCAACCTATTTCACGTAGCACAAAAACCGGGAAATAACTTGAATGAACAGATTTCATGAGGGATATCATGATCGCACATACACATTTTTCAATTGATTAGTGTCCAGCACATAATTAAATACAACTATTCAGCTTAATAAGAACTGACAGTTCCTGAAAAGCACAACGGTATACCTAACATATTTAAACCAATTTAAGCTATATAGTTATAGCTTTGAGACTGTATTTCCCCTCAATATAATGAGAGGGATTTTCTTGAAAATCTGTACCACTTTGTCCAACTGGGCAGTGTTTCTAATATTATAGCTTGTGCAGAAGAATTAAAATTCCATATGTGGGAGATAAAAATAAATGAGATCTGGAAAAAATTATAAATTGCCATTGTCTAGCTCCCCCAGCAGACAGTAATCCATGTCAGTGGCTATGAACTAGTGCTGTACTGTGCTACCAACCAATCTGAAAATTATTCTGAACTATATTTATAACTTGCTAGAAATTTGATTACATTTCTTTAAACAAGTCATAAGAGTGGGGATGACTAAGATGTTTGGGACAGTGGCCTTTGATTTGTGGTCTGCCAACCCTTAGTGATTAGGAAAAGGTAATTAAAAAACAAGTATATTTGAAGTAAGTTGAAATTTACTCTTTGATAGAGAGAAGCTGGAAAATATTTTGGAGTTCACAAATAAAAAAGATTGAAAAAGAATTAGATTGACATTTTGATGTCAGCCTTTCAGCTGCGTGAAATTATAGCTTCTGTATATAACCTGTCTGTTATACACTGCATTTTGTGTATCAATAGTGGATATAGGTGTCTTGGTGAATATTAATCTTTACTAAAACCAGAGGCTTTTCATGAGATTACAATGACTATGTTAAAATGTTCAGGCCAGTTCTCCGAAATCCTGTTTCTTTGTGGACTAGAAGAAACAATTTTAAGCATCTTGGGTATCTCTTACATTTCAATTAATCAAACCAAGTACACAGCTATGAAAGATTTATTACCTTATGAAAGGAAATACAAATATCAACTTTTTTTTCGATAGGATAGTAACAATGATGATAGCGATGACAAGGACTACGGTGTTCGATTATGAGGATGACACATTTATTTAAAGAAAAATATTTCACCAAGCATTCAGAAGCATTTCTTAGAACATAATAAAACTCTTCCCTTGTCTACTATCTTTTACACCTATGTTCAAATAACATCTGCCTGTTACCCATGATTTTCTCTGAAAATGCTTAATTTAGCATTGTATTGGTTTTATGTGGCAAGGTTTTGGTAGCGGGGGGGGGGGTTACAGGGGTGGCTTCTGTAAGAAGCTGCTGGAAGCTTCCCCTGTGTTCGAGAGAGAGCGAGCCCATACCAGCCGGCTCTAAGACGGACCCGCCGCCGGCCAAGGCCGAGCCCATCAGTGAGAGTGGTAACGCCTCTGTGATAACATTTTTAAGAAGGAAAAAAAAAGTTGGGAGAGGGGGAAACAGCGGCCGGAGAGAGGAGTGAGAACATGTAAGAGAAACAAGCCTGCGGACACCAAGGTCAGTGAAGAAGGAGGGGGAGGAGATGCTCCAGGCGCCGGAGCAGAGATTCCCCTGCAGCCCGTGGTGAAGACCCTGGTGAGGCAGGCTGTCCCCCTGCAGTCCAGGGAGGTCCATGGTGGAGCAGATCTCCACCTGCAGCCCGTGGAGGACCCCACACCGGAGCAGGTGGGTTCCTGAAGGAGGCTGTGACCCCGTGGGAACCCCGCGCTGGAGCAGGCTCCTGGCAGGACCTGCGGATCTGCGGAGAGAGGAGCCCGTGGAGCAGGTTTTCTGGCAGGACTTGTGACCCCGTGGGGGACCCGCGCTGGAGCAGTGTGCTCCTGAAGGACTGCACACCGTGGAAAGGACCCACGCTGGAGCAGTTCATGAAGAGCTGCAGCCCGTGGGAATGGCCCACATTGCAGACGTTCGTGGAGGACTGACCCCGTGGGTGGGACCCCACGCTGGAGCGGGGGAAGAGCGTGATCAGCCCTCACCCTGAGGAGGTGAAGCGGCAGAAAATAACGTGTGATGACCGTAAACCCCATCCCTGTCCCCCTTGTGCCGCTGGGGGGGTTTGGTGGAGAAATCCGGGAGTGAAGTTGTGCCCGGGAAGAAGGGAGGGGTGGGGGGAAGGTGTTCTGAGATTTCGTTTTATTTCTCATTACCTTACTCTGGCTGATTTGTAATAAATTGAGCTAATTTTCCCTAAGCTGAGTCTGTTTTGCCCGTGATGGTAATTAGTGAATGATCTCTCCTGTCCTTATCTCGACCCGCAAGTTTTTGTTATATTTTTCTCTCCCCTGTCCAGCTGAGGATGGGGGAGTGATAGAACGGCTCTGGTGGGCACCTGGCGTTTAGCCAGGGTCAACCCATCACAAGCATCAACTCCTTCAGCCTTCAGATTTTTGTTTACATCATCTGTTAAATCCTGTTTCCAGAATAACCTCAAATAAATAATAAAAAAATTGTGTACCCTACGCTAAAAAAGTTTATTTCCTCACATACCTTCTGCTCTCCCCAGGTATGTAGATATTCTTTTCGCTTTCTTTTTCAGTATTCCAATGTTTTCTTTGGGCATTAGAGGATTTATGTTCCATGACCACACTTACCTAGTGATGGTGTGAAAATCTGTCTATTACCCTTTCTGTCTTAATATATTGCAAAGACAGCACTCAGGGGAAAAAGCAGGAAAGGTAAACCAGGGAACATCCCTAAATACCAAACAAAACAGCCAAGCTCATAGTTCAAAAAAGCCTGAGAAGAGAGACCCTATCAAAACGTTACAGACCAAGACTGAATGGAGGTTCTAGGTGGGTCTCGGAGATACCGTCAAAAGCTGTTAAGACTGCAAAGGGTCACATACAGAGAATTTCAAACATTTTAGGTGATCTTTGAAGGTTACAATCTAACTAAATCCGATTGTCTTGCTTAAGAGTGTGATGGTGTGCTCCCCTGCCCCACCCCCAACCTGACCTGTATTTCCCACAACCCTGCTCAAGCGATAACCACCAGTGGCGGTTGTAATGGGTGCATCGGGTCATGTGGATTTGGGGGAGACAGATACAACACAATAGCCAAGGGCTAATTTGAGCAATGCGCCCACCTAACCACAGTGCCGGTCAATGTCCAACTGGAGCCAAATTTGGAAGAAACTAACATCTCTAGTCAGTATGTAAATAGGACTATAAGTCAATTATCTTACTCCATAAATAGTGGACAGCCCAGGGCCTGTCGAGCTCTCCTGCGTGGCAGCGGGCGGCAGGCCAGGAACTCCCCTTCAGCAGGGACGCCTCTCAAGGTTACACTTCCGAGGCTGAGAGAATCCTTCTCGCGTCAGACACTCGGTAAGTGAATTGGGAGTAAGCACGCTGAAACTTTGAAATCTTAGCTAAGTGATATAAAGGATTGATTGCGCACATATAACCCTTTAGACATAAACCACTGCCCAAGGCTGGGACTAAGTCTGGATCCAGCTGCAGCTAAACTCCCCTCTGAGCAGGAGTTAGGAAAGCAAGGGGGTCCTTTCTGAACCTTGTGGCTCAATGGGAGGGTCCCCCAACAGTTCTGTCTGACCCTGCCCTCTGTGCAGTAAATACGCAACTGTACCTTGCCACTGAATCTTGTTAAACCACTGTCGCATCTAGTATCAAACTTTGTTAGACTGATGGATTATATCAATAAACTTATTGCTACTTGCCTCTTATGAGTGAAGTGTATGACTCCACCTGCAACAAATAAAAAACATTTAAACTTAGTACTTGAACAGCGCTTTACCTATTCAGAATATTTTAGAAATGTAAAACAACTGTGAAGAGCTTTTAGCCCCTCTCTTATAAATGGAGAAGTAAGATTTGCAGGGTTTAATACTGAATGACTTATAGATACCTATGTAGAAAGCTAAGAATTTCAGGGATTATGGTCTGCAGATGTAAAAAAGCAGAGAATACCTGTCATATGTTTAGCTCTTATTTGGCTTCCTCTGTGTGTATGCAGTAATAGCATGCTAATTTTTGATAAATTCCCAACTGCTACAGTCAAGCAACCTCTAACTTCTCAAAATATTTAACATGCTCGCTCCCTCTTTATTAATTTTGACATTCTCCAAGAAAAAAGTATTCAAGATTCTAAAAGAGCACTGGGAACACAGACAATCTAGCCAATTTTAAAAAATATTAAAAAGTTATTTCAGCTGCTATGTATGTTTTTGGGGCCTTAAAAGATTTTATCCCACAACAACCTCAAGAGGTTGCAGAATTCTTGTATTGTTTGCTACAGCTGGAAAATAATACAGAACCTTGGGTTCAGGACCCTTTGTTCAGGTCATAAACACAGTATTTTTTTATATTATACTATGACACATAGCATAGTAATTCTGATAGACGGCATTGGATCCACACTTCTCAATTATATCAGAGAGCAGAATGAGAAAGAGTTCAAAGTCTCCTCATGTATTTCAGGCTCTTCTGCTTTCAGCTAACCTCTGGTATTCTACACGGTTTTACAAAAATATTTCTTTTTTATTTTACTCAGCTGAGAGGGATGCGCACAGCAAAAAGTAGAGCATGAATGTAGCTTCTATAAAATAAACAGAAAAATCTTTCCCCTTATCTAGTTTCTCTCCGTTGTCACAGAGGTTTCTCTGACATTAATCATTCAAGTAATTTCACAGAAAAGTACGATTATGCTTTCATGGTGCTTCAGCATTTTTTATGTGTATATAACAATATTTGCTCTTGATCTTTCACCATTGCTCCCCTTACAAATTCTATGTTTGAATACATAGAAAGTCGGGAAGCAATGATCCCTTGTCAACAGTGAAAACTACCTTGTACTCAACCACAATAAATGGTTTCTTCGAGAGAAGTTGAAAAAAAAAAAAGTTCTTCCGCTAACTCTTGCCAATTCACATCAAACAAGGAGGGCAATCTGCTGCTTTGTTTGATTCAGTAACTCCACTGAGACTGCCAACAGGGGTGCCAATTAGCACCAGCTGTAATGAGGATATTGGTACAGACATGGTTTGATGTCATTGACTCAGTTCACCTCGGTCACTCAGCAGCTGTCAGATAGCTGCGACTTTCACTCATAGCTGCACTGCGCCATGCACACCTAGAAGCAAACCACAAAGTACTCCAGTCATAAATCCCTGCCATTTTCAGCATCCTAGCTGGAAATTGTTGTGAGCGTTACTCTGCCTCAGTGCAACACCTCTCTCCAAAAATGTATCTGAATATTCTGTAAAAAAATTTTAAATGACCTTTGACAAATGGGAAATTGGCATGGTTTTCATGTTTGAAAAAAAATAATTATAACATCTATCAACTTATAAGCGAACCTTGTCATTACATTCCTAGCTTTATAAAAAATTAATTACAGCTCTGGAAAAAGCCCATATCTGAGAACTAACAGTTCAGTCTAGGCTGGGTTTTGTGCTGCAAAATTACAACCCCAGATCTCAGCCACTGATTAACAAAGACCTGAAAACAGAAAGAAGCGCAAGTAAAAAGCAGTTTCCATAGAACCAAGTAAGTTCATATTTTCAAATTTGAGGGCTGTAATCGTAATTTTATTCTGTGTGTTAAGATCACAGAAATGTCATTTTTAAGTATTTAGGCATTGGTAAATCTTTACATACCACGTACGCCCACATAAGAGTAGGGAACACTTAAAAGGTATGCATACATTCTAAAAGTTAAATATTTCTTTCCATATAACTTGAAGACATCACAACAAAAAAAAAAACCAACAAAAACCCCTTTTTGTATTAACCTGTAGAACACCGAACATCTTACACTGTCAGAGCTACTATCCCAAAGGTGAAAATGCTTACCTTTCTCCATCTCCTCTTGTCAATTGACTGTCTTCTCTTACACAAACCCTTATGAAACTAGCTATTTCTTGCTTTAATTGTTCTCCTGTAGCTTGCAGCAAAACTTCCTCTCCTCCTCACTCTACTACAGATTCTGTAAAACAATGCTGTCCTTTGCTCCTCGTGTCTAATTGACTCCAAGCACCAAAACCTGCTTCTAACAACCTCTCAAGCATACCTGTAAGAAATCTCAGGATGCCTCAAAACAGATTGCTCATTATTGTAATGTTAATTCTTACTTTTATATAAAGTATGCATTCCACTATTTTGTCCACTAACACAAACGCAATTTCAGTAAAAACTACTGTTCTAAATTAAAGGAACTATAAACACTGTTTCAATTAAAGGAAAAGATAAAATCATTTAATCAAAAGCACAAATATCAAAGATCATTTCCATAGAGTACATCATAGCAGGTATGTTCAATCCCGTCAAAAAACAAATATGAAATTTTCAGTTCCTAATGAACAACGTTCCTCTCTGGCTCAGTTACAGATTAAGGAGGTAATTTCTTTCTGGAAAAAATGGAAGACTAATAGAATAAGACTAGTGATTATTGAGGCAAATTTCAAAATTATATGCCTCACCAAAATTTGAAAAAATGTATTTTTAAGTTTCCTAACACAAAGTTTTGTTGAGTAATAAGAGGAAATTATATTATTTTATGCAATTTGCAGCTAGCCAGAGTTAAAACCTTTATTATAAAATACACATTGTTATGCATGCCACCTTTATTACATCATATATGTCAAATATGTAATATGTTGTCATCCTTCAGATGTGCCAAGAAAACCAAGCCATTAGAATGATTTGTTTTTCAATCATGAGATGACACAGCTCAAAGGATAATACACCACCCATCAGAATAACCATAAATATTTCTCTGACTTTCCATTGCCCCATCTGGGGATTTTAATTTGAGGTATATGTCAGTTTAGCCTTCGTGGCAATTGGACAATCTAGTTTTACAAGGTTCAGCGGACATAATGCAAGAACAGTTGAATACCTGAATCATCATCTAAGGTCTACCAAACACTCTTTGTGACCCTTAGCTTTATTAACACTGATTTTAACTGTAAAGCTGACCAGCTTCCTTTACACTTCTGGCTTTTTTTGTACTGGTTTGCACTCCCTCTCCTGTTCTCACACAACCTCCAGGGAACACAGTGCAGCGCAAATAAAGACAACAAAGCAGAGAACAGTTTGCTGGGCACACTAGTGAATCAGGTAGCAAAACCACCAGACGCACTTTCAAAAATGCTCATTTTCCATGGTCATGGAAATCAAAGAGTTTAGAGGAATAATGGGGGGGGGGGGGGGGGGAAGGACACGAATCACAGAAGGGTTTATGGTCTCTACTGACACAGCAACGACCCACTACATCATTTCATGATGGTTTTGGTTTTGCAAGCAGAACCAAACATGGTTCTACCTCCATTCAGCCATGAGTGGAAGCAGACAGACTACAGTGATAGTTCTGAAGCAACAAGAGACTTAGGCAGTAATTTCCACAGACAATGAAACCACACCGCCCCATCAGATCCAGTACATATATATTACGTACACCAATTAATCTGCCTGTTATTTCAGCTCTCCTATTAACTACTATTTAACAAGTTCTGCAAGACTTTTTGATGGTCTTGTAGCATTTCTGCTGACAATTTGCATGATCACTTTTTAAGGGTGAATGTTCATGTCATTATGCAAGTTCTATTTCTAAGATTATTTTTCACTGTAAGAAAAGGTAGTAAAGCAGCTTTCCTTAGAGCTGATAAATCTTATGCATTATCTCCTTACTCTTTCTATACAAGCATCTTAAGAGATATCTTTATAAAAATCTCCTCTCCATTCCCCAACAACCCACATATAAATTCATACTTTCATGAAAGACACAATGGTGCTTCAATGAACTCAAATGAAATGTTGCTACTGGCCTTAGAAGGAAGAAAAGTTCTGTTTAGTTCAGTTGCCAAAACCCTACAGAATACAGAAAGAAATTCTGGATATACATCAGCAAGTTGAAAAGTACAAATTGACATCAGAAACATAACAGCTGTGTATAAACATTTTTCAGCCCGTGAATGTGAGAATATTAAAATTTGTAGCAACAATCATTGCAGATACTTTTTTTTTTTCCAACATGCAGGGAATGAGCAGATCACATCATCTTTTTCCCAGTGTTAACACCCAATCTCAAAAGAAACTGAAATTATACTCAGGGTTTCAAACTGGGGACAATGCACAGATTTATCATTCAATCAGCTTTACTGATCAATCAGCAATCAGTTGTGATCTGCTACGTATAATGACCAAAAAAACATATATGAAACATTACAGTTTCAAAAGACAAGAACTTGTCTCTCCTGTGTGTTAAATGAACAAAAAAGTGTACTTTCTCTACTAGCTCCCTGCCTGCAACATTTCCCTCCCTGCAACATTTTGGTTTGTGCTGTCTAAATATGTTTCTACCTTAGCTAAATCAGTAATTAACTATTCTCTGCATAATACGGATGTTAACAAAGAAGGAATTTTTAAACATAATAGAATCTCAGAATAAGTAAATTATTTTTCTAGCAAAGAAAGTTAAATTATTAGCTTCCAGTACTTTCTCATCTAAACTCATAATTTCAGAAATACATAGTAATCTGTTCATAAACAAAGGATTACGAAGAAAGTGCAAAATAATCTTGTAGTCAGTTTCCAAGATTAGAATACTCCTATCCAACTTCCAAGAGTATCCATTCATTAGCTGAATAAAAGGTTTCATTTACTGACATATTTATCTGCATATAAAACATGAACTTGAAGTTAACAGAACATACACTGATGATTTAAGAAGCAACATGCAATGAACTGTCAAAAGGCTACTCCTACCTACAGCCCACACGTTCAATTGTTTTAAAATTACTCCTATTACAATTTGATTTACATTTTGTAAGACTGTTATAAAAACAGACGTACAGCATGTAAAAAGCATCTCTCTTCCTCCCTGCAGAACCGAATAATAAATGAAACTATTGTCAAATTTTCTTAGCTAACAAAGCAATTTTACACAATACTTTTCCACATCACAAATTCTGGCACTTTAAAGTGCTCTATTCATGGAGAGAGCTTGCTCAAGATTGTGCATAATTGTTGCTTTGACAGACCTGCTGCTACGGATACTTGGAATATATTTGCATAACCTTTGCCTTGTTAACAAAATATGAGTCTAGACCTTGAGAGTCAGTGGCAATACTATGACACAACAAATGTAAAAACAATCTGAGCCACAGAAGCTTTTTTTCTTTTCTTAATTATTCACCAGCTGACAGTATTGGAGTGGCCTGATAAAGCCCTACAGGATTTTTATTTCTTTTGACAAACTATTTCTTTGTTTGACATAGTAGTTAAACCTTAGAACACTAGGGATGAATACACCTGGCATGAAGAATTTATTACAAATGAAACAAATAACTTTTTCTTCCCTCCTGTCATTCTTATCTAAGCTATCTCATACAAGAGCAAGTCTACATTCTTAATTGACTCCCACCTTAAGCATTGAACTGTCTGGCCATCACTTGGACAGCATCACACCTCCCAACTATATGCTCTTAATTGTGGGGAGGAGAAATATGAGAAGCAGAACACAAGAGGAATGCAAATAAGGGCAGAAGTAGGAGCATCACTCAGCTGGAAATTAGAGAAGCCACAAAGCTTTGCTCTTCTGTATCTTTGCTTGTACCAGATCTTACCCCTTTTGAGACAAGGGAACAAGAACTGTGCATAAAATTAGACATACAAGCACATCACGGGTTTAAGTGATAGGCTAAGATTCACTATTCTGTTCTCTATTCCTTTCCCAGTAGTTTTCAGTGTGCTCTTCTAACGACCAGTGAACACCAAGCATTACATTTTCATAGAACTACGTATTATAAGCCCAGTATTTTGGTTGTGGACTGCTCAGCTCATAGCTTATCACTACATAAGTAAACCTAATATGTTTTTTGCCACATGTCACTTTATACTTAACTATATGTCTTTTCACCTGCCTGCCTTGTAAGGTTTTGCAGTTCTTCAGAATAAGTCTTCATTTTTGCCATATTAGGTAACGTAGCCTAATCAATCATCAGCGATTATGCCACCAATTTACTGTCTTATTTAGCTCATTTATGAATAACTAGGTTGCCTACCTTACCCACATACCCTTGTGGTACTTCACTAGTGAGTTCATTGCTTTGAAATGAGATGAGCGTGACCCTTATAGCTAGGCAGAAAAACCTACACCAGAAGACTTCTTTGCTTCTACTACCCATTCTTTACACAAAATGGTTACCTTACCTTATTAAATCGTACTTGTTACTTCTGAATTTACAAACTCTGATATTTCATTCCAAATTACAAGGCACTTAAAATCAAAATTAAATCTGCGTTTGCTTCTCATAACATTGCAATCCATTCTTCTAAAGAAAATCACGTACTAAAAGGGAGTATTTTACTAGTTAGTCAAATCAAAACCTTAAGAAAGTCAATATTTTCAAATAGTGTATCTGAACAGTTCAGTACATCCCCCAAGAAAACAGACTTTTAGTTATACTGGTAAGCATTAAATTCTGAAAAACTACTAATGTTATACAAAAGAACAGAATATTAACAACTGTAAGAATGCTTCTGATTTAAAATGCTGTCTTAAAAGACAATTTGGCAGCAATTCACTTTCCCAGCAACCTGGACCTTTCTTCCAATTTAAAAATCTCAATTTCAGAACGCAATCATGAAAATAAGACTAGTTTGTTTAAGAACCATTAACATCTTGCTGCTCTGTAGACGCCACCTGGTTAGCATCCACACAGAATCTTACAGGCAATTCTATATTAAATTCTAATTTTGTTATCTCATTTATGAAATATCTTGTAATAAGATCTGGCAATATAGCTGCATTTCACCAGTGGCGATCTTTCCTGACAATCAGTGTTTTATGTATTGACTTTTTTACTTCATACAAGTCATGAGATGCTGCATCCAAATGGACTTCCCTCCTACACAATGAACATCCAGAAATTGTGCAAATTATCTTTTAACTAAATATAGGAAATAAGAATAATTTATGGTTTTGGTGAAATACCCTAATTTCAACCACCTATTTTTTTTTAATGTACAGAGACTACATGCACAGTCTGGTTAGTTACCTCTGCAGATAACAACATAAAGTCTGAAGTTGTAAGTATTTGGAGAAATAAGAGAATATTTAATTAAATAATGTTTGGTCTTGAAAGCACACACACAATTTTAAATTACTGCTCTGTTTCTCTCTATTGGGAAAATACATCCAATTGAGATTCATAAAAAAAAAAAAAAAAAGCCCCACTTGTGAAACAAGACAACATCCAGAGGTAAAAACAAAACAGTGAGTCACTTCTACCAAGTGTAAAAGGTAACTAAACAGTTACATAATCACCACTGTGCAATTTTTTCAAGCAGCCAAAATGAACAGCTTAAGTTAAAAAGATACCATATAGAAGAAATAATATGTAAGTACACAAATGTGACTGTCAGGCTATCAGAACAGAAGCTGTTGCATTAGTCCATTTAAACTATCATGAAACATGATCCTTAAAAGCCCATAAGCAAAAAAGTATTTGTAGTCAAGTTTCTATTAACCTAGAAGAGGCAATGTCAATCTAGTTGAATTTATTGCAAGTACCCCAGTAAAGGATGACAAAGTTCATAAAGAAATTACCAAAGAGAAATGTGATGAGTTAAGCAGCATCACATGTGAAATCATGTACTGAAGTGCCAGAAAAAAAATCTTGCATGACCTGGAAGCTCATTATCTGAGCATAACCATGAGGAAAAGGAACATGAAGTTTTATTTGACCATAAAATGAACAGTAAACAGTAGAGTGAACACATCATAAAAAGGGAAACAAAATCCTAAGATGTGCAAGTCAGAAGTCTTTTCATTAGGAATAAAAAAGTATTAATGGTAAGAGTTCATCCAGAGTATTCAATGCCATTACGGGAGCCTTACCCAAAAGACAGCAACTCAAAGTGGAACTGTCACAGAGAAGCTCTAATAGGATGACTAGAAGAAATGAGAGCTATTATTATGAGATGAAAGTATAGAAAAAACCCAGACTTGTTTTGCATACAAAAGAGAAGGCCAAGAATAGATGTTAATATTCTCCACCAAGTATTTTAAATGCCAGGGAGAGAAAAGAGCTAATAGATATTAATCAACTATTAGTTAATTTTATTCAACTAAAATTAAATTAGGTAACTACTATAACCGGAAATTTAAAGAAAGTTTCATATAATGAAAAATTAGACTCTAGAATAGCTGGAGCACTGCATATAGAACTCCTAATTATTTTTAAGATAGAGCACAGTGAAGGAGATTAAATTATGCAGTGGCTTGTAATACCAGGCAATTGGATTCAATGATCTAGAAGTCTCTTACAGAGTGTTTATATTTGAACAGCTATTGTAATTCTTCATTGTAAAGTTCATCCTGCAAATGTTTACTTAAATTTATCAAGACATATACACATTACACTTTTTACAGGTGTATAAACATACTCCAACCTAAGAATAACGCACCCCTTAGGTAAAAATGATTCATTTTATTTTTAGAAAAACCTAAACTGACTACATAAATGAAACATTGGCACTGAAAAGGCTACTTTCTCTTAATTTTTCCCAAAGTGATTACCAGGGATTTTCGAACCAAATGTAACACCGTTATTGACTAGCAACTGCTATTTTCTATAGCAAACTCAAAAGAGATACTGCTCTCAGATAAAATGGTTTTTAGCATTTTTAAATTCAGAAGAAAAGGCAACTCCCAAACCCTTTTGCTGCTACAAAAGGATAATTAGGACCCCAAGGTCAACAACTTTTGATCATTACTGAAGGAAAAAAATCAGTATCTATTTTTCCATAGAGAACAATAAAATAGTCTAAAGGCATTAACTTAATGTGATATAAAAGGAGAGTTCTGCAATACTCTAAAAACCCACCCAAAACCACAACCTTCTTACTCCAGTAGTATTTTAACTATATTTCTTTCCAACTAGAATAAGGGAGAACTAGCTTATCTGAAAAGAACATTTTAACACTCTGCTCCGTGGCTTGGGACTTTGTAGGCTGTATTTCTCTACATTTATGAGCAGTTTTCCATCTGTTTCGCATAGCAGCTGATTCCTCAATTAGACTAGTACTTTCTTTTGTATTACTAGCTTTATTAGAAACTAAGATCTTATAAGTAAAATAATTACAGGTAATTTCCACATGAAGCTGAACGCCTTTTGAGATGCTAGAAAATACACAGTAACATGGTCTTGACAGGCTTTAGGAGACAAGTACAGTCTACTTAGGCATGTATTTAAACTGAAGTTTTCCAAAACTGGAATTATGCAAGACTCCATTTGAACCACAAATGTTTGGACTCTTATGGAAACCTTTTTTCCAAGGTGTCATCTTTTTACCCGAGAATCACAGAATCAGAGAATAATTTGTTAAGAGACCTCTGGAGGTCTTCTAGTCCCACCCCCTGCTCAATGCAGGTCTAATTAGACAGGGTTACTCAAGGCCAGGTCCAGTTGAGCCTTGAACACCTCCAAAGATAGAGATTCCACAGGCTCTCCAGGCAACCAGTTCCAGTACTACCACCCTTATGACAATCTTTTACCCCTAATATCTAATTGGAATTTCATGCCTTTTAACTTGTGTCCCAGATACTCCAAAGGACTCCAGCTACATTGCAGCCCTTCAGGCAGGTGAAAAGCTTTAGTGCAAATTTTTCATAAAGTTGGTAAAGGGTTTTATATTATTTTAGTCTTCAAGAACTCAACTGGGATAGAGTTAATTTTCTTTCTAGTAGGTGGTATAGTGTTATGTCTGGATTCAGTATGAGAATAATCTTGATAACACACTCATTTTTTCAGTTGTTTCTAATATTTCGACTAAGTGAAGGATTTTTCAGCTTCTCATGCCCAGCCAGCAAGAAGGCTGGAGGGGCACAAGAAGTTGGGAGGGGACACAGCCAGGGCAGCTGACCCAAACTGGCTAAAGGGACATTCCATACCATGTGGCGTCATTCCCAATATATAAACTGGGGGGAGGTGGCCTGGAGGGGAATTGCTGCTTGGGAACTAACTGGGCATCTGTCGGCGAGTGGTGAGCAATTCCATTGTCCATCACTTCTTTTGTATACTTCAATCCTTTTATTATTATTGTCATTTTATTATTGTTATTATTACCATTATTAGTGTCTTCCTTTCTGTTCTATTAAACTGTTCTTATCTCAGCCCACGGAGTTTTACCTTTTTCCTTCCGATTCTCTCCCCCATCCCACTGGGTGGGGAGGAGTGAGTGAGCAGCTGCACGGTGCTTAGTTGCTGGCTGGGGTTAAACCACGACACCGTTTTTAAATTTTTTTTCCAGAATTATAAAGATAAACTTGAAATTAAGATAAAGCAACTGTGTATTTAGTCCAATTATAAAACAAATGTAGTTTGGCACACCTCTGGAACATTAATCCTTGGTTGTATTTTGTCACACAGAAAGCTAAACAATTAGTCCTGAATAATTTACACATTTACTTCAAGCAGGTTCTTTTTTGATATCAGGGTACTAATATAAGACTCAAAGTTTTTGATTTCAGATTCTTGGCAGGATATAAAATAATCACTCATCATTACCTGATGACATGAAAAATTTAAGAATCAAACTGCAAGCACAAGCTGGTTTACAGCTCGGTATTTTTGCACATTCTCAAAATAATTGATTTTTCAGTTATGATATGGTTTCTCTTTGAAAGTGTCAGTAAATGGAGTTCCATTGCTCTCCATTTGCTACAATACTCTTTTAGGAGAAACAATTCATTACTGAGTAGAATAATCCTCACTGGAAGAAAGTTTCATTTTTGTTACTATACAAATATATTTCTGTTCCTGTTCACAAGCTGGCCTACTGACATCAATATAAATACAAATATCACCGCTTCAAGTGAAAAAAATTACCCTTTTATTTTGAATAAATTTCTCTACAGCATGGCAAAAACATGGGTAATCCCTTAAATTCTTCAAAAGACACTAGATGGCTCCACTGGTGTTCCTACAACATGCTCTGGTAACGATTCAAATCTCCCATGGGAAATACTAAAGAGATACCTTACTATTTTATTTCAGCAGTATAATCTATCATCCAGCGTATACTCCTCCCTAAGGTGAAATATCATAACATTAAGTATAACTCCATTTGAAAGACTTCTATAAAAGAAACTTAAAAGACACAGTATTTCCAATAACAAAATATCAAATAAAATCAAACAGAATTCAATAGAACCATCCAGCAGAACTCGTTAACATTAGGACAAGCATACCTTCGGTTTTACTCTGCAGAACACTGCCATGAACTTGGCACAGTAAATTCCATCCCCACCACACACCTCCTGCAATACCGATGACTTCTGTGCTATATTCACAGTATGGTTATTAGATTTGTTACAAAGTGTATAGCTCGATTTGATTTATAAAAGTAATCCAGAAACTATTGCCCAAAGAACTTCCTCTGCGAGTCAGATTGCTCAACATTCACACACTTGGACTGGCTTCTCCATGTAAAGCAGTTCTGACATCATACTGGTTTTGTCCATAAAACCAGTGAGTTTCATTTAACGGATTAATGAATAAAATGTTATAGAAGATGCTGTCTGCTGAAAAGATGATCAGAGAGTTCTGATTCTATTAAATAGGGGGATAAAAGACATGTTCCTTTCATTCAGTTATTATGCATCATTCTTCTTACAAAGAAGGAGCTGAGCAAATCAACTCAGGCGAAGGCTTAAATCATGTCAAAAATATTTTGGGGTCTTCTCAAAATATGTTCCTCACAATTTATCTTTATTGCTTCTCTATCTGATACCACCTCTTCATGGATCACTGACAAACACTAAGGTCTTGTCTAAAGTGAAGAAAAGAGAAGAGTGGAATGACATTCCGCACAGTAAGGGTCAGGCATGTCTTCTGTATCTATCTCTATGTAGCTTCTTTGCACAGTATTAACTGAAGTGAAAAGATTTCTGCTGATGATCCTGAGGACCAGAACCAGATTTCTCATAGCTGTGAGCTGGTACCCCATGACCCCTTGTCAGAAGCACGTGCACGTGGCAGTGATATACCAGCACTTCAGATAGAAGCGAGCCTTCTGATCACCCTCACCTACTGCACTTTGGTTTGCATCAGAGCGGCTTCAGTGCACATAATCTGAATTCCTGTCCAAGGAATCTAAACATGAAGATGAGTGTTCAATGTGCTCTGAGCGCTAAGGAGCATTCAGTCCTCGGGATAAGAGTATTTAACAGCAAAGATTGCAAAACGAAGTATAGATCTCAGGTCAACAGCACCACCGGTCCTGTTGCATCACACTACATGCTAATGCGGGCATGGCTTATGACTGTGGATCTAGGCATTCAGATGAAGGATTCCATCATCATAAAGGCTCATGTTTCCAGGCAGTATCTGGCTCACTTAACAAAACACCTTGAAAACAGAAGATTGGAAAAATAGAGTAATTTTCAGTTGGAAGGGACCTATAATGATCACCTAAGCCCGACTGCTCAACTACTTCAGGGCTGACCAAAAGTTAAAGCATGCTATTAAGGGCATTGTCCAAATGCCTCTTAAAACACTGACAGGCTTGGGGCATCAACCACCTCTCTTTTGAGGCTACTAAAGAACCAATATACAAGGACAAAAAAGAAGAAAAAAAATCTACATAGGAATTTTGCAAGAAAGTCACAGGAAGCCCATATTTTGGTTAAAAGAAATAATTTCTTCCCCCCCAAGAAAAAAAATTATGGATTGTGGGTAGGAAGTATAGACCACAGTTAGTGCTAGACCTTGACTGTTCTACATAACATTTTAGCAAACTACGAAGTTATGATGGAAATTTCTGTAGTTTAAAAACCATCAAGCCAGTAATTATAAACAGTCAGTAGCCAAACTGGATGGTAACCCAATAGAATTTTTACAGGCACCAAACCTGGACCTGGTACAAGTAATTCTTTTCTATACTACAGAACAGTAATACTTCTTCTAAAGTTTGAGACAGCTCTAAGCTGAAAAACCACGGATGGCAAAATGACCATAATTCTGAAAAGAACCCAAGCAAACAAAAAAACCAAACACCAAAACACACCAAAATTGGAGAATTACATCATTCAACAGAACACCCTACATTAGAAGATGATGCCATTAGGAAAAAAGGCAAATATTTTCACAGTATAATTAGCAAAAGTCTGATAAACAAAATAAAGACTCAAGTATTCCATGCAACACAGAACTAATCAGGTATCACCTGAAGTACTGGGCCAAGTTTTACAGACAGTGCTTTAAAAAAAGTAGTCAACAAACTGAAAGAGATCCAGGGACCAACAAAAAAGGTGACTCATGGAAACACTGAAATCTGTGCTTTGTTTTGTTTTTCTTTCCAGATAAAAGAAGGCTGGAGGGGATCAGGATGCTTATCTCTGTAAGGAGTTGTTATAAAAAGATGTCAGTATTCAGTCATTCTGCATGCCAAGCGAGAGCAAGTCAAGGAATACTTGGCTAAAGTGGCAGCAAAGCAGCTCTGAACTTGACATTAGGAAAAATTCTTTATGTATAAACCACAGAAAATCACCAACACAGATTATTTATGCAATTCCTGTTAGTTAAGAAGGTTTCTAAGAACAGGAAAGGAAATTCCAGAAGTATATTCGATTTTGGTTTAGATCAAGAAAAATCAACCAGGTAATTTCTTGACATTGTTTAAAACCCATGTTTCTAACATCCATTCTTTGAACTTCTTTTTGGAAATCATTCAGGATTGAAAGTTGTTTCACTCCTATGTTTGATCAGGAAATCTGCAGTTAAATTTAAAGTTGGTAACATCTGATTTCGTGTCTTAGAAAAAGTGATTTATCAAATTTTTGCCTATATCATTCCATTGTCTCTTTTATTTCCTGATACCTCTAAGACTACATCAAGGGCTTCTTTCTTTTATCACAGATTTACTTCTTTGTGCCAGAAATATAGGCAGAAGAGCCCCCTTTGTGCCCTTATCTCCTATCCCTGCAGTCAACAGTCTCCCAAGTATGATTTCTGGAAGGTAGAGATCACAGTCCCTACTCTTTTCTGTCTATTAGTAAGGTGGTATTCTGCATTGATAAACCAGATTTTGGATATACAGAAAATTTTCTGCTTGAGTCTGCAAAAGTCATCTTTGATTCTCCTTCCTTAAGTATCATGAATGCTAAAGTATCCTTGTTCCCTCTAATAAACTGCAGTTTATATGAAACATATATAAAAACCTTCTCAGAAAAATTACAAGAATTATGTAGATTATTATTATTTTTCTTTTTTAAAAGAATATGACACATAGAACCACATTTCTTTTTTTGTGTTATACATATTGCAAGACTGCTTCCTGAGAACCAAAAGTCATTATCCACAGGACTTAAATGATCCTTTTTTCCTTTCCTGCATGCACAAAAAGTGCATAGGATTTTTTTCAGAAAATCTTGGCTGGCCAAATATGACAGGAAACGTTACACAAGTTCCTGTAAATTAAAGTAATGGTAAGAAAATCTCTAATGTAGTCAGACATAGGTAACTATTGCCCATTTCAAGTGAGAAATTGAAAAATTTAGCTGAAAGCTGAACACAGATGTTAAAAATAAAATTAAAAAAAATAAAAAATAAAGATGGTTAATTTCCAGGAGGCTCTGGGCTGCACAGAAGAGCGAGTCTGAAGGGACCAGTGTACACTTAGAAGTGTTTTCACTGATCGATTTCATGCTGAAGTGGACAGAGAGGTGTAAAGCTACGGTACTTTCCATGGCAACTGTAAGAGATGGCATATATACCTTTGCTGTAGAGCAAAAAATGAAGCAAGACAGAAATGCACAACCATGCATAATTTTGGTTGTTTCCCTCTAAACAAAAACCCCAAATCTGTCTTTCACTCAATACTCCCCTCTAAAGCTTCTTCTTGGCTATCCCCGACTTCCCCACAAATTTTAACTACTGGTGTTGAATGGTCAACCAATATTTAACTTCTGTTCTTTGCCATTTTGCCTGTCACGTTCCACATTTACATCTTTTCCATTCATTTCACCTCTGACTCATATTATTCCTCTTAAAAATGTCCTATCCCCTTCAATCATGAATTATTCAAGTCACTTGGCCTTTTGGTATTTTTCTGATGCTCCATTTTTCTCAGCAAAACTTGCATATAGTTCTTGTCTTCTAGACTTGCAATCTCAGGATAAAAAGCTATATTTTTTCAATTGTTCTCATGTTCCTGAATTTCCTGCTCTCTTCCGTATTCTTCCTCACTGCTTCTCCACAAAGTATCAATGCAATCCTACAGGTATTCTCGAGACATTATAATTTCCACGCTCTCTGAAAAATGCATGGGTGTTCACCACAGAAAATATCACTTAAAAAGCTTTTCCTATTTTCCAGGGGAAAGAAGTCTTGTCTTTTCTCAGGACACTTATTTCTTGCTATTATTTCTCATTTACCAATGTATAACCCAAATAGTTATGAGCCACGCTTCTTTTCCACTACATCAATACAGATAGAGATCAAATTAAACATATATTCATGTTCATTATAAACAAATCCCATCTAAGCGATATGAAATCACTGAAATGTCGCAGTTCTGCACAAATGAAGATCAACCTCGGGAGCTAATTACACTTACATCACAGTTTTCCCAAACTGCAATTGAAGTCAGAGGGCTGAAACACTGTGTTGTAGATATGACTCAGTTCTTCAAAAAAAGCTTTCCGTTACAATACCTCACCAATTGGACCTGAAATAAATAATCACTTGTGCACCTTGCATCTCTAGTTTAATCTAGTTCCCAATGAAACAGTGAATGTTAAGAAAATAAAAACCATCTGAAATTTATTTCAGGACCATCACTATTCTTCTGTCACACACTTTGATCGTTCCTGTGACAATGAGAAGAATATACTGTGTCTGAATTACACATATTCAGTTATAAAGGTTAATGTAGCATATTGAAGACGAATATTCTCGAGTAGATTAATCTAAAAAGCTAGCATTTGTGATAAACGTACCTGATTTTGGAAGGGGGGAGGGAATGCTGAGACAAAAAGGAATTAAAACTACAGTGAAACTGCGCAGCTATTGCCTGTATTATAACAACATATGAGCAAGGAAGCTACTGGTTTAGGACTTTCACAAATACGTACTCTATTTAAGGGCAGTTCCTGCAATGAAAATGTCTTCATTCAAGAACCTTATCTCACGATTAACAAAAACCTGCATATCAGGGATATCCACATTGCAGATATCTAGATTTTGCAGGTTGTAACAGCCTAAATATGAATTCATTTTGACCAGTTACTTCAGAACTTTTCAAAATGCTACTCTAATTTCCTTCTTCACAGGAAGTTCTCCAACAGATGATTTTTCCCCGATTCTTGGATGTGCAGTAGCAAGGGAAAGTCTACAATCACTATTCAGATTTCCAAAAATGACTGTTCCAAGTATTGCCTAAATATCTGTAAATTATTAGCACTCAGAAAAGGGCGAGAAAAATACTTTGTTGTAATTTTAAAGCCAGATTACTATTAGAGTGTAATTCTTAAATTTTAGATTTAAAGTAGCTTTCTATCTTTCAAAAGTAGTTAACCTTGCACTCACATTCACAGTTAGGCGTCTGTACAGAAACAGCTAGCTAACAAATAGCTTCAAAATGTGCATATTCCAATGAACAGAAGACTTAATGATCTCCCTCATGAAGCACAAAAGCATAAACAAGTGATCTCTCCAGTATAAGATGTCTTTTAAAAGAATATTGAAAGGATCATACAGGAAAACAACTGTGGGTTTTGATGTTTCAAACTTCAAAGAGTGGGTTCTCTTATGTCATGGCAGCAGGTACACAGTTCAGAGTGAACATTCGAACAGATGCAAACAAAACATGCACACAGGAGTAATCAACAAGGCCACTCACTTTCTGGAAAACTTGATGTCTCCTTCATACAGTTGCTGAGCCAATAAAAACTTTTCTCCCTCTCTAATTGCCTACTCGCCTTTTCCAAAGAAACTGGGAACATCTCATGCAGTTTCCCTTCTCTTCCCAGAATCAAGCATAGCTTTTCTCCTTTTTGTTTTAATTGTCTCCAAATCCCATCACCTCTTAGGCAGTCTTTTGTTCAGTCCCTTGGGCAAACAAACCCCTTTTTGTCAGTCCTCACAACTTTTTTCTACCCCGTACATTTCAACAATTTCTCAGTCACTACTGTGGAAGAAGAAACCTTTCGTCTCCACTAACTTAGGAAAGTCACTAAAAGAGGTTGGTAAAAGACAGCAGAGGCTCTGATGTGATATGTCTACTTGTCAGATCCAGCAGCACCCAGAAAAAACATCCAAATCACAGGAAATAGCAGTGAGGGCTGTCAAAGGCTCCACACTTGGCAAATACAAGAACTAGAAGCAGAATATCCAAAATTCTTCCCCTCATAGCTGCTCAAGAGATGGTTGTTCACCTGGAATTACCCGAAAACCATATTATAGCTATATTACACATAAATGCAGATGATACTGATACTTTAATATCGAGCAGCTTCCATTTACTTGGAGAATTAGAACGTGGCTGCCAAAGTTAAGGAACTTCAGTTTGCAACCATGACCATTTATGCAATATATTGAAGTTGGCCTATTATAATAAATATCAGAGACTTCAAGAGAAGCATTTTTGCACAGAACAACCTATGACAAAAGCTGACAATATTTTCACTACTGATCTAAAAACCACAAGAACATTAATAAAGTACAGGAATGGAAAAATCTTCTTATATAAAAGAGCATTCCCTTCAAAACAAATCTACAGTACACTAGTAAAGCAACACGTACAAACAAGTGTTTTGTAACTTTTGTAGACAGGCAACTCCAACTTCATGCACGAACACACAGTGTGTATTACCGAGCCCCCAGGAGAAGATCACCGAAAATAACACAGAAGGAAAACGTGTCTGTTGTAGGTTCTGTTTATACACGATGGCATTTCTTATTGCCAGAACACAGACAGCAATCTTAAACCAACAATCAGGAATCAGATCCTACAGCACCCTCTTACCCAGCTGTTCCATCGCGTTCTCTATGTAACACACGCAACATGCAAACACTCTGAAGTCGAGTGTTGCTGAAGTTTAAATTTTTTGGGAAAAAGCCAGCAACAGAAACCTCTATTGAAATTTCTCTGCAAGACAATTGGTTTTGCCAAGCCCACTGCCTCTGCCCAATTTTCCTCCACTTCCCCTCCATCTCCCCAATTCTCTCTACCTTAAGTCTTCAGCCCCTTGTAAATCCTACTGAAGCTACCAGACTGGCCTGCGAGCATGACTCAGCTGTAATTACATTAAATTCTAATAAAGGCTCATGCATTTGACAAGGCAGCCTAGCTTAACCCCTGCCTCTCAAATACACATGTACAGCAAGCAGTCAATCTGAAGTGTGGCTCAATAGTATGTTTTGTGAACTCTGAGTGCAATAATTCATATTCTTATCCTATTGGTTTTGGAAAGCTACATTTAGTAAGTTATAAAAAAAAGATCTCTTCCCTTATTTCTATATTGAGAAAGAATCCTAATTGGCCAGAACCAGTCATAAAAATTTAACCATGTTTCTGAAAACACGAGTGCCAAAGGGTAATGCATCGCTAATGGTTGCCAGTGGAATAAATAGCAGTTCTGACGTCAAAACTTTGTTACACTCCAATAACTGGCTCACTTGGGGTTTCAGGTACAGCAAGTTACATGTCAGTTTTAAATAAAGTTATAAAAATAGAATACACGGTGAACCATATTGTCACTATGCAACCCAAAACTACATGATTTATGTCTAATAAAATGTTAACAAAGGTGATAGATGGTATAAAAATAGTATTTTCTACCTCATAATACCCTCTTACTTGGATTTGAGAGAGCAAAACAAGGCAGATATTATTTCTCTTTCATTTTTCAAAATGTATGGCTAAAACCAGAGTAACCAATTTCGAGTGAAAGTGACATTTTTTAAACATTTATAGTACCTTTCCCCAAAAGACAGTCTAGTAAAATTCAAGTTGTAAAAATCTGCATTACAATAGATCTTTGATTCCCTCTTTAATAAACACATTAAGTAGCAAGTGGCTTTCCCTTGCCTTTCGCTTCCTTCTTTAGAGCAACTATTTAACAAAATACTCTCTTTACATTTAATTTTGTACAAGATGCAAATTATGGGCCATGCTTGTATAACTAACAGTTTACAGGTTCAGTGAAGCAGCTACCCAGATAATGGACAAAACTATGGTGCAGGGGTGGAGCTTAATACTTGAATCCTCCCAGCTATGCCTATGCACAAATAGAGGTTTAGCTATGCAAACTACACTTGCATCCATAGGGAAGGGAATAGACAATGCTCTTAAGGTAACACACAAGGCTAGAGGCAGACTGATCTGAGAACAGGTTCCCCAAACTGTCATCTAGGGTCCCCCATAGATAAGACTACACCATCCTGATCAAAGACTAGCATTAAGCGTTACTAATCTTTTTCTTTCTAAATCTAAGTCTGATCATACAATCTTGCCGAAATATAACCATAAATGATAACATTTTCCATTTCAGGATAGCTGAAATGCTGAGGGACTTCCACAAAAGAGGTCATATCATGTGCAAAAATGAGGTTAAAAGAAATACGCTGTTTTGCCAAAATTTTATGATCATTTAATTGAGCACATCCAGCAGCTCACAGTTCTAGAGCTGGTACTTGAAGTGTGATGACAGCATGGGAAGAGGCTATGATGAAGATTTGGAAGGAGGTAAAAGTTGTCCAGCAATTAAACCCTGTACCCTGTCATTTGGGTACAAAATATACATTATCCTGAATATTGCCAAGGAGGAGACTGCAGGTCCCAGAAGCCTTATCCTGAGGTTTGTCTCTGGAGATGTGCTTTTCAAAGGTTGCCACATGGGGTCATCCTTCCTTGATCAGGTTATAAACCTCCGAAAACTGCTGTCTCCTAATTGCGTAGATGGTTCAGTTGTGGCTTACAAAGGGCTTAAACTGGGGGAGGGGGCAGGAGGATTGATCCTCCCAGAGCACAGTCCTAACTAGAAGTGAAAAGGATTTTTCCTGCCATTAGTCCTCACAGAGGAGTCAGGGATCCATGATGCCATCCAAGCTGAGCAAGGAGGCTGGTCCTTTTGAGAAGAAATTCCCCTGAGATGGTGCTTGCCCTCTTCCCTTCAGCAGGCAGCTTGGACAGAGCCTGTCAACTGTTCCAATAGTCACTAATAATCTCTTTCACTTGAATAGCAAGTCTTGTTCATCTCAATTTCTGTCTTGAGCACCTTTTTAAGTATTCCTCGAAGAACAGACATTATTTCCATTGCAGAGATCAGAATGTGAGCTAAGTAATTTCAATGTTTGTACCATGCTCTGCATGTCTGCAAATATACACAAAAACTTCTGTTCAAAATTAAAAAGAATGCTCAAGATGTTGCTCCAGGAAAACATGCAGCCAAAATAAATCCAGTTTGTCTGTAGCCCCTGTAGAGTTTACCAATCTTTTGTTATAAAGTTTAAAAACCTGAGTTTTAGACTCAGCATATATGATCATTTAAACACTGATTCAGATGACACTAAATAATAATTAAAAATTATAACAATGTTAGCATTTAACACCTGGTCCTTTCAAAAAGAAAAAGCATTAGCACAGTTAGTACCAATCTGAAGGGAAAACAAAAGTAACAGGGGAAAAAACCTGCCAAAAGAAATTCTTACATATTGATTATCCTGAGTACCTAAGGTGTGGCAAAAAATAGCTTACTAGATACACTGCAACGTTTTCATTGCCCAGTTGTCTACTCTATTTTCAGTACTTTATCCTGAGTGGAAGAACAGTACTGGAAGCAAAAAATTGTCTGCAAGTACCTTTTAAATAGTAAATTATACCCTATTATATATCGCAAGCATGTTTTTTTCAGCTGCAGAACAGCCCTAATTTTCCAGTAGGTTTTTCCCTCCAGTGAGTAGCAGCAAATGCTAAAAAGAAAAGAAGAACAAAAAGCAACAAGCAGCAACTGCCCTGTCAAAGTGCAATTGACTATGAACAGTAAATTTCTTTCATTAAGACAACTTTTAATCTTCTCAATACAGGTGACTATTTTACTTGCCATATTCATTTAAATTACAGCGCATATAAGTTTATAATGTTTTATTTCTGACATTGCAGAATAACCATTATGTTTTAAACACATCATTGTTCTAAAACACAGACCTAGTTTTGTTTGTTTTGCTTTGGCTTTTTTTTTCTCTAATATCAGCTGGTGCGCTTGTCTAGGCCGGCAAAAGGAAATTAATCTCAAGAGGGAACAAGTGTTTCAGCCACAGGTTTTTATGAAGAACAAATAGCCGGAGTGGTGACAGGACCATCTAAGACTAAGCTTGCCTGGGGCGATGGTGAAGCAATGCACATTTGCTGCCTTGGCTATGTCTCCATTTTTATCAGCATCCCTAATCTTGTGCTGCATTGAGATTTCTACCTTTTGTCTTCCCACTGGGGAAATACAAGCTTAAGCCCTTTCTTATATGACAGAAGCGGCAAAATATCCTGCCACTATGAGTAACATTCCAAATTCTTCATTTGTTTCAAAGCCATTAAACAATTACGGTTAGAACGGGCAGAGGAAAGAGCTCTAGAGCAGCACATGGGCAGGGAAGGCAGTGGTCCCTGCAGCCCTGACAGCTTCCCTCCTTGCGAAGGACTGAGCAGGCGGCTCTACAGGGTACACCCCCTTCCACCGCCCAATTACTTGCATCTTTCACGCCATCATGCGATGCCCTCTTGCCATCACCTGATGTAGCCCAGCGAGAAAGCTATAATTTCACTTCTTGCAAACAACGCGTGACTCAAGAGTCAGAGTTGGGCAATTTCAATCAGTTCTTTCAACTCTCCCTGAGTACTTTCCAACAAAAGCCAAAGAAAGCGTGTAACAACCTGGGGCAATCCTTGATTTGTCAGTGCAAGGCAAACAGACATAATCCAAAAAAATGTATCTTAAAACTCTAGGTGACTCCATAAATCAGACTATAAACCAAAATAAGCAGTAGAGAAGTTGACAGAACATCAACATGCCAAACTAAGAGACATCGTCTCTCCAAGCTGTTCCCCTTCAGTCTGAGCTCAAGCAAAGACCTTATGCAACTAGTCCATCTTCCGGTCAGAGTCCATAAACTTCTTCAAAATAAGGCAGGTTTATTTTGAATCTATTAAATAGGAAAACCTTCCCAGTAGTGTCTGCAGGAGGTTAGAAAATTCTGCGTACTTTTCCAACTTTTCCATGTGATATGTGCTTAGCCTTCTACCACAAATTTAAGAGTTCTTTCACTTAGGATAGTGGGTCGTCCCAGATGTATAACCACTTTTAACTGTAATTAGCAACTATAGTACTGTTTTTATGGATGGGAGGCATTCCTCGTGTCATTTCCTTTCTCTTTAAGGGAATTCAAAATTTAAGTGAACACCACAGGTGCCAAACATATAATTTTCAAAAAGAAACAAAAAGTGCCATCTATCAGTTTGGAGACCTCTACTTTGCTTTCAAAGTTCTCTATTTTTTAATACTTAGAATCCTTAGGAATAATTTTAATTTCATTTTATTTTTTACTTTAAATCTAAGAGACTTTTCCCTAAATAGCGGAAAAAACCCTATTAATTTTGTTAATAAGGCATCAACATTTCACTGTACTATTTTACCATGTCAGCTTTAAGACAAAAGTCCTTTTATTTTACAAAGTACATCCCACATCAAGAATTCCCCTGGTGTTTCTAATAATTTTTTCAGGTAAAAGAAAATACCCTTTAAAGAAATTATTGACCAAGTTTTCAATACGTCAACACATTCTATCAATGTAGACATTTAATTATAAATGTATTCTAATCTTAAAAGTCAAACAGAATGGAGATGTACAAATCTTTGTATGTATTTTAGAGTCCTGACTTTTAGGATGAAATACGAAAAAACACTATTGTACGCTCACAAATATCAGTGCTCTAACAATATATAAAGATACAAAGTATAGCCCACATCTTGATTACTTCAGAAGATGGTATGACATGATCATATAAACTCCATATCCAAGCTCGTTTAAGTACTAATTGTAGCGTGCAAACTTCAATAGGTATTTTCAATTTATTTAGTATACTGCACAACACGCAACATGAACAATTTATGTATCTTCTGTTTGAGCTACAAGAGCAATTTTAGAAAAATAATTATTGCAATCAGAGAACATTTAATTGCTATAGTTTCAGTTTCTCTCCTCCTCTTAACAAAAACCCAAACCAAAGTACCTACTGGTTTAGCATTTAAATAATACAGTCTTGCAATAACTCTATAGCCTTCAAAGACGTTTAAAATTAACCAGAACTAGAATATATATTTTCAGAAAAAAGTGTGAAGAAATCACATTAACTTCAGGCTAGTTAAAGAATAACTATAGTTGTCATTTTGACCCATAGGCTGTCCAATGTTTAGTTCAAGAATATTAAGACATTCATACCATTACATGTATCTCCTAAAGCAAAGGAAACTGAAATAGATTGCAGCACTGTGGATCAAAGCTCACATACAAGAAATCCCACCCTTATAAAAGGCTAGTGACAGACTTACAAGTTACCTACACCAAGTCTAAACATTCAGCAGAAAAGACTTAAGCATTAGAAAAGCATGTAGAAGCAGGGGAGTAACCTCAGCACTAATTGCAAAAATGAGTATTTTTAACCAAATTATGTAAGTACTACTATATGAAATCTGTGAGGAAAATTTTGGAGTGAGACAGGAAAGTTTGTCAAAGGTCTGTTCAGAAAAATGGGAATTGCCTATGTATAAGTGAATGCAATCAAGCACCCTGGAGGGGAGCATGGTTAAAAAAATGAAAATAATATATCTCATAATTTCATATTCAACAAAGTTTTGTCTGTTTGAAAGGCAATAGCTGTTGTTAATTAAATGTTTATAAAAGACTTTATCTTATCTGAAAGGATCCTGAGGTCTAGAAGGAACATTAAGAACACCACAAGAAACTATACTCTTTAGACAGAAGCCTTCAACATGGTCATGGAAATGGCTGGTTTTGTTACTCTTCTGTAATGTTTGAAGATATAGTACCTTCCTGCTGTAATGACGCTCTCCAAAGTGACTTACGAATAACAGAAAAAAAAAAAACAACCTGAAAAAATGATATATTAAGACTGATACCCACATGAGTAAATGTTCCTGAGAAAGCCATACAGCAACATTTGATAAATTGAATAATCACTGCATTAAATACAAAGAGGAAAGTTTAGCTTCTACATAAAATTACAACAGAAAAATCATTATTTGAATTGCTTCTTTGTCTTCCTTACAATAAAACAAATTTTTATAGTATCAAGTACAACCAATAAAATAATACTTATTTTGACTTCTATAATTTACTTTCTTTGCTCATCAGCATCAATTGCACCACAGACTCCTGCTGTTTATTGTCCTGGTCGATTTTAAGCCCTTAGGTGACTTGTTAGCAAATGATTTGGAAATAAAAAGTGACGCAAAAAGCTGCGTAAATCCTTATTAATCGTTAACTCACTCTACCTCCAAGCCACCTGCAGTACCTCTTAAAGTTGATTATGGGACAGAAAGACGTCAGAAAGCCAAAACACTGAGAACATTCTGGCTCTAGTTAAAGGGTGAATATTTTTTCATATAAAGCTCTATCGAAATTGTCATTCAAGCTTAACATATTCAAAGAGTTTGACTAAAGCACTTTAGCGATGTGTTAGACCCATAAGAGGTTGTGACTAGATTGAGCATTGCAGCAAGAAAGAACAAAATATCCTATAGAAGATTTTTTTTTTTAATCTAAAAATGAAGAAAACCCCACTAGTTTAAGAACTGCCTTCTTCATCCTGAATGTTGTTGACTTAGGGTATGACCTAAACCATGAAAAGTGAAGTCTACTTCACTTTTTTCTTTAAATAATGTAATTCTAAAATAAAGTCAAATGTAAATATCCAGTCCCCTCTTACCTGCACAGAAAACCTTCCAAGATCACATGCTATTTCAGAGAGGGGCTTTGCTCCCCAATACAGCAATGCTTACTAAGAAGCACTGAACCTTGAACCGCAATTCTTTTCCTCCAAATCTTATCATACATGGTAAAGAAACAAAGTATCAAGCTGTCATTCACTTGCAATTTTACTTTTACACAGGATCCTTAAAAAAATCCCCCCAAAACCTCAAAGAAAAAAAACTCTCAGAATTTGCTGTTTGAAAAAATAATTTCACCTTATCATAAAGCTGCTTAATATTTACAGCATAGATTTCATTTGTTTTTTTTTTTAACATGGACATGTTCAAAAGAGTTTCAAGTTGGTCACAGTGATTTGAGGATTTGACAGGATTTAAAATCACAATACAGCTGATATTTTTAAAAGAAACAGAAGAATTCAGCTGAGTCCAGCTTCACCTCTAACAAGTATAATGCTCTCTGCTGAGTTTAAGCAAAGTTGTCGATGACACAGTTTAATTAATCTTAAGAGAATATTTTAGTAATTGATGTGTGTCCTGGTTTCAGCTGGGATAGAACTAATTTTCTTTCTAGTAGCTGGTATAGTGTTATGTTTTGGGTTTAGTATTGGAATAATGTTGATAACATACTGATGTTTTTGGTTGTTGCCAAGTAGTGTTTATACAAAGTGAAGGATTTTTCAGCTTCTCATGCCCAGCCAGCAAGAAGGCTGGAGGAGCACAAGGAGTTGGGAGGGGACACAGCTGGGACAGCTGACCCAAACTGGCCAAAGGGACATTCCAGACCATAGGACGACATGCTCAGCATATAAAGCTGCGGGAAGAAGGAGGGAGGGGGGGAGGTTCGCAGTGATGGTGTTTGTCTTCCCAAGTACCTGTTAGGCGTGATGGAGCCCTGCTGTCCTGGAGATGGCTGAACACCAGCCTGCCCACGGGAAATGGGGAATGAATTTCTTGGTTTGCTTTGCTTGCACATGCGGCTTTTGCTTTCCCTATTAAACTGTCTTTATCTCAACCCATGAGTTCTCACTTTTACCCTTCTGATTCTCTCCACCATCCTACTGTGGGGGGGATTGAGCAAGTGACTGCATGGTCCTTAGTTGCCAGCTGGGGTTAAACCAAGACAATGTGTTATGCAGGTTATAGTGTTTCTCCTCTGCAATAGCTTTTTAAGACAAAAATATAAATTAGAAGTCATATTTGTCAAAGGCAATTTAAACTTTTCAGTACTAAGAGTATTAGAAATTACATTAATTTTATAAATGAAAAATGGAATTAAACTCTTCATGAAATTTATCAGAAATGGTGTTCCACATATTTAGTAATATATTATCTGCAGCCTCACATTTAACTGCTTTCTGGGAATGAGTAAATTTTCCTGTAAGAAAAAGAAAAAAAGACTACAACAAATGCAGAAGTACATGAGAATTGGACAAAGTCGGTATGTTTATGTAGTAAGAAAGTTCTGGGCCAGTTTTATATAGCGCCAAAGCGAATAGTTGTTGTCAACTATACGATACCCATAGTAACAAAAAAATGGAATTGGTAAAAACCTTTCGGTATCAGAAGCAAGCATTCTAACAATATTTGACCTCAGGTGTCTCAGCTCCTGAGACAGCTTCAAACAGATTTTAGAGGAATGACAGTGACTGGTGTGTTAACAGATTCTTCTTCATGGAAGAAGTAAAACTGTCTAAAAAATACTTTTTAATATTGACAACCTAGATCCTAGGCTAGAGAGTGCCATTCTGCAGTCCACGACTTCTGGCAAAATTGCTGATGATCCTGGTGGCAGTGAGGAAGACAGGTAGCAGGCCAGAAATCCCAGGATTCAGGAAGACCTCAGCCTGTTTAGGGCACGGGTAAGCAGGAGGCCTTGGGAGGTTCTCCTGACACATGAAGGAACTCAGGACAGTGGGTCAATTCCCATGAACAATCTCCACAAAGTGCAAAATAAACTATCTCCAACTTGGGGGGCCAGCAGAGAGGCAGCCACAACAAGAGGCCAGTTTGGCTAAACAGGGAAATCCTGACAATGCCAAAAAAAGGAGGGCCAAGAGAGACAAGCAGGACAAACTACCAGGGTGTATAAAAGCAGAAATCTTGATTGTCGATTGCACTGGGCTGGAATTAGGAACACCTAAATCTGTCTGAAGCTAAAATGGGGAAGGGATATGTCATGAAGACACAGAAAACTGGAGAATGGCACAGGTGACCTAGTAATAAATTTCACTGAAAAGGCTGAGGCAGTAAAAGCCTTTGCCTAAGTATTTACTATCAAAATCTGCTCCAAGTGCCCACTATCAAAGACTAGGAGGGAAATGTGCTAACACCACAGTACAGGACCACCAAGCAAGACAGTCACATACAGCAGCTGGACATGTACATGGCTAAGGGATCAGAGCAGACACATCCAAAAGTGTTGAGAGATCTGGCTGATGTTATCATGAAGCCACGCTGTCAGCTTTAAGACATTGTGGTGATCACGTCCCTGATGACTGGAAAAAGGTCAGTGCCATGATAGCTTCAAAAAACCATCAGGAAGGATTGCGCAGAGACCTACAGGCTGGCAGATCTCACCTTCATCACTGTGGAAAGTATACAGTAAATCCTCATGGAAACTATTCCCCAGCACGTGAAGAGCAAGGTGAAAGAGCCAACACAGATTTATTGAAGGCAAAACACTCCTGACCAACCCAATTGCTTTCTAAGACAAAGTAACTGTCTCTGTAGATAACAGGTAAACAGTAGATTGAATTTGATTCTAACACAGCTTTTGATTTTTTCCCTCTATTACCTTGGTAGCCAACAGCAAAGGCAGAAACTGAACGTATGGACAAAAAGCTGGATTCAAAGGCTGTTGGTACAACGGATCGATGTGAGACTTGCACCTGGAAGTCTACCAGGAGGGAAGAGCTTCCTTCCAGAGAGAAAGCCCTGTCAGACCTGCCAGGGGAATGTAATTTTGACCTGAAAACTTAAGTAAGGTTCAGTAATTAAGGTGTGTACACTACATCTGTGGCTGAAGAATTAAGGGATAAACACACTTTCTTGTGTACCGTAATTTTATTACATATTAATCTATTTCTAATAAACTTACAACACTGACTCATTGGAAGCTTCCAGATTGACACCCAATTATTGACTTTTCTTTCTGTGGTTATGGGTAGAGAGAGAAGAGGACAAGACATTTTTAGTTCTGCACACTTCTATTTCTCAATATTCAATATCTTATCAACTAGGAGACTTAAAAATGGAAACACATCCCTTTGAAAACAAGAAATTCCCGATTATACAATGAGATTCAGTTCTTGTTTCTAGCCTTAGTAAGATAAAGGTCTTCGAGCCATGAAATCATTGCACAGAAAAAGTATAGAATTTTTAAAAGTTTTTAAAACTCAGTAAAATTTTGTTTTATTCATATTTCTTGCTGCAGTATATCTGAATTTATAATAAACTAGTGTCTCAAGCAAACTACTATGAAAAAGGACATCCAATTAATAACAAAAGCCTACAGCAGCTTCTTTTTCAGTCCATTTGTTATCTGCAAAATATCTAAAGAAACAGAACTCAAGATTTCCTTCAGACATAGCTTTGATGCCCTGTCCATCAGGTATGAAACTATGCAAAACAAAGGAACAGACGAGACCAACACCACCAGCATCTTCCATACCTGCTCCTTAATCTGCTGAATTGCCCACAAACCTGCAGTATCCCAAATACCAAGGGACAGCAATATGGAAATTCTCTATCAGAAGAATGATATGAGAAGTCTCATCTACTTTGTACTATAAAGCAAATATTAAAAACAGGTCAAAGACTGGTCAACAGTTTCATGATTGGTCATATAATTTCTCATTATTACCAGCCATTTTAGTTAATACTATTCTTAATCTATTTGAATGTTGATTAAAAGGTTGTTTTGAAGGCAAAAGAGAAAAATATTTTCATTATGTGTTTTATTTGCAGAAATCTAATTTTTTTCCATGGCACAGTGTCCTTTCCAAACATGCAGAAATAAGATAATTCATACTCCACAAGTCATAAACCACAATGCAAAAATCCTATCTTAAGCATACTGTAAAAATAATCCTATTTGTGGGATTCCCCTCATTACCATAATAAAGAATACCACACTATCATTAACCTTCATACTCAATCTTTCCTTAACTGCAGGTTTTGACACATATAATAGATTCACCTTCTCTGCATAAGAAGAAAATTTCATATTATGTACACAAGATTTTGTTAGCTTGAACTAAGAAGTTACCCTTTATACTCTTGGAGCCAGTATCCGTGATGCTGCCTAAATTCCCTCCAAGTGAAATGAGCTTTGCTCCAGCATAAAGTTTCACAAAGTGACAGCACTGATTATTCAAAACGGGCACACATTTTTGGTCCTGCTAGTTGGAAAAGTAACAAACTGCACATTCAATTCTGTTGTGACACAGAATTTTTTTTTTTTTTAGAAGATGGAAAGGTACTAGCATAATTTCTTATATTATTAGTTCTTGGATTAAATATTACTAAATGCCAGAAGGTCATATCTTAATATTAGGCTCATCGAGTGCTCACCTTGACGAAGGCAGACTGTGGGAAGGGTTGAATTCAGGTAAGCACGCTATTCCACTCCACACTTGGACAGTCACATGTCACTCTACCTTAACCTAGACTGTATTGCAAGGAATCACAACTCATTCTGATGCTCAGTGAACTGAATGAGATTTTTGCCTTGTCTTTTGCAGCAAATCACTCTGTTGATTAGGAGCAGCTAGTAGTCATGAATGAGATGAAAGAGGATGAAGTACTACCTTAAACTGATGGAAAATATGATAACATGCAGCAGAGCACATGCCTTTGGAAAGGGTGGGAAGAGAATGCAGAAGTGGATTAAGCCGTCCTTGGTAACAGAAAAGTTGTTTTTTTTTTTTAACAGCTGCTCTCCCAGTTTCACAGGAGTTGGTCCCTAGTTTCTTTCGAGGGGCAAAAGTGCAGGTTTTCAGGTCCCCATGTAATCATTGGAATTAAAAAATAAAATAAAATGGTGCTTTCCCAGAGATAAAGACCCAATGGCTTGGGGTAAGGGAGTGCTTCTTATCCTCTTCTTTCCCTTCCCAGCCTAGCAGCTAGCACAGATCACCTTGAAGATGAATGGCCAATCTGGATATCATTATCAGGAAGAATTCGGTTCTGTCCTCCTCACTCAGATTTAAAAATATAAGTTTCAGCAGCCTCTAACCTCTCATGATCATTTTAAGACTGTATAGTAAACAATACCAATACTACAGATTGTTTCTGCTGTCGAGACATGACATTTGTATTATTTCTTATAAAAATGTGTGTGTCAAAAGTTAAGACCACTTACTAGTCAATATTGGTCTCAAACACTTGCACCATTCACTGCTGATAAGGCCACAGGTAACTTCCATTCCAAGTTGCATGTTTTCTCCACCAAGGTTTTACACAGAAATTCTCTGAAATCTCTCTGTCCAAATCTTTGCTGCTGGATCAAGCTAAGTTGCTGTATTTTTCAGGCAACCAAATAAAAAGCCAGCAATTAACTGTCTGATTTTACTTTCAGTCCTTTGAATATTCTGCACAACACTTGGCACAGCTGAGTCACAAAGGCCAAAATCAAATTAAAATGCAAATGAAGTTTATTATTATGACAAGAAAAAAATAGAATTATGTAGTCAAACGCAAAGTAATTCATTTTTATGGTCTATGTCACTTATATGCATAATCCTAATGTATCTAAGAATAATAGTATCTGAAGTACAATGACTCAATCAGAAAAATAATCTGAACTCCAAATAACTTCTCTATACGTTTGTGTATTTCATACTTAGTTAAGTGTGAAGCTCAATACTGATACAAAAATGTGTTGACAAATATTTTCATTTAGTTACCTGTTTTCCTTTTTATCAAATTTGAAGAAATAAAATTATGAATCAGAAGCTATCAGCTTTTTGTTTGGTTGGTTTAGTTACTTAGTAAACAACATGTTTAGCTTAAATACCAACAAGTCTTGACCTTTTCTTAGTAAGTGACAAGCACCTTTTTGTCCACATATTTATATCATCTCTGCCTTCATATGAAAATGCTGGCATCTTCTACTCTCAAAAATTATAATCTACGTACTGATGAAATATACTTTTGCTTTCGTCATCTGATACAAGGAGGAGTATTTCAATACAGTTTATGTCCTCATTTTGTGCAGACTGCCTCAATGCCTCCTATTGTAAGTGTGAACAAAAATAAGCTAAATATACAGCTCTTGACAAATAGAAAGCTAAAAAACTGTTGCTCAGAAATATGAAGATACCACCTTCTCAGCAGGACAAAAAGGTCTGTAGACAACTAGCTACCAGGTGCAAAAAACTTCAGATTAGAACCTATGTTCTCTTCTCTTCCCTTCCTCCCTCTCATTGAAAGAAGCAGAGTGTTGCGTTTTGCCGTTATGAAGAAATAAAAAAAAAAAATTGTAAGGAGTACTCTATCAGTTTCCTTTATAAAACGCTAATTATTTTTATAAACACCAAAATGGTTTGTTACTGTAACGAAAATATACCCAGAACTCAACTGTTCAGCCACAAAAAAAATGATTTAAATGTTTATAAAAGATATTTCTAAATATAGTTTGACACATACATTTTAAAATGTTTTTAATTAGAATTTAAGTTCAACAGACAGAAAATGTTTTACATGTATTTTAGTAATGAAATGGTTACAAAAGTAATCTAAAAGCATCTAAGTCATCTAAACACCTATAAGAAACTTAAAAAAGTTTAAAACTTAAAACTTACTTTCTCACCAAAACCAAGATGGAAAACTGGCTGAAAGTAAGTGTCAATGTCTCCTTTATGGATCATGTAAGTTCAAAGATCATTTCAGCATCATAATTATTGACTTTAAAGAGACATTTGTTCCTTTTAGAAAAAAACCTACAATCCAAATCAAGATTCACAGAAATGTCCTCAGAAACTCTCTGTAAGAGCTATAACATTAAACTTTAAAGATGTTCTGAGCACTTCTATGCCACGCTGATATAAATGAATTAAAAAAAACCCAAACAACAATATACCGGACAGGTCTGAAACTACTGCTGGTTAAAGTAACACTTGGCACTGCGTTCCATATGAAGTTGAGCTAGCAGGTATATATAATGTCCTTAAAATAAATTAAGGATCTGGACATTTGTATGAAAAGGAACAAAATCACCCATGTTCAGCTCCACATCCTTAACCAATACCTAGAGGGGGTTTTTTGTTTTAAATTCTTTCAGAAGCTTCTTATCCCTCTTCATCAACTTCAGAAGTAAAGATCCTCTCATTTTGTAAGAACAGTTAGCATTTTACTGTTTTCCTAGAAACACTGATGAAAAACTGTGAATGGAAGAAAACCAACATTCAGCAGAACATTTCTTCATTTCCTGATCACTATCTGTGGTCTAAAAGCTGTAGTTTCTCAGGATGGAAAGTAATTAAGCTTCTTAATTGTAATGAATACTTCCACTGTCTAAAGATGTCTAAGATGATTCAGATACATCATATTGACTGCCCTGACCTAGCAATATCTCAAACAGAGGGGATGAAAAGGAATAAAGGGAAGCAGGAATAACTCACAGAAGCAGAATCACTTCCTGTACACTTTGAATGAGGATCCACTCAACAGAAAGTTTGAAGGAGGTGACAATATGATGCATCTCTCAATTTTAATTTAAATCCGATAAAGAATATAAACCAATATAAAACACTATCACATGGGATATGACTCCAGGGGCCACCTTAGGATACTCACTACTGCCTGCTAGAGAATGGTGCTGCACAAATTTACCGTTTAATGCTAGAGCACTATAGCACAATAAGATCACAAAGTGAATGTATTTCAGAATCTTTTTGTGCCTTAGAAAAACTCAAGACCACCCACTCCCATCAGGTTACAATCTATAGTCTAAAGTTGTTCCTGTTGAAGCTGCCTGAAGCATGAAGCTGGACTGGATGACATCCTAAGATCCCTTCCAATAGGAATGATTTTGATATTGTGGGAGAAATTGCCCAAACCAAAACTACCATCCAAATTGATAAGCATCAATTATTCACAAAACTCTAATTTTCGCTTAGTATCAAAATGTAAAATGACTCTATAATGGTAACAGAAAAAACCTGGAAATAACACAGTTCATTGTTTTAAACCTAATGCTTGCAAACCTTCCTTCACAGCTTCAAACTGGCCAACATCTCTAAGATGTTCCTACTAAAATAATATAACAATGCAGCTCCCCTCAAAACTACATGGATCAAAATGGCAGCAATTTGTTTTCCGAAACCAGTAACATATAAAAGGGCTGTCCTGATTCACCTGACTGGAAATTACATTAAATCTAGCACTGGCACATGCGATGTTATGTATGAAATCACAACATTGAAAATAATTTTAATAATTAATACAGCTATCAGATAATTTTGCCAAAATAAACGAAATATATGTAGCATTAAAAAGATTAATAGAATCTTGTAAATAGAATGAGTCTTGATAGAATGATTAGTATTTAATAGTTCTCCAAATGTTTCTATTGCTAAATAAAAACTTTAGTGGGAATGTCACCATAACCACATGCCTTGAAACTATAACACAGATATAACATTGAACCTACAAACATAGAGGCAGTGTTTGGGTATAGCTATGTTGTTAAAAGATACTCCTTTAAGATGTAAACAGTGCAAATGAGGACTTCTCTTTTATGTAACCAATATATGAAATTTAAAGTCAGCTACTAATATTGGAAACGGTCTGTAGCCATCCCACCTCAATGCATGAGCTAGACAGATCTCGGAAGTTAATTAAGAGTCAGGTCAGGACAGTATTTGGTTGCAACTGAGGCAGAAAAATTAGAGCTCTGAAGTGATTTTGATAAATTTATAGTGTTTAAATTCAGCAGATAGGGAGCTTTTCCTTGTCATTCAGTATTAAAATTCTGGTATGATACAGTGCTAAAAGAATTCTGTGATGGAGAGGTACGAGATTTTGATACCACATTCATCAATCCTTAACATCCTATACCTTTAGCATAAAAAGCTCTGCTCCAGCCTTCCAAACATACATATTAACCTGCTTCAGTCAACATAAAGTGCAATCTTTCCTGCCCTTACTGACTATAAGTAAGAGCTGTTTTCTGGCTTCCCATGCATACAACAGTTAACATCTCCCACCATTGGAACTAAATACCAGTTTTAAGACCAACTGCATGGGCAATATTGGCACTGAGAAAAATTCTCAGTTTAGGACGCCGTTCAGCCTTTCGCATATACATGAATGCGGTGGCAACTCACACTTCGACACCCATATGCACTCTGTAAGGTATGATGTATGAGCTTTTTCACATCCACTTCTGAGGAAAAGAACAAACATGCTGGAAGCTGAAGCTGACCAAAGAGCCACAGTTAAATACCACTGCATCACAGGTATGCTTAGTACAGCCTGCTGGACAGCTTGCTTATTCTAGAAACAATTTTCCCTTACTTCAGACAACTCACAAACTTGCTTTCCCCTAGGCTTCCCCCCCCCCCCCCCCAAAAAAAAAAGTAAAATAGGACTTCTATATCTTAAAGACTGTGAATAAATACACTTTCATCTGAGTAACACACAGACGGTACTGAAATTGCAGGGGGAAGATCTTAAGATATTTAGACAAACTGTTGCATCCAACTCGTTCAATGCTCTCAAGCTTCAGGTTGACACCTGAAGACCCAGTATACTCAGATTTGTCATCTTCTTATGTTACCATCTTCATGGCTTTCTCCTAGCTACATCTTCCTAAACTTACTTCTAAAGGAGGTACTGTGCCTACATGGTCTTAAATTATGCTACATTTTGAAGATGCTTAGGAGGTGCTCGTGTATCTATGACTATTTCCACATGAAATGTGCTCTAAGACAAACAAATGCATTCTGCTTATATGAATAGACATACAGATTGAATAGCTGTAAGGTATTCTCTAGATTGTGCCCCGTGTTATTTTCCATGGGTGACAATCTCATTAATACTCCTGTTTTTCAAATATCCTACAAACAGCAACAAAACACAAAAGAGAAAGATAAAAGATAAGACGACTGACATACTGCACAGAAAACACTGCACTGCTCAGCAACTAACTTCAATCTGTACATTAATTTCTTAAGCAAAA